>NW_006383017.1:694532-709899 GCF_000327345.1 Myotis davidii
GCCGCAGCTGACCATCACCTCCCCGATGGCCCTGCCCCAGCTCTGTGCTTGCTTCCGGCTCCACAGACGCTCCCACACTGCAGCTGTGTGTGAACTTCATGCACACCCACAGGGGTTGTGAAGCCAGGGAGGACCGCCCCCCTCCCGTCACCCCCCCTGCCCCGCCCCCAGCGCTCTGGGCAGGGCCTGGCCCACCACCACAGCTGCTGTTGACGTGGCTGAATAAATGAATGAAGGTGTGCATCCAGCCATGATCTCCTGTTGCCATCGTTGTCTCTTATGGCCTCATGGTGTTGGTTTAAACCCCAGGGAGAAGCATGTCTCCTGGGATAGGCACACACGGCAGGGCCCGGCCAGGGCTGCGGCAGGACCGGGCCTTTCATACCTTCTGTCCCCACAGGCCCGCCAGGCCTCCCTGCCTGACACCACGGACGACCCAGGGCGTGTGGCAGGAAATGAAGGAATGCACCCAGTGCGCTCCCCACCCCCCCCAACAGTGAGGGCTGTCTGAGGGGCGGTCAGCAGCTCACCGTTCACCAGGGCGATGTTCAGGCCCCTGCCCACGTTGTCTTTCACAGGACTCATGATCCTGAAGGAGAAAAGGAAGACAAAATGCGAGTGGGTCCCGGTGTGGAATGAACTGCTCCAGGACTCGGGACTCGGACACGCCTACGTGCTGCGAGGCAGAGCAACAGGAGGTGCCCGGCAGGATTCAGGCCATGTTTCCTCCGGGACCGGGCGGTGGGCTGGGTTCTCGAGGAGCCACTCGGGGCTTGTCCGGACCAGAGCAGCCTGCTCAGGGAAAAGGCCCAGGGTCCCCACTCCTGTCTGTGGTGTCCTTGGGAGCACCGGCCTCCATCTCAGGCCGCTGGTTCTCAGGGCCACCCTCCCTCCCAGGCCTAAACAGCAGAGCACCCTGTGCCTCTGGCCACAGGGCTGGCCAGGCACAGCCGGCGCCCTGGGGACCCTTACGGGGCAATTCAGATGGAAAGCTCTCTCCCCCGTGGGGTGCTGGCTAGGGCCCGTGTGCGGACCAGCTCTGGCCCCCTGCTGTCCACACGCGAGGCCTGTCTTCGGTGAGGAAGGCAGAGCTGAGGACCGTGCGGGAGGGAACCCTGATGACATGGTTTGAACCCCTGGATGCAGCTGGCCCTGAAGCCACTGCCTCTGGCCTTTTAGGTCCGTGAACTACCCACTGAGGGCCTTGCTTTGCCTGAGCACGTGGGGCAGGTTCAGAGCCTGGCGCAAGCCCTGCCTCGGGCTCCTTCCGTAGGGTGAGTTTGCCATCCCAGGGCCTGAACCACCGGGCTCTTTCTCTTGCACCTGGAAGTCCTGGCACCTCCTGGGTCCAGATGTCAACACCTGGATCCCGATCTTGAATCCTCCTCAGAGGCATCTCCCTTCGTGGGAAGCCCAGCAACCGGCTGTCAGACAGACCTGAGTTCCAGTCCTGCCTCCACCACCAGTTAGCGTGACCCTGCCTGGCCCTCGATTTCCCCATCATTACTAAGGGGACAACTGCAGCCTCCTGCTGGGAGTGTTGGGGGCGGGGCTGGATGAGATGGTGCTGGGAGTGTTGGGGGGCTGGATGAGATGGTGCTGGGAGTGTTGGGGGCTGGATGAGATGGTGCTGGGAGTGTTGGGGGCTGGATGAGATTGGTGCTGTGAGCAATGAGCAAGGTGCAGGCAGACCCGGAAGCTGTTAGGATTACTGGTATTTAGGACTCACCCACCCGGAGTAAAAGGAAGTGTGTGGAAGGTGTGGACTGGCCTCAGGGCCTCCCCCCCTCGATTTCCCCATCATTACTAAGGGGACAACTGCAGCCTCCTGCTGGGAGTGTTGGGGGCGGGGCTGGATGAGATGGTGCTGGGAGTGTTGGGGGGCTGGATGAGATGGTGCTGGGAGTGTTGGGGGCTGGATGAGATGGTGCTGGGAGTGTTGGGGGCTGGGTGAGATGGTGCTGGGAGTGTTGGGGGGCTGGATGAGATGGTGCTGTGAGCAATGAGCAAGGTGCAGGCAGACCCGGAAGCTGTTAGGATTACTGGTATTTAGGACTCACCCACCCGGAGTAAAAGGAAGTGTGTGGAAGGTGTGGACTGGCCTCAGGGCCTACACCCACAGCCTCTGAATTAGTGAATGAATGAAAGAATGGATGGATGGATGGATGAATGCAATAAAGGAAACAAACACAGGAGTCCCTCTGGTACTTACATGTGGTCTTCGAAGCATATGGAGGGGCCCACGACGTTGGCGGCCCCGCTGAAGATTTTAAAGGCAAAGAAGTTGTCTGGGCAGGGCTTGCTGAGGTCACACTTGACCTTCACGACCCCTGGGGAGGGAACAGACCAGCCTTGGTGGCAGCAGCTGTGTGTAGGACCCCCCAGAATTCATTTCTGGGCTTCCCCTCACAGCCCCAGCCCCACCCCATGCCTCACTCAGTGCAGGCCCCTGGTCAGTGTGTGTGGAGCAATGAGTGTGGATAATGCCAGCGGCACCGTGACGAAGAGATTCTCTCCAGAACCTTCCTCTGGGGCCGCAGCAGCCTGTTGAGCTCCCTCTCCTCCAGAGAAGCCCCTGTTGACCGCCTGGGGCCCTAGCATGGTGGGTAGGAGCATCTCTCGCCAGTGGGTTCCCTTGGGCAAGTCTTCAACCTCCTTGCACCTCAACTTCCTGCTCTGTGAAATGGGATATGGGGGCTTCCCTGCTGGGCTCTCACGGGGAATAAATGAGCATAGGTTACTACTGACTATTCTTCCCATCACCCACTCATTTACTGAGCACCTACTGTGGGCTGGGCTCTGGGGTTCCACAGGGACAGGTGGCAGTGCCGGCCCCCAACTCAGTGCTTAGCGCGCTCCTTGGAACCCACGGAGGACACACTGTGTGGAGCTGTGATGATCGGGGCTGCTGTTCAGACCTGCCTCCTCTCCACAAGGCCCTCCCAGGGCCGGCCCAGGAGGCCCACGAAGCGGGGACTGTAGGTTGGACCTCAAACAGCCGCAGAGCCACGCAGCCCCCCGGGGGCCCTGCCAGCCGGGACATCGCTGCCTTCTCAGCCTGGTAGGCGCCGGCTGATGCTGAGGGGTGTTTTAGCTCCACCTGACGCGGGGCAGGAGCCATCAGGGAGGACACGGATGAGGGGAAGTCCACCCGCACAGGGAAGGCAGTGCCTGGGCAGCCTCCTCCGCTCCGGCCCAGGGCGCCTGCAGCAAACCCACAGCCCCCGCAGGGCAGCGGGCACACGCGGAGGTTGCTGTGTGCGAGGCCGGGGCAAGTGCTCTCTCTTTATTATCTCGTGGAATCATTTCAATGGCTCCTGTGCCCGGCACCGGTGGGCCCGCAGTACATATTCGTTGGGTGACCACACAGAGCATTTGGGCGGCCGGGCCCAGGCCCGAGGTGGGGGGATGAGCAGAGGGAGCCGCTGTGGGAAGCAGGAAAGAGCGCCCTCTGCGGGGACAGCCCGCAGGTGCAAGTGGCCGGCCTGTGGCTCCTCTGAGGAGGCGAGGCCCCTTCTGGGACTGAATGCACCCACGTCCGGGCACATGCTGGGCCTGGGCGCCCTGGGCTGCGGGCAGCCCTGGGGATCTGAGCAGAGTGCCTGCCCCGGGCTCTCTGTCCCCTCACCCACCTGAGGGAGTGACCAGAGCTCAGTGGGGACGTGATCACCAGAGAGTGAGCACCGGGTTGGAGACACCCCTGAGGCTGCTCGGGAGAGAGTGGGTGCCCAGGCCTGTAGCTCAGAAGAGAGAGGGTGGAGGCGTGGATGGAACCCCACCAAGGGGCCCGGCTCCTGCCCGGGCCTGCGGACGAGGCTGGGAGGGTCCTCTTCTCTCGTGAGCCCGGGAGCCCCACCCCTGACACCTGCCCGGTCACGGTCACGGTCAGGGAGGGGCTGGTTTACTCTTGACCAGAGGGGCTCCCTATGCGGGAGGCGCTGTCCAGGCCTCAGGACACCCCCCACCCCCCATTGCCGCCCCCGAGCCTTATCAACTGCAGCTGAGTCTGATAAACCGATGCCAACAGGCCGGCTTTCCCAGGATTGATTTTCTGACCGTCCGGCCTGCACGGCCAGGCTGAGGGAGGAAGGGGATGGGGCCCCGGGGTCTCAGCCGCTGGGAGGCAGGGGATTTGCTCTCTGGTTTGGGCTTGGACACCGCCCCACCCGCTGCCCAGCCCCCGCGGGAGCTAGTGCTGCTGCTCAGGGTGTGAGGCTGAGCACTGGAGGGTGCGGCCAGAGCCTGGGCTGCTCCCGGAACCTGCTGTGCAACTTGCCAGAGATCTCCCCCACTCCCTTCGCCAGCCATAAAAGGAGGCACCGGTGTAGCTCAGGGTGGTCAAACAGGTTTCCTCTTCATGTCAGTGGGTCTACCTTAGAGGCTGCCTGTGGGTGGGGGGAGTCAAGGGAGAAGTGCGAGGCCAGGTGCTAGGACAGGGGAGGCAGGGACAGCCATGTCCAGACTGCAGGGTCTGGGGCTGGGGAAGGGGACAGCTCAGCCATCCTATCAGCCTGAATGGCTGGGAAGGGGCCATCCTTGCCACAGGGCTCAGGGGGTCGGAGGCCACATGGGGCTGTGCGAGGTGGGAGCCGGGCAGGTTCTGGAAAGGAGATTTTTCTGGGACCTGAAGGGCTGGGGCTAGAGGCCCTGAGCATCTCACTAAGGCGAGGGGGTGCTGGGAGATACTTACGGGTCTTCTTGGAGGGCGGATCTGCTGGAGAGAAGAAGAATCTGCTTAGTGAGAAAGTGCTTAGGGCCCCCCTGCAGGATGGAGGTTGGGCTGGGGCCTGGGGAGTGGGAAGAGGGAGTGAGAGTGGTGCTGGCTGGCTGAGCACAGTCCCCTCCCATGGCGGGTGTTGAAATGAGCTAAAAGTCCCATCTCTTCTGGGAGTCCTTCCTCACTTGCCACTGATACCCCTTCACACACACACACACACACACAGACATACACACAGACACACACACAAACACACACACAAAGCAAGCATACACACACAACACACACACAAACGCACATACACACACAAACACACAGACACATACACACATACACAAGCATACACATACATACAACACACACACACACACACAAAACACACATACACACACAAACAGACACACACACATACACACATACACAAGCATACACGTACATACAACACACACAGACACACAGGCAAACACACACAGACACACATACATACACACAAACACACACAGACACACACAAAGACACACACACAAGCATACACATACACCCAGACATACACACAAGCACACACATACACATGTGCACACACATAAGCACACACATGCAAGCACACACAGGCACACAAATACATAAACACACAAAGTGTACACATGCATGTACACACAAGCATGTATACAAAAATGCACATAGATACATGCAGATGCACTAACACACAGGCACACATGTACACTCATGGACACATGGACACACAGACCCACGCACGCACAAGCACACAGAGACATGCACACACATATAAGCATACACATACATGCACGCACAGGCACACACAAGCATACACATACACATGTGCACACATATAAGCATACACATACAATCACACACAGACACACAAACACATAAACACACAAAGCATGCACATAAATGCATGCATAAGCATGTATACTTACATGCACATAGACACATGCAGATGCACTAACACACAGGCACACATGTACACTCATGGACACATGAACACACACACACACACACACGACTCTCATGGTTGACAAGAAGCCGGGGTCTGTGGTGAGACCCGCTGGAGCTGGAGCCCTGCTCCTGGCTGTGCCGGGTGTGGGTTCCCCTTGACTTCATGTGGAGGCCACCACACCCACCTTGCAGGCTGTGGAGACCATCCAGTGAGGTCAGGCTGTGAGGGTCCCGCCCGGCGCCTGGGGCCCTGGCCTCAGTGACGGGCCGGAGCGTGTGGCTGGCATTGGTCAGCCAGGTCAGCGTGTCTCTTTCCTGACTCCCTGAGTGTCTGCTCTGGGCGTGGGGCCGTGGTCACTTTCTAACGTCTCATTCACACTGAATCCTGGTTGTTTCAGGGGTTCCATGGGAGGTCTCCCACGATACTGGCAGTGAGTCCTAGAGGACAGGGCCCCCCACAGAAATCCTAGGGGTGGGAACTCTTTTTGGGGGTCCCCCACTGAAACACTTTCCATTTGGTCATCAGGGGGCTGTTCACCATGGCGTGTCCCTTCCCCCTGCCTCCAAGGCTCCAGGAGTAGGCTGGGAGCCAGGCGGGAGCAGTCCTGACATTACATTCTGGGGACAGCCCTTCCCTGGGGGGTATATGGCCCGAGGGAGAGAGAAGTTCTCCACTCAGCGGGAAGATGAGCATCTGGAGAGATGGGAGCCATCACTCCTGCCTGAGAGAGAAGGCTGCCCAGGGAGGAGGTTCAGTAGCAACCAGCAGAGCCCAGGGACACGGGACTCTGGAGGCTTTGTGAGGGCCCCTAGATCCAGCCACACCGAAGCCCGTCATCCATGGACTCCCCAGTCACATGACACAAGACATCCGCTATGATTAAACCAGTTAGAGTTGGCTTTGTCAAGCCCATCGGAAAGAGCCCGCCCAGTTTGCCAGGTAGACCAGGAGTTTTTAGTCTCCCGATTTTGGCGCCATGGACGTGTGGTGGTTTGGGAAAGCCTACGAATACATTTATTCCCACTTCTCTTGAGACACTTAGTACCTCCTACTGTAACAGACTGCAAGCTACCAAATCATGAAACAAAATAGATTGGATTAGAAAGGAAACCAAATGCATAGCAATATGTCATAAAATATTAGAAAATAAGTGTGTGCTCTAGTAATACATGTGCTTCTATATTGATGCATTATCTACAAGTGCAGCCAAGTTAAGGATCTCTGCAGTAAATGAACGTTACCTCTTCCTGTGCCCAACGCTAATGCGTTTTTGTTGTTGTTGTTAATCCTCATCCGAGGATATTTTTCCATTGATTTTTAGACAGAGTGGAAGGGAGGGGGAGAGAGAGAGAAAGAGAGAGAGAGAGAAATGATGTGAAACAGACACATCAATGGTTGCCTCCCACATACGCCCCAACCAGGGCCAGGGATTGAGCCTGCAACTGAGGTACAGACCCATGACTGGAATCGAACCCGAGACCCTCAGTCTGCAGGCCAACACTCTATCCACGGAGCCAAACTGGCTAGGGCAACGCTAATGGGTTTTGATGGTCACTTTCCCCACTGGTCTATTTCCTGCCACTGTGAGCATTTCTCAGGACTCAGGATCATGCACTCTTGTTTTTGTATATTCTGTGATTAAGTCTATTTGTCTCCCCAGCTCAAACTGTGAGTGGGGGTTGGGGGGGCGTGGTCCTCACTTTCAGGGTCTGGGACCTAAGAGAATAGTCACTGGGTAATTTTGGTTGGAGGTATTGATTTGTCAAACCCCAGGTGGTTGAGTTCTGGGGTCTCCTTTCAAACACTGTCTCCTCTCCCACCTCAAGCTGGAGCCCTCTCCTCCAGGGGACACCCCTGGTCTTGACTCCTGTCTGAGTCTCCATCATCGACCTGGGTCCATCTCCTCCAAGGCCATCAGTGCAGCCCAGCCAATCTCTAGTCTATAAAAGCAGCGCCCTGGGCTGGGGACATGGTGGCCAGCATGCATCTATATAAACCATCCTGACCTGGGTATAAACCATGGCTGACAAGTGGACAAGGTGAGGGACATCTGAGACCCCATGGTGGGGAGCTTGTGTTAAAGACAGGGTGCCTGGCTTCTGGCTGCTGTGGCCATGGGCTGACCTGGGCGTTATTATGTTTGACTATGCCATTGCAGGGGACTCTTGGTCTTCGAGGAGGACACAATCAGAGGTATCAATCACTTCCCTTTCTCTCCTCCTTTGATAGGATTTGGATCTGCGAGGTTTGGGTTCCCATTCCTATTCTGACATCTACAGGGGAATTTGGAAGCTTCTGTTTTCGCAGACTGTGCATAAAACCACAACAGGAGGTCAAGCATGAGTGCACTCCACAATCACAACATGGATCACCCTAGGGGGCATTTGTACAGATTAAATGAGACTATGACTGTAAAGCTGCTAGCAACCATCACCACCCATCACCCACCACCATTCATCCATCCTTCCACCCATCTATTCACCCATCACCCATCACCATTCATCCATCCCTCCACCCATCCACTCACCCACCCATCCATCATTCATTCATCCACGCATCACCCATGTATCCATCCATTTTTCTTTCACTTATCGAATGTTTACTGAGCATCTGCTCTGTACCAGGTGTTAGAGAGATGGATGTGCATAAGCTAAAATCCCTGCCTCCAGGAAGCTTATACTCCAGAGGGTGAAGACAGACAACAGCCAAGTGAAAAACAAATGACATTGGTGACAAATGCAGCTGTAGCTGGGTGGTCAGGAAAGGCATCTGAAGGGTAACGTTTGAGCAAGGACCTGAAGGCTGCGAAGGAGCTGGCTGCAGGGCTCTCTGTGCGAAGAGGGTCCCAGGCAGAGGGAACAGCCAGTGCAGGTGGCAGCTACTCAGTGCACAGATGGTTTTCTTCCCCGTCCCCTCCCTGCGTTCCTGCTCTCTGCCTTCCTTCTTGGGTCTCATTTCCAAGCTCGCCCTGGATGTAGTAGGCACATGCTCTGGCCAGGGCCTGGGTGTGCCCGTGCCACATCTCTCCAGCACATAGGAGAGATGCATGTGTCTGTGTGCATAGGCGGGTGTTGCCTATGAAGGGTGCCTGTGTATCTGTGTGTGCTTATGTGTGTGCACATGTGTATGTGTGTGTGTATGTCTGTGTGTATGTGTATGCTTGTGTGTATGCCTGTGTATGCTTGTGTGTGTGTGTGTGTATGCTTGTGCGTGCGCGCGTGTGTTTGTGTGTGTATGCTTGTGTGTCTGTGTGTATCTGTATGCGTGTGTGTATGTGTATGTGTGTATGTGTGTATGCTTGTGTGTATCTGTATGCGTGTGTACGTGTATGCGTGTGTGTGTGTATGTGTGTGTGTGTGTGTGTGTGTGTATCTGTGTGTGTGTGTGTGTGTGTGTGTATCTGTGTGTGTGTGTGTGTGTGTGTGTGAAGGGGTATCAGTGGCAAGTGAGGAAGGAATCCCAGAGGAGGTGGGACTTTTAGCTCATTTCAACAACGGGGAGTGGCCCTGGCCAGAGCATGTGCCACCCTACAATGGCTGGGGTGCCAAAGGCAAGCCCACACTCAGTCATGTCTCAGGGTCCCCAGGGACGGAGGGAGGGATAGATCCTCGGCCCTCAGCCCTGGTCCACAGGCCTTGCCCCAGCAGTGAGCTGCACTCACCCAGCCAGCGGGGCAGACGGATGGTTTTCATGCTGAGGCTGATGTAGCTGCGGATAAAGATCAGTGAGGTGATCAGGACAAAGATGAAGGCCAGGAGACGAAACAGGCCTGCAGAGCAAGGAGACCGGACATGAGACCACAGCACTGGATGGCGTTGCAAAGCTGCGTGGCGAGACTCCATGCGAGTCCTTGTCAGATCCTCACAGGGAGACCCATCATGAGACCCCACGTTGTAGGTCACACCACACCCACACCCACACCCACACCCACACTGTGGGCCGGCCCCCGGGCCCCCGAGCTGAGAGCCGTGCGAACGACGTGATGATAATGGTGAGACGGTGCTGCGTGATGACGGGCCACATTCCCCAAGTGGGACCACGGGAGAGAAAGTTAGAAGCACACCTTCCTGGAGCCCTCCAGAGAGAGCAGCTCCAGGGGCGAGGCCTGGGATCCTGCCGCAGGCGGACAGCCTAGAGGTGAGGTCACGGCCGTCAGGAGGCCCTGGCCAGTGCTGGCCGCCACCCACCGCGGTGCAGCCATGGATGGAGCTCGGCCCCTGAGTTGGAGCCCCTCAGTCACAGAGTGAGTATGGTGACATCCTTGCCACAGAGCCCCTGCTTGCTGGGAGAGATGTGATTGTTGTCACCATTAGGCAGCCCCCAGGGTGGCTCGGGGAGTGCTGTTTGTCCCCCACATTTTCCATCAACTCCCCTGAGAGCCACCACCAATAACCACACACAGCTCTCGACAGGAACACAGACAGAGGGGCCCCCCTGCCTCACAGACAGATGCTGCCCGACCCTGTCCCATCACTGGGGACCAACCCACACATGGGATGGACCCCCCTGACTCCTGGTCCTGCTCTTTGCTCTTCCACGAGAGCAAGAAGTGGGCCCCAATCCACCTCCCGCTCAGGGACTCTGGTGGCTGCTGCTGCTTCCGGATCCACTCCAACCACCAGGCCAGAGCCCGGGCTCCTTGCCTGACAACTCCCCCCCTCCCACCCCGCCCCCCGGCATCACGCTTCTCCCCAGTCCTGAATTCAGCTCTGTGGCCTTGCACTGGTTCCAAGCTCCTTGGGGTGAGCGGAAAGGCCCCCTGGATGCTGTGGGGTGGAGCGCAGATGTGTGGGGACCCTCATCTTCAAGGACACAGTGTGGCTATTTGTGGGATTTTCTCTCGGGGTTCACATTACACAGCACTCGTTTTGTGCCAGGCACTGTGCCAACAGCTTTTACATGCGTTATCTCAGTTCATCCTCACAGCAACCCTGTGCTGGGCCCTGCTGATTATTCCTATTTACAGATGAGGAAACTGAGGCTCAGGGAGGTGGTCACGTGGTTAGTAAGAGTTGGGGGTGGGATTTGAACTCAGGCTAGTAAATTGACTTTGAAGCTCAGTCCCCTCACAGCTGTTGTGGGATGTCAGGGAACTGTGTTCACTTCCTAGTCCAGTGATGGCGAACCTTTTGAGCTCGGCGTGTCAGCATTTTGAAAAACCCTAACTTAACTCTGGTGCCGTGTCACATATAGAAATTTTTTGATATTTGCAACCATAGTAAAACAAAGACTTATATTTTTGATATTTATTTTACATATTTAAATGCCATTTAACCAAGAAAAATCAACCAAAAAAATGAGTTTGCGTGTCACCTCTGACACGCGTGTCATAGGTTCACCATCACCGTCCTAGTCAGTGCCTCAGTTTCTCTATCTGTCCAAATGAGGGCATGGACTAGAAGGCAAAGTTCTCTTCATCCCCGGCCCGATGGTATGAGGATTCTGGAAGAGCTTTCTTTGGAGCAAGTATTGTGTCCCTAATTTCCAATCAGGGTCAGGGGTTTCCAAGAGGAGGACTCCCCATGATCCCGGCCGCATTGGGGTCCCGGCGCCCAAGGTTTCCTAGCCCTTCCGCCTGGAGGCAAAGTCGCCTCCTCCACTCCCCAGGCTCACCCTCCTGTTTTCCTCCTGGCCTTCTGGCCTGACCACTTGACAAAGATACAGCCAAATGCCCCCCGAGTCCAGAACAGCAGACACCGCTGACACAAAAAGGATTTCAAACCAACCTCGGCCCCAACCTTGAGCCCTAGAGTCCTCATTCCTGGTCCTACCTGAAGGTCTCATCCTGTCCCGGCTCGGAGCGGCTCAGGCTCAGCGGCCTGTGGAGAGAAGAAAATCGAATGGGAACCCGGAGCTTGGCTCCTCCACGCGGTGAGAAGGGGTCTGAGAGTGAAGAAGACTGAAGGTTAGGGCCCGGGACCTCTCAGCGAGGCCACCGTCCTTTCAGTTTGCTTCCTCACCATCTGCCACGTGGGCAGAGCCACGGTTTTCATTCTTCCCGCTCTGCCTCCACCTCTCCTTCACTGGGATTTGATACTCAACATGGCTTTTTTCGCGTGAAGAGATTAGAAAGTGGAGTGAGGTGCAGTCTGCCAGCCACCATCTCTTGGAGAATTGATTTATTTCCCCATCCACCCACCCATCCATGCATCCATTTGTTCACCTGTCCATCCCTCCAGTCAGCGGAGAGACATGAGCTAGCGAGCCCCATGGAAACCATCAGGGATCTTTGCTGATGTAGCAAATGAAGAGCAATCAGGACCCGCGTATTGCAGGCGCGTTTGCGCTGTCCGTGCATCACCTGCTTTAATCCTCACAGCCTGCATTTTCGGGCGAGTAGCTAGGACTCACCATGGCCAAGCTCAGGGTTGCTCAGCTCCGCTTGCAAGGGTCAGAGTCGGAATCTGAATGCAGGTGTCTGGCCACCCCATCCCCACAGGGCCCCTCCGCCAGTGATTTTTGTCTGAGAGGAGAGTTGAAATAGAAGTTCCCTCCCGTTTTGAGTCTTGGGCAAGGGGAGGGCCATCCTTGGGCCCACCTCGCCCCATGCCGGCCCCCAGAGCCTGAGCAGTTACCAGCGATTCGGCAGCTTTGACCCCCAGCAGGACTTGGGAGATGGTGGGCTGGCGACCACTGTCCCAGGTCTGGGCCTCCCCACAGCCAGCTCAGGGCCTCTGAGGGCTCTGACAACAGCGACTGGCTCCCACCGCTCTGCCCGTCTCCCAACCCCCCAGAATCTTCTTCTCCCTAAGAATCTATCTCAACAGACATGGTGCCTGAAGCCCAACCGCCAAAGGTCCAGATATGAGCCAGGGACCTGGCACTGAGGCAGGTGGGCTGGGTCTGTTGTTGATATTTAAACAACGGCAACGACAAAGGCAAATCCAAATCTCCTCTTGAGATTATACAAACTCCACCGTCCTGGCTCGACCCTCCAGGCCTTCTCGATGAGAAAGCGGAGTGGTCACCTGGCCTCACCCGCAGAGATTTTGTACAAGTTAACTTTCTGAAATTCAAGTGACCCCCCCCCCCCCCAACCCCAAACCCTGATATAAAACTGTATTATCTCTTGAATGTTCTGAGGGGCGACCTATATAGTCCAGGAGCTCCGGCATCTGGATATGAGGCTCAAAAGACATTCTGTGGGGTCCCCTGTGTGTGGAGGAGTTAGGATAACTGGGGCAGACAGGAGGGAAGGACAGGGGCAGGGTCAGACAGAAGGGAGAGGGATAGGCAGATGAATGGACAGAGATGGATATTCCACAGGGAGCATGCACAGAGACAGACTAGAGAGAAGAGGTGAGAGGGAGATGGAGAGACAGAGACAGAAAGAGAGAAAGAACAAGACAGAAGAGAGACCGGGACAAGGAGGAGAACCGAGATAAAGATAAACTATCACCCATGTACAGAACGAAAGAGAGAGAGAGAGAGAGAGAGAGAGAGAGAGAGAGAGAGAGAGATGGTAGGCACATATCTGGGCAGGGAGCTAGACTCTCACCGTCATGCCGGGGCCAAGCAGGGACTCTAGCTTTAGCCAGGGTCAGGGGAGGGACAGGGACAGCCTGCTGTCCCTCCTAGATGAGCCCCCACTACCCTCTCAGCACTGCAGGGCTCTCTGCTCTCCTGAGTCCGCCCCAATGGCTCGCCCTGCCAGCCGTGGCTGCTCTGGAGTTGAAGCCCAGGCCCTGCCTGCTGGACAGGATCGCAGGCTGGGTGGACAAGAATTCCCCCTGCAGCCACCCAAACCCCAAACAGTTCCTTTCTTCCTTGTAAATGGGGAGTCGAGAACGCCCTACTTCTCCCTGACTGGAGAGCCCATTGTCGGCCTCACTGTCCTTGAGCCTCTCTTTAACCTGCCCCTCCCCCTGGGCCCCTTCTGATTTCTGGCTGCACGTCTGGCCAAGTGCATAAACCCTTTTTTGTCCCATGGCAGGCCGGCCTTGTCTCTGCACAAGTCGAGCACGGAGGAAGTGCTTGAGCATTTGGGGACTGACTGAATTAGATTCTTGCATAGTCTTACAGCGGTTCTCAACCTGTGGGTCGCGACCCCTTTGGCGGTCAACCGACCCTTTCACAGGGGTCACCTAAGACCATCCTGCATATCAGATATTTACATTACGATTCATAACAGTAGCAACATTACAGTTATGAAGTAGCAACGAAAATAATTTATGGTTGGGTCACAACATGAGGAACTGTATTTAAAGGGCCAGGAGATTGAGAACCACTGTCTTAGAAGGTTAGGCTGATTAAGCTACCAGCTAGAGAAGGAAGCTGAAGTTCAGGGAGGGCAAGTGACTGGTCCAAGGCCACACAGCCAATTTCGGATTTCATTCCCGAAGCATTCTCTGAGCACGGGTGGGACGGCAGGCTGTGCCGTAGGCGCGGGGGATGCGGCTGTGAGCGAGACGCTCTCTGGAGCAGCCTGGGCCTCTGCGTTGCTGGGCCCTCTGTCTGAACACTGTTCTTCGGCCTCTTTGCCCGGGACACTCCTACTCGCCCTGCGGGTCTCAGTGTAGAAGTCACTTCCTCTGGGAAGTCTTCCTTAGGGAGACTTCAAATCTAGGTTAAACGCTTACCTGTGCTCCTGGATGGGGGGACATTCATCACGGTGCCCTGACCCTGTCCGAAGGGGCTGGGCCAACCAAAGCATCGAGTGTTCTTGTGATTGGATCAGGAAGGAGCATGTGACCCAAGCAAGGCCCATCAGAGTTGTTCCTTGGATGGGTTTATGGGAATGGGGGAGGGAGGCTGTTTTCTCCTGATAGTGCTAAACTAGGCATCAGTGAGTGGGGCTGCTGGAGTCCCTTCTCGGCCTTTACACACACCACCTCCTGCTGCAGACCAGTCCCGCCAGCAGATGCAAATGCAAGGGCTGGGCAGCGGGCCGCTCCGTGTGGTTTCGGGCCTGAGAGAATCAGGCGGTAAAGGGCCTGCGACCTTGGGGAAGAGGGTGGGCTTTGTGAAATGCGGGTGCTGCTAGGCACCTGGTGGGACGGGGGTGGGGCGGGGAGGCCACCTGCCGGGATGGGGTGTGCTGGCCGGCTGGCCTCCGCCCGGCTCCTCCCTGCTGGCAGCCACGCCCCCCCCCCACGCCACCTGCTGCTTCCTGCTGGTGCACCTCCATGGCAGGCTCCCAGCGGATGTTTGTTGTTTCTGTGCAACCAAAATGCCACCACGGTGGCTCTCTGGCTGGCCGCTGGTGACAGTTCTCAATGGGCCTGTGGGAGCTAGAACCTCCCTCTGTTGCTGGAGGCCTCTGTACAAAGGGGCCTTCCAGCTCCACCGTGGCCTCCCAGAGTCCAGTGGGACGGGAAAGGCCCACGGTGGGTGTGCAGCAGCTGTTAGAGGGAGGAGCGTGGCTTTCTGCTTGAAAAGGAAGAGAATGAAGAAAAACAGACAGATAAGCTGGGAGCTGCTCCCTCCACCTAAGTGGTTGCTTCCTCCCGCCAGGCCCCACATTTTCTCCGAAGCTGAGCTCCATCCAGAGGACCTGCCCAGCCCCTAGAATTGCACACGCCCCCTCGGGGTAGGCCAGCTCGGGCATTTTCCTCCTTGTCCCTGGAGATGCTGGGGATTAAATGTCACCAAAAGCAGGGCACTCTGTGCTTCCCCCGCTTCCTGCTGTTCCCAGGTGCGAGGGCAGGGAGTCAGGGTGAGGGCATCCGGCAGGCAGGGGAGTGGGGAGC
>NW_006383017.1:709964-761630 GCF_000327345.1 Myotis davidii
AGGGACCCGGGAAGAAAGACTGAGACTGAGGTAGACAGATGGGAACAGAGCAAAGAAGGAGAGACACTGAGAGACGGACAGTGACAGCCTGTGTGTCTCTCTCTCTCACACACACACACACACACACACACACACATGCGTGCACGCGTGTCAGGGCCTAGAACCAGGGATGTGTGTGACTGCCCAGACCCAGTTTTCTCTTCGGGCCCAGGCCTGTGTGCAGTAATCAAGTAACCAGAGGCGCCCCCTCCTCTGCGGGTCCTTCGTGTGAACTCCCGTGTTCCCAGCAAGCATGTCAAACTCGAGGCCGCAGGCCACAGGCCTCATTTATTAGAATTCCCGAAATGCTCCCCAGACCGAGACAATGGGCACTGTGGCGAGGTCTGCCTTATCGTCACTAAGTTAATCCTGCAGCGGCTCAGTGAGGAGTCTGGGGAAACTGAGGCACAGAGGTCAGGCCTCACAGCTGGGAGGAGTCAGAGGAGGAAAGGATCTCAGAGACAAGCCCAGGCAGAGACGAACCTGGGAGCCACATTCCCAGCTACTCGTTCTACTTCTCCAGGCCAGGGCCCCAGAGCGTCCTGGGAAGGCGCAGAGGGGAGAGCTCCGGGGCTCGGTGGGCAGTCTGTTCTCAGTCACGAATACTCAGCGCGGCCATTGCTGCAGGAAAGCAGCGAGGACAGCGTGGACATGAACGCACGCGGCCTGTTCTGATCAAGCTTTGTTTACCAAAACAGGTGGTGGGCAGGAACTGGCTGTGGGCCTAGTTTGTGGACCCCGATTCCAGGTGTGGCCCCTCTTAGCCCGAGGTGGGCGTGAGCCCTGCTGCGCCCTTTGCTGGGCGTCAGCCGCCTGGGGTTGGTCAGCTGGGCTGTCGGGTGGAGGGATTAGAGCAATGGTGGGGAGCCTTTCTCTGCCAAGGGCCATCAGGGTATTTATAACATCATTCAAGGGCCATACAGAATTATCAGCCTAACAATTAGCCAGCTATACTTGGTCAGACATTTAATGGGCCAGACCAAATGATTTCCGGGGCCTTGGGCGGCCCTCATGCGATGTCCCCCACCCCTGGATTAGAAAGTCCCCAATCTTCTCAGGGGGAGGCTCCACCAGCCCCCCTGCTCTGCAGGGCTCAGCTTCCTGCTCTGTCCTCACGTGGGTTTTCAGGGGGACTGTCCTCCCAGTTCACTGACCAGATGATCACCTGAGGGTGCTTTGCTCAGTGCCTGGCCCCCCGGGGCCTCCAGGGAGGGGCAGCTCGAGCCATATTTGCACCTTTGGGTTTGCAGAGCCGCCTCTGGCTTGGGAACTGTGTCTGTATAGCATGGCAGTCACGAGTGGGGGCTTTGGAGGCCCGTCTGTGGACACAATCCTCTCTCAGCCTCAGTTTCCTCGTCTGACCATGGACACCACAATCTTCAATGCAGTGAAGGTTAAATGAGAGAAAGCGCCCAAAGAATATGCTACTGAGGAAGCGCTCCTGACCGCTCAGCAAGCAGGCCCCTTGCTCTGCCCCGTGGGATGTGCCCTCTGCCCTCCCCGCCCTTCCCTCCTAGCAGGTGGCCTGTCTGAATCACTCCAGCAGGTCGAGTGAGCGTGAGGAAATGCACTTCAGACCCGGTGGCTGGGTTTATTCCTTCCCGCAGAGGCAGCTGGGCCGTGGCTGCTTGGATTCACCAAGGCCAGGTCTGGGAGAGGCACTGGGAGAGAAGTCTTCCCTGGGGAGCTGCTATGGGATCCAGAGATCTCAGGAGGAGACAGAATCTTCCTAATAATCGTAAGAATGATCCTACGATCATTTGCTTTCCCACCTGCAAAATGGGAGTAGTAACGGTTCCTTCCTCAGAGAAGTGACATGAAGATTAAAGGTGTTATTATACCGAGAGCACTTACACAGAGCCTGGCTAGTATAGGCTTTTAGTAATTATTATCCTAGATGCCAGCGAGAACTACAGGGATTAAGGGGGGATATCCCGACGATCACTCCCATTTTACAGATGAGAAAATTGAGTCTTAATCAAAGGAAGGGGTTAGTCTGACATCACATGGCTAGCAAACGCCTCAAGACCATGAACCTTTGTTGTAACTTTTCAGACCATGATTTTTTGAGAAAAATGAGAGTTGGGGCCAAAGAACAACATTCCTCCTAACTTCATTCATTCTTCAAATATTTGTGTGGCTCATAGTTGAAGGTCAAGTACTTTTTTTAGTGACTAGATGAGTGAACGAATGAAGAAATAGCCAAGGGCCTCTGTGGTTACCGGTGGTTAAGGAAAAGAGCCTGCCATGTGGGTTATCAAATCCCTGGCTTGCAAGCCCCACCTCATTCTTGGGCCCTTAGCTAGGCAGACACGGCTAATTAATCACGGCTCGGCACACTTTGCACCGAGTCTGAACCCAGCCTCAACGCCCCACATCCCCGTCGCCGTCCTCCACTAACTGATCGGAATTGGCCCCTCCGATAAAATCACCTTCCTCCGTCTGATCTCAGAAATCTCTTTCAGGCTGTGGCTCCCTCCTCTCCCTTCGTCTTTCTCTCCTTATCTGCTACCCGCCCACCATCGTTGTCCTTCCCCTCAGTAGTGGGACCCAAAGGTCTTGCCCTTTGCCTTCCGACAGGAACGTACCTGAGGGCTCCAGCTCCCGCTTCCCCGCTTCCCCGCTTCCTGGAGAAAGAAGGCAGGAGGGTCCACCTGGGGTCTCGGGTCCCTGAGCCAGCGACCACCACCCGGTCAGAGGGTCTGGCTTCCCATCTCAGAGGGGCTGGGGCCTCCCGGCGGGCCCTGTGGATGCAGCAGGCCCGGAGGGAAGATGCAGCGGCTCATGGATCACCTTCCGTGGCCAGCTCCTCCTGGCCCTGCCCAGGCACTGCCCTCCTTCTGAGAAGCCTGCCATAAACTCTCCCTGCCCTCTTAAACGCCTCACCCGGAAGGAGGAAGTTAACCTCAGGGCTCCCTGGCAGGAAATGAGTCTCTGGTCTCGCCAGGCCGGGGAGCCCCTGGGGTGAGCCCTGGCTGGGGCCCAGGTGAGTGTCTCCTCCCCACAGAGCCCTGGCCTTGGCAGAGGAGGTTCGGCTGGGAATGTGAGCAGCTTGGCAATGATATACCACAGTCTCTGCCTGAAAACGCAAAACACAACACAACAAAACCCTCCGCCCCCCCCCCCCAAAACAAGCCCGATGCAGACCACCTTCCAGGCTGGGGAGGAAGTGGGGGCGTTGGAGGAGTGAGTTAGCGAAGCTGCTGTCACCTGCTGAGGCCCTGGGGCAGGGCGGAGCTGCTGGAGGAAGGGGGCAGTGAGCCTGGGGGGGAAGGAGGGGAGGGCATTCAGCCTGTGGTGGGGTGGGGCAGCACAGGAGGGAGGTGGAAGGGACAGCTGGCAGAGAGTGAGAGTGAGCCTGGATGCTGAAAAGGGGCCCTCCTGATCAGGAGTGAGGAACAGAGAGAAAGTAGTGTGGTTGTTGGGGCACCGGGGCACCTGGAATTAGAAGCTACTGGAGGGAGAAGAACAGAGAGGCCAGTAGGGGCTAGAATTCCAGTGCAGCAGTGAGTGCGGGTTTAATGCCTCTCTCCCGAGGACTCCAGGTGCATTAAGAGGGGCTCAGTGTCCCCCACTCCAGAGTCAACAGCCCTTCCTCCCCCAACTTGTCACTTCTCACGATTGTTATTCCTGGAGCCCTTCCCCCTTAGGACAAGTGCTCTCCCAGGAGGCCCGTTACCCTGGCTCCTGCGGGCCTCCCTCACTTGTTTGGGGCTGGGATGCTTCTGTACTCGGTCATTTCTACCCTGACTGCTTCCAGAGAGGATGTGCGGCCTGAGATGAATATCCAGGGACAGGAGGTCAAGTAGCTGCTCAGCAAATAAGGACGCGTAGCTAGGAGCTGGTGGGAGGATGAGGCTCTGGGGACAGGCCTGTCTTCTGGCTGCCCAGCTGGTTCCTGGGGAGGGGAGGTGGGTCCCCTGGGGGCATGTCCAGGACAGGCCATGCTTTCCTGCTTCCTGACTGGTCTTGGGCCTGGTTTTATGTACGCTCCCACGCTTCCTCCCCTCCCCTCCCCTCCCCTCCCCCAGCCTGGGCTGTGGGATGTGGGGAGGAGACAGAGGCCAGTGCACATCTCAGGCTGCCAGGGCTTTATTACACTTGAAAAACTGGTCTGCAGATGCAGCATAATTTTGTTTTCTCTCCTCCCCTCTCCCCAGCCTGGACAGTTCAGCTCAGGCCTGGTGCTTCTCAGTAATCAGATCTGACCTCCACTGTTGCCTCCTCAGGGAGGCCCTCCGCCCCTGCTGCTTACTGTAAATAAGCAATGGAATCAGTAAGTTAAAATTTTGGTAAGTTCTGTGAAGGAACCCAAGGAACAGCAAGTAGCAGGGGAACTTCGTCATTCAGCAGACGGTCAGGGAAACCTCTCGCAGGAGGCAGCTTTGGGGCTCTGCTAGTGTCCTGTTTGTGCCGTAACAAATAGTGGCTTTAAAGGGCACAAGTGTATAGCGCACAGCTCTGTAGGTCAGAGGTCTGACACAGGTCTCGCGGGGCTGAATTCCAGGTGTTGGCGGGACTGCATTCATTCTGGAGGCTCCGGGGAGAATGTTTCCCGGCCCTTTCCCACTTCCTGAGACCTCCCCCACTCCTCGGCTCAAGGCCCCTCTTCCATCTTCAAGGCCAGCTGTGTGGCATCTCCATGACCTTCTTCCAAGATCACATCCTCTACCTTTCTCTTCACAGCTCTTGAGGACCCTGTGAGCACAGTGGGGCCCCTGGCTGCTCCAACTCACTCTCCTTGTCTTAAAGCCAGCAGCTTAGCAACCTTAATTCCACCTACAACTTTAATTCCCTTTCGGCGTGTGATTAATATTACATAGTCACAGGCTCCGGGGTTTAGGACTTGAGTATCTTTGAGAGCCATCATTCTGCAAATTACAAGTGCGATCCTGTTTTATTTTCTTTAGAGCACTTACAACAATCTGAAATGACTCTCCTGATTATTGGTTCATTTGTCACCTGTCTCGCTCCGTTAGAAAGTGAACCCCATGAGGGCAGGGCCTTGTTGGTGCTGCTCACCAGAGGTGCCTGGTCCTCCCTCAGCAGGTGATCAGTCATGGTCTGCTGAAGGAATGAATGAGATAGTGCCGGCTCAGTTCTGCATTGGTCAATAGACACGGCGCTCATCTGAGAGCCAGGAGCTGTGACCCCACTCTACCCTCTGGGTCTCAGGCACCCCCACAATGGTCTGGGAGGAAGGGAAGGCCACAGCAGTCTCCCCGAGGGCTCCGGTCTTCAGTCTCGGAGAAGCTGATTGTGAAAGCATCCCTTGGTTTCCTTCCAGGGCTAAGCCCTCACAGAGCGGGCCTCTGAGGGGACATTCTCCCCAGTCCTCACTCAGGGGAGCCCACTGGGGCTCAGCGTGGGTGCTGGCTCCTGTGTGCTCCAATGGCTCCCCCTCCACCCCACCCAGCCTGCTATGCAAGTGGAGAACATGGGCCCCCTAGTAGGTGCTCAATAAACTCGGACTGGATTTTGACTTTCCCTGTGAAAGGGGCCAGATGCCTTCTCTTTTCTCTCGGACGATAACACTGAGAGAGTGAGGGTCAGTGTCAAGTCTAGTTTGGCAGGAGGTCTTGGAAGTGCAATTATTGGTGTCTGACAGTTGATTCATTTCCTTGGGGAGTGTTGGTGCCAAAGGCCTGACCGAGGTGGTGGAAATTGTCACTTTCTCTTCTGTGGCTGACAGACCCAGGGCAGGGCTCTGCCCCCAGGCGGCTGCAAGCCCTCAGGGGAGTAACTGTAACTCAATAGCTTATTTTTCTTATTTAATTATAACAACAATACAGTCCCACTATGGACATCTTGGAACATACTGAAGCGAATATTGGAAAGAAAACCAGGCAAGTACAACCTCCCATTGGGAACAAGGTTGACACCTTGGCCTGTTGCCCCCCCACCGCCCGGCTGTGTAATGTGTCTTCCTCTGCACATTAATGTCATAGCTGAGGCGTCCCCATGTCCAGGAAGAATGCTGGGTGTGAGGTTTTAATGGCCACACTGGACTGTGTCACAGAGCACCATCTTCCTGTACCCTCCTCAGTTGCCGGTGTTTTCCTGCATGCGTGCGCACATGTGTGTGCATGTGCATGTGCATGTGCCTGTGTGCTTGTGGGTGCGTGTGTGTGTGTGTGTGTGCGTGCGTGTGTGAGTAAACACACGGCAGTGAGTTTTTACAGGCACACCTTGTGTCCTTTGTGCACCTTTATTTCCTCCCTTTAAAAAAAATGGAACCAATAAATCCTTCCTTCCTTCCCCTCAGGCTTTCTGAGGCAAAGTGAGAAAACGATACCAGGTGCTTTCACAACCTGGGAAAGAGCCGTCCAATGGAAGGCCAGGCCGGGTTCTGAGCACCGCCTCCCCAAGCACCACCCGTGTGTGTGTGTGTGTGTGTGTGTGTGTGTGTGTGTGTGTGTGTGTGTAAGTTATACTGTTTTAATTAACCTAGTTATTAATAACAGGGAAGGAGCAAAAGGAAGGTCAAATATTATGGGCATGTCATGTGGGCAGCTTCACCAGGAAGCTAAAACTTTACACTCCCCAGGGGTGCAGCAAAGAGAGATGCATGTCCAGTAGAGTTGGGGGGACTTGCGAAGGTGCTTGTTGTCAGTCACACCTGGGAACAGGGCATTGGCCAGAGTAGGCGTGGCCACTGCAAGTGGCCCAAGATTTGGAATATTTAAGCCCTGAACAAAGGGTTCGCTCTCTGGGCTCTGGGCCCTCTTGGTGCTCTTGGCTGCCCGTGGGTTACTTGCTGCAGGGGGCGCGCTCCTTGGCTGCCCTTCATCCGCACACAAATGACTAACAGACAGCAACTAGCCTGATGCCGACCTGGCCCCGGCTGCCATGTGGAAACTTGGGCACTGACTTTGGTTCCAGCTCTATGAAGCCCCAACTCCACTTCTTCCAGGACTGGACTAAGGGAAATGGGACTTTGGACACCCAGCCACTTGGGGGAGGTAATTCCGCTCAAATGAAAATCGCTCATCCTCCTGCACCAGCCTCAGAAAGTCCTTTCCTCGAAATATCGTAAGGACACCACCCCCAGCACTCAGTGGGGAAAGGGATACCCGCTTCCACTGGTGACAGGAACAGGGGAGAGATTCGATGAAAGGGGGACTAGGAATAACAGCATCCGCAGCTTTTATGGAGCATTTATTGTGTGCCTGTTGCCCTGGTAAACCAGGCACCTGCACACCTGACTTCATCCTCACAACACCCTCCAAGGGAAGTGCTGTTATTACCTACAAATGAGGAAACCGAGGTACAGAGAGGTTAAGTAATTTGCCGGTGGTGACATAGCTAGCAGGCAGGAAGCTGAGGAAGGACACACACACACACACACACACACACACACACACACCCCCTCTGAGAGCTGCAGTCGGCAAGGAAGGCTCCGGAATCCTGCAGCCACACCTTTCGGGGGGCTTGGGGATACACAGGGGCCCCCAGCATTTCTTGAAATAACGTGCTCTTAAAAGATCGAGCATGTTCTCGGCAGGAAGGCAAACGGATCTAATGAGCATTTCCCCAGAGCCGGGAGGTTCTGAACTAGAAGTCTTCACTCAGAGGGAAAAGCGGAGAGGAGCAGGCCTGCCCCTGGCACATCTGAGACGGAAGGGCAGAGAGCGTCAGTGTGTGCATCTAAGTGTGGGTTCCCCTAGTGCAGCGGTCGGCAAACTGTGGCCCGTGAGCCACATGCGGCTCTTTGGCCCCTTGAGTGTGGCTCTTCCACAAAATACTACGTGCGGGCGTGCACGTACAGTGCGATGGAAACTTCCTGGCCCATGTGCAGAAGTCGGTATTTTGTGGAAGAGCCACACTGAAGGGGCCAAATTGCTGCATGTGGCTTTCGAGTCACAGTTTGCCGACCACTGTCCTAATGTGTGAGCCTGTGTGTGCACAGGGCTCATGGGTGTGTGTGTGTGTGTATAGGCTGCATTTGGCCTTCTGGGTGCCCAAAGACAAAAGAATTGTTTACTACTGAAATACATGTCTACGACATCGATTTTTCTAGTCCTAATCTTTGAGAAGAAACTGGACCAGGACCTATGCAGGGATTTCTCCTGTATAACCTTCAGCATCAAATCAGCAGCATTTCTCACAGCAACCACAGGCCTTGAGCACAAAAGACAGAAGGTGTGTGCTGAAGGCGGGGAGAGAGGCAGAAAGCGCCCCTATGCCGAGGGCCACCACAATAAACTCCCACAATTTACAGTTCTTCCCACCCTTGTTAACTGACCAAATCCAGTGTGGCCACGTGTGCCTGGTGCCTTGGTCTGCTGTGTAATAAAATCAGTGCCACAGAATGCAAATGGAGTCAGATGCTTCTTTCCAAGCATTAAGAACTCATTCCTCCATTCACGCTGCTCGGTGCTCCTGCTGTTCCATTGAACCACAGCGATGACAAACACTGCGAGTGCCTCCCTCGGAGGCCAGGGCTGGAGTGGGCAGTGGGGCAGAGGCTCTTGGGCTCGGAGGCCTTGGTCGCCAGTAGCCCAGCCAACCGTCCACAGTGTGTGGAGACAGGGAAACGGTGGCTGAATCAGGCCAGATGCCTGACGTGGGCCTCCCTGAGCTAAACTTGAGGTGTCTCGGGGCTGCACCCCCTTCCGCAGGCTCCAGGGGAAAACCTGTTTCCGTTTCCAGTTTCCAGCGGCCACTCCATGTCCTGGCTGGTGGCCCCTTCCTCCTCCGTCAACGGCAGCGGAATTGCATCTTCATGACCCTCTCCTAGGGCTCATCTTCCTCTGACCCTCTGCTTCCCTCCACTCTGAGGACCCCTGTGGTTTTGTGTCCCCCCCTCCCCCCCATACTCCAGGATCATCTCCCTGCCCAAGGCCAGCTGATGAGCAAGCTGAGTCCCGTTGGCAGCCTCATTCCCCTTTGCCATGGAGCCTAACATACTTACAGTATTTGAAGTGGGGAAATCACTTCACATGTTCTAAGAATTATAAGATCACTGCTTGTTTATGATAAAATAATCAGAACAGTGCAGAGCTATATGAAATAACAATTTAAATGTCCACCTTTATCTGCTCTCCAAGATGGAACCACTGTTCACACTTTTTAAGCATCCTCCTAGAATTTCCTGTGCACATACAAGCATATATATCTATCTCCCTGGTCTGTCTCTGTCCCTTTATATGCCTGTTCCTCTCTCTCTCTCTCTCGCCTGCTATCCAAGCTGCCATCCATCAATCTACCCATCCATTCAGCTGGTAGGAATTGTGCGCCACACCACATTTCTTTATTTCTCTAAATCAAGTTAAATCTCACTCCAAACCTCTACTTGTCAGGGTGGAGAGAATTTCAGTACCAACCATCATTCTGGAACTCCCTTCATCCTTCCTCCTTGCCAGAAAATGGGGGAGGGAGGGGCTTAGTGATGTGGAAAGAGGATCTGGCGTCTCCCCCGCTTTCCCACAGGTTTCTAACAGTGTCTGTGAAGGATCTCAGTTAACACAACGTAAGAAACAGGCAGGCACGGGGATGGAAGACGGCAACACAGCCAGTACCCACAGCTTGTCTCTTGGAAGTGGGATCACAGAGATTTTAATTTTCTTCTTGACACAGCTCTTCTCTCCTCATCCCTTACATGTTCTATGGTTAACAGATATCTCTTCATAATCATTACCATAAAGCTCATTATCAGTTTCCTACATCTCCTCTGGCCTCTCCTTTCAGCTGAGTGCTGGCTCCCCAGGACCAGAGAGTGGCTGTGGGCACAGGTGTAACAATGCAGACAAACCCTGGGAACGTGAACCGAGGCCGCCTGCTTTCTTAGGCCATGGGGTGGGCGCGCAGGGGGAGCTGGAGTTCCATGGCCTGGAGAGAAGAGCCTGGTTTTTATGGTCACCTCATAGCTTTTCAACTGGAGCGCACAGCTGTAGTTGTAGTCCTTCCCCTCCGAGGGAGGGCGCGCCCCTTCCAGCTTCCAGGCTGCCATGCTTGGGAGAAGAGTCTGGGCCCTGCCTTCTGAAATGGAAGTTCTGCTGCGTTGGGAACACCCCTGTCACCAACTCAGGATACATTTTCCCACAACAGAAAACTCAGGTGGTAAACCCATTACCACGGCTTCATTTTGGTCTTTGCCCCGGCTCAGTCTTCACTCCTGGCTGCCTCCCGAGACACACTTGGCCACGGGGACAGTGCTTGAAATTCATTGCAGAGGCCAACCTTGACCTAAATCCATAAAGAGAGCCGAGTAAATTCATTGACTTGGGCCCCATTTAGACGCTCTATTGGAGGATAATAGCTTGTTAGTTTTACTAAGCCTCCAGGCCTTTGATGAGAAGTGTTCAGAGTAAATATTGATCGAGGCTTTGTCCCTGTGTGCATACAACTTGTCAACATTTACTTGCGAGTCTTGCTCTCTTAGGGACCAGCGGGGTGACTGGGATCTCAGCAGATGGGTAAGCAGGACCGCATTGAATGGGTGTGCCAGTTGTCTCTTTTTTGTTTAACATGCGTCCTTTTATTTCTCTAGATTTCACCCATCTGTTAATATTTTGGTTGACTTTCCCCCCATCTGTGTGCATATTACAAACATCTGGGTCCAGCACTCGTCTGCTTTGGACTGTCATTTGCTAGAAGTCTTGGCCTCTATAATTCCCTTAGCTATTAACAGTTAAAAATAACAGCCAGCCCTGATACCTGCTTATCACTTTATGGCTGACACATTAGTTCCTCTTGCATTGCTCAACTTGACCCCTGTGAGGCAGGAAGTAGTGTGTCCAGTAATTAGCAGCATCCGTTTTGGGGTCAGAGAGACATGAGGCCAAATCCCAGTTTGACTATTGACTAGCAAGTTGCTTAACATTCTCATCAGATATGAGTATTCTGGGAGTGAACTATAGCGTACTGCCTGGAGCATGGTTGATACTCAATACACAGGGACTTACTAGGACCATTGTTCCCATTTTACAGATAAAAGCAAAGAGAAGCTAGTCATACACTTCCAGTCCTGGGCTCTCTCCTCCCCAGGAGGCTTCCCGGCTTCCTCCAGGACGCCAGGCACCAGGTATCTGATGCTTGAAATCCTCTCAATACTCACCAATGCATCGGGGGAGTATTACTTATTTCATTGCATGTTTCCCAATGGGATGAAATGCAACGTCTGGTGATGTAGAGACTTTGCCTCTCCCAGCGCCCTGCTCAGTGGTTGAGCTTATCCCCGTCTCCTGCCAGCTGATGAAGACCTGCCAGTGCTTGGGGGTTGGGGGGAAACCCCACCCCTCATGCCATGATTGGAAATGGGTCCTCTTGCCTCCTGTCTGCTCTGTCTGTCTCTGCCCACACCCACAAAGAGTAAACATTCAAAACAAATGTTTGGAATGAAATGGGTAATTTGTATGTGAAAAAACAGCAGATGTTTGGCTTCAATAAAGGGTATTGGGAAAACTGGACAGCCACATGCAAAAGAATAAAACTGGATCACCATCTTACACTGTGCACAAGAATTAACTCAAAATGGATTAATGACTTGAATAAAAGACCCGAAACCACAAAATACATAGGAGAAGTATAGGTGCTAAGCTTTGGACATCAGTTTTAGTGGTGTTTCTGTGGATTCAACTTCAACAGCAAGGGAAACAAAAGCAAACATGAAAAAATGGGACTATATTAAACGAAAAGCTTTTGCACAGCAAAGGAAACCATCAACAAAACAAAAAGGCAGCCTATGAAATGGTAAAAGATATTTGTAAATCATACATCCAACATGGGGTTAATACCCAAAATATATAAAGAACTCATACATTTCAACAAGGAAAACCAACAACCCAATCAAAAAGTGGGTGGAGGATCTCAATAGACATTTTCCCAAAGAAGACATACAGATGACCCAACAGGCACAGGAAAAGATAACCAACATCACTGATTATTAAGGAAATGCAAATCAAAATCACAATGAGGTATCACCTCACATCTGTTAGAATGGCTACCACCAAAAAGACAAGAAACAACAAGTGCTGGAGAGGATCAGAGAAAAGGGAACACTAGTGCACTGTGGGTGGGGATTAAATTGGTGCAGCCACTATGGAAAACAGTATGGAGGTTCCTCCAAACAATAAGAATAAAATGGCTATATAATTCAGAAAAGATATATCTACCCTTATGTTCATTGTAGCACTATTTACAATAACCAAGATATGAAAAAAGCTAAGTGTTCATCAGCACAAAACTGGATAAAGAAGTTGTGATACACACACACACACACACACACGCGCGCACACACACACACAATAGAATAACACTCAGTCATAAAAAAGTGAAACTCTTCCATTTGTGCATGTGCTCTGACTGGGAATCAAACCGTGACCTCCCAGTTCATAGGTTAATTCTTAATCACTGAGCCAAACCGGCCAGGTTGTGACGCATGGATGGACCTTGAGGGTATTATGTTAAGTGAAATGAAACAGATAGAAAAAGACAAACTCTGTATGATTTCACTTGTAAGTGGACTATAAAAATAAAAGCAGCCTTCAATCAGGGCAAGATCTTTAGTGAATATCTCTTGCCATCGTCTAGCTGCCTGCACTCGTCCTTCAGGGAGATGCAGGTCATTAAAGGAAACCAAACATTGAAAAAAAAATACAAGCAGAACAAATGAACAAACAACAACAACAAAACAAATTCACAGAGGCAGACAACAGATCAGTAGTTACCAGAGGGGCAGGGGGTGGAGGGAGGGTGAAGCAGGCAAAGGTGGCCAAGTGTATGGTGACAGACGGAAACTAGACTTTTGGTTGTGAGTACAGATGTTGGAGTATAATGTTGCCCATCTGGAGCTTATATAATGTTATAAAGCAATGTTACTGTGATTAAAAAACTGAAAACAAAACCCAAGTGTTTTAGAGGCCACATTCATAGAGCTGGATGGCTTTAGGTTATAGAGAGTAATCATTACCAAGTATACTTCTGTCCTAATTTCCTGATAACAAACACGCCTTTAATAGCTGGGTGTTTTTTCTCCACACACAACCCACCTTTACCAGAAGTAGAGGTTATCTGGGTGTTCACAGGGCTTAGCTTTCCACCTGGCCACCAACGTGCACCTTTGTTCATGGAACTGGAGCAGAAGGAGGTAGGAAGGACCAGCGATGTTTGGAGAAGGGGAGGATTTCATGTGCCTTTTTTTTATAGGCAGGACTCCCGAGAAATGGGAGGCCTTCATGGCCAGGTGCTCTGGCTGAAAGCCGGAGGGGTAACTTCTGGGTATGTTTGCCAACCGGGGAGGAGAGTACCAATGTAGTGGCTGCTCCAGCCACATCCCTCCACCCCTCCCTGTGCCCCTCACCATTTCAGGACCCCACACTGGGTTTGAGGTCCTTGATTGCAAACTCATCTTATTATACGTTCTGGGATCTGAGCATACAATGTAGATACCCAAGCAGCCCTATAATACTCAAACTTCAGATTCAATATTGGCATGTCATACAATCTGCTGTTGCTTCCTGTAATAAGGAGGTTAGCACATGGTGACAAATAGGGGGTATGTTGTATTCTTGGGCTCACTGGTGCCCCACCTTTGACAACTTTATTAAAGGGTCCTTTGGTAACTCAGCCTTGGTATATTAGTTATCTATTGCTGTATAACAAATTACCTCCAAAGTTAGCAACTTAAAAAGACCATATATCTATATCTATAGCTTCTCTCTCTCTCTCTTTCTCTATCTATCTATCTATATATATACATATATACATTTATATATATCTTGATTGTGTGTTCACCACAGATGATGTATTACAGAATTGTACACTTGAAACCTATACCATTTTATTAACCAATGGCATCCCAATAAACTTAATGAAAAAAAGGACAATAAATATTGACTATCTTTGCCCAACTGGCTTGGCTCAGTGGTTGAGCATCGATATATGAACCAGGTGGTCACGGTTTGATTTCTGGTCAGGGCACATGCCCAGGTTGTGGGCTCCATCCCCAGTGTGGGGAGTGCAGGAGACAGCCAATCAATGATTCTCTCTCATCATTGATGTTTCTATGTCTGTATCCCTCCCCCTTCCTCTCTGAAATAAAAAATTAATATATGTATTTATGTATATATACATATTAGTATATGTATACATACTAATAAATATATATACATATATTATCTTCCACAGTTTTTGTGGGTCAGGCATTTAGGAGAAGTTTAGATGTGTAATTCTGGCTCCTAAGTGGTTTGCTATAAACTAAATGTTTGTGTCCCCCGCCCCCCCGCAAATTCACATATTAAGTCCTAATCCTCAATTTGGAGGTGGGGCCTTTGAGAAGTAATTAATTCATGAGGTGGAGCCCTCAATAATGGGATTAATGCTCTTATAAAAGAGGCCCCAGAGAGCTCCCCCGCCCTCCCTCCCCCAATGTGGGGACATAGTGACAAGGTGGCCATCGAAGAACCAGAACTGGGCTCTTACAGAAACTGAATCTGCCAGCCCCTTTATCTTGGACTTCCCAGACTATAGAACTGTGAGAAATAAATCCTATTGTTTATGAGCCACAAGCTCATGGCATATTTGTTATAGCAGCCTGAATGGGTTATGACAAGGTCATAGTCAAAATGTTGGCTGGGGCTGCGGTCATTAGAAGCTTTGATTAGGGTTGGATAATTCGATTCCAAGCCAGCTCACTCACAAGCCTGGCCAACGTGACCTGGCTGTTGGCTGGGGGCCTCAGTTCTCTACCTTCTGGGTATCTGTGAACAGTGGCTGGAGACTCCCCAGCACATGGCAGCTGGCTCCTGCGGAGAGGGATCCAAGAGTGGGCAAGGCAAAGCCACGTGTCTTTTATGCCTCAGCCTCGGGGGTCGCATCACTTTGCACGGTCCTAATATGGCCCCCTCGGCCCTGTCAGTGTGTGAGGTGCCACACATGGGCACGGGCACTGAGAGGCACAAATCCCCGGGGCCCCTTGGCGGTTGGCTACCGCGTTTGCTTCACCCACTTTAGCAGCAGCCCTTTTTCTGCCTGCTCCCCATCTCCCCAGGAGTGTCGGTGTGGAAGGACCCTGCACAGAGGCCTTCCTCCGTGGGCCCCACAGTCAGGACCTGGGGGCACAGGGACCTCTCCTGGCACCTTTCTGTTATCTGTGTTTCACAAAATATTTACAGGAAAATGCGGGCGAAAAGGAGAAAGACCCACATTTTACTGAGCACTTTCTGTGTTTTAGGCATTGTGTCGAGCAGTTTACATGATCATGTAAATGAGTATACATGAGACAATGTTGTTATTAAACTCTTTTTCTACAAAAAAGAAAACGGAGGCACAGAGCAGTGCCACAACCCTAGTCCCGCAGCTGGAAAGTGGTGGGTGGGGGCTGGGACACAGGAGCCTGTGGAGGGCCCACCTGGTACCTCCTGACACGTTTCATCACAGCCAGAGGACAGCGAGGCAGGCTTCCATCTCACCCAAAACAGCCCGGTCAGGGTGCTCTTCACAGGCCGGTACAGATGGACTTACACTCTACACATGGACTTCTGGAAAATATTTCCTTTAAACCAGAACTCATTTTAAGAAAAATAATTTTTAAGTCTCTTTTTTCTCTCTCTCCATAAAACAGGATATACCACTCATTTCCAAAAATTGGAATGTAAACACAGAGAGAATAATTAAAAGCCACAAGGTTCTTCCCTCCAGAAAAGAAAACATTTTGAACATGTTGGGATCCAAACTGCCCCCTCATGTGGGCGTTATTCCAGAAAGAACCCCCCCTTACTCCAGCTGAGGCCCAGAAGCTTGGGCAGCGTCTCTCCCCCGCCTGGGAGCTCCAGAGGTGAACACGCTAAATGTGCTCCAACAGCAAGGAAGCTGGGATACCCGTCCTAGGTGACTAGGGACAGTGCATTCAATTAATAACCACCCAAGAGGGGTTGGTGATGACCTTGGGTGGTGCGCACTGGAGTAGGAGCCCTCCCATTAGGTCTACGGTCTGTAGTGGGAGGTCAATCAAAACATCCGTTCATGTGGGAGACTGGCTGGAAGGAGCAGAGAGCACCCTAGAGCTGCTGAGGATGCTTGGAGCAGGTGTGCACCTGAGGTGCGTGTGGTCAGTGACACTCTTAGGCGGCAACCAAAAACCAAAAAAGCAAAATGAATCTAGACCTAAACGTGACACCTTGTAAAAAAAATTAACTCAAAATGGATCATAGATCTAAATGTAAAACTATAAAACTTTTGGAAGAAAACAGAAGAAAGTCTTTGTGACTAGACTAAGGCCAAGTGATCTTGACACCAAAAGCACAATCAATAAAAGAAAATAATTTGGCCAAAACCAGTTTGGCTCAGTGGATAGAGCGTTGGCCTACAGACTGAAAGGTCCCAGGTTCGATTCCGGTCAAGGGCATGTACCTGGGTGGCGGGCACATCCCCAGTAGAGGATGTGCAGGAGGCAGCTGATTGATGCTTCTCTCTCATCTATGTTTCTAACTCTCTATCTCTCTCCCTTCCTCTCTGTAAAAAAATCAATAAAATATATTTTTTAAAAAATCAATAAAATATATTTAAAAAAGAAAAGAAAATAATTTGAAAAAATGGACTTCATTAAGATGAAAACCTTCACTCTGTGAGAGTCTCTGGTCAGGGATGAAAAGACAAGCTAAAGAATGGGAAAAATATTTTCAGGTTACGTATCTGAGAAAGGACTTGTATCCAGAATACAAAGATAACTCTCTAAACTCAATCTACAGAAACAGTAGGAAATGGTCCTATTAAAAGTGGACAAAGACTTGAACAGACATTTCACCCAAAGGGGATACAGATGACAAATAGGCACATGAATATTTGTTCAACATATTAGCCATTAGTCAAATGTAAATTAAAATCATGATGAGATACCATAACACACCTATTATAGTGGCTAAGATAAAAAATACTGACAATACCAAGTGCTGCCATGAACACAGAGCACGTGGATCGCACATACATTCCTGGTGAAAATAAAAAGTGGTACGGCTATTCTGGAAAACAGCCTGGCAGTTTCTTGTAACGTAGAGTATATATTTACCATGCAACCTAGCAATTACATTGCTGGGTATTTATCCTAGGGAAATGAAAACATTTATGTTCACACAAAAACCTATTCCCACATGTTCGCAGCAGCTTTATTTGTAATAGTCAAAAACTGGAAGTCGGCCAAATATCCTTATCCTTCAACAGGTGAATGATTAAACAAATGGTGTTAAATCTGTACAACAAATTCCCATTCAGCAATAAAGAGAAATGAGCTGTTGATATAGCCAACAACTTGAATGACAAAACTATAGTGATGGGGGCCAGGGGCTGGGAGTGGTAGAGGGTGTGACTATAAAGAGAGAACATGAAAGAGTTTCTTTGTGGTGATGGAACAGCTGTGCATCCTGGTTGTGGTGGCGGCTGCACAAATCTATCCATGTGATCAAATTTCATAAATCCATACACCACAAAAAGTACATGTAAAAACTGGTGGAATCAAACAATAGTTAATAGTGTGTCAATGTCATTTTTTGGGGGGGCGTAAAATATTAGATGTTACCATTAAGCCATGTGAAGTATGGATGGGAACTCTGCACTGTTTTTACAGTTTCTTGGGATTATCAAAATTTTTTTCAAAATAAAATATTACCAAATAGACAAAACTGCAAAACAAAGCACTCTGGGTCTTCTCACTCCATGCCTGAGTTCTGCCTACTGGCAGTGACACCCCCGTCTGATGCTTCATTATTAGCCTTTGCCAGGACATATGAATTGAAAAGAGAGTAAGCCAACATTTTGGATAAAACAGTGTTTCCCAAAGCGTTCTGAAAAAAATCTATTCTGTGTCCAGGCAAATTTAGGAAACGCTGGGCTAACTTCCTGGCTGAAAGATTGCTTCGTAGGACATGAACATATGTTGTGGATCTCCAAGAGGGGGCTACAGAATATAGCAATTCCCTAACATTTGTCCACAGAATCTTTTTCCTCCCCTTCTGGGTGTCCCAAAAGACTAGAGGTTCATGTGCTTAAGAAACACTGAGCTAAAGCATTCATCAGAGAAGAGGAGAGCGAGGCGTAAGGAATCGTGTTTACTTTGGAGCCAACCTTTGGGGCTCATCAGCGTTTGCCATGTGGTGAGTATAACGACACAGGAGATATATGTCGGAGAAAGAGAGTCAATACTTATTGTATGAAAAGGTCTGAGTTTTATTTTTTTGATTCTCCACATTGCCTTGAGACTTTGGAGAAGATTGCTCCTCCCCTTCTTCTCCCTTAGGGGTGAAGGCCCTGACAGTGGAATTGGATGGAGTAGAGAACAGCGAACAACTCACCCTGGAGGCTGAGCACGAGGAGCTGGCCTTCGGGAAAGTGGGGTGGAGGGCCATGAGGAAGCAGATCCATGGTGGGGTATTTTCCGATGACTACAGGGTTGGCCACATGGACTGAAACTTGGGGATGGAGGAGACTGAAGAAGTCATCCCAAATCTCTACCTTTCTGTGCAATTTTTATGGATTATAACATATGTCTGGTGCATTCCCTCTCTCTCATTGCAGAACACATTACCCTCAAACTTAGCAGCATTAACCTTTAAAACGGAAATGACATTGATTAGCTCCCACAGTGTCTGTGGGTGAGGAATTCAGGAGTGACTGAAGTGGCCCTGGGTCATGGTCTCTCAAGGTGCTGGGATCGTCTGGAGGTTGGTTTGAGGCTGGAGGCTATGAATCCAGCATGGCTGGCCTGTCCATGCTGCCTGCTGGCAAGAAACCTCAGTTCCTCCATGAGGACCGCTCATAAGGCTGTGTGAATGTTCTCATGACATGGCAGCTGGGTTCTTCCAGGGCAAGTGACCCAAGAGAAAGCAACTTAGAAGCCGCAATTCTTTTATGATGTAGTCTTGGAGGCCACACTCAATCATTTCAGCAATATCCCATTGGTTACACACATCAGCCCTATTCAGTGTGGCATGAATTCTGGCACGAAAGAATCGTTGAGGGCCATCCTAAAGGCTGGTTACAAAACCCTATAACAAAAGAAATACTGAGTGAACAGTCTTCAGTAGATGGTAGGAGTTCTGAAATGGCTAAGTGCATTTGCTAGAGGCTGTACCATTCTGGGGTCCCAGTTTGGTCATTCCTTCGACAGATATTTATTGAGCACCGACTACGTGCCATCAGGTTGGTTTGGACATTTGCAGAGGGAGCCCTGCTAGAGAAGCATATCCCAGGAGCACGGTCAGGAAGCAGACAGACGGGCTCAGGAAGAAGCACCGCCTTGGGTGGTGACCAGACCTGCATACCCGGCCGCCATCCTCATCATTTGAGCGGGGGCCTTGAGGAGCGCACCAGCCTGAGCAGCACTTCTGCCCTGTTTGTTGGATAATGACTTCATTTCGCGTACTCTGCTTAAGCAATCGCCTCCCTGCTCCCTCCTCTCTTTCTGGTGATAATTCTGTCTGTTCCCATTTTACTTGCAGACAGGTGCCTTCCAAACCACACTCCCCACATGTACTAAAGTTAAATAGTTTCCTGCTGCCTTCTGCCATATTTCTAAAAGCAAGCTCCTCTCTCTTTACACAGAGAGCCTACCCTGATGGGGAACTTGATGAAAGCACAATTTGTCTCTTCCCTCAGGCTATTTATGTCTCAGTCAAAAGTCTTGGTTGCCAAAGAGCAATAAACTCTGCCCATCTTCAGCATAAAGGAATTTCTTAGAAGACATCTGAGTTCTCAGAATTGATAGCTGTCTTGAAGGTCAAGCTTAGGAAATGGGTACAAACCCACGTGGCCGGCATCGCTCAGTGGTTGAGTGTCAACTTATGAACCAGGAGGTCATGGTTAAATTCTCTGTCAGGGCACGTGCCTGGGTTGCAGGCTTGATCCCCAGTGGGGAGTGTGTAGGAGACAGTCGATCAATAATTCTCTTTTGTCATTGATATTTCTATCTCTTTCTCCCTCTCCCTTTCTTTCTGAAATCAATAGATATATTAAAAATAGGTTAAAAATGTGACAGATGAAGAAAAAAAAGAAGTGGGTACAAATCCTGGACCTTCTGCAGGGCCAGGCAGCAGGGCGATGTGGTCAGCGTGCCACTGTGGCCACTGCTCCTCCTCCTCCTGTCCTTGCTTCACAGCCTTAGGATCCAAAATCCTGGAAAATCGCATCTTTAGTTTGGTCAAGGTCAATACTGGCCTCAGGCTCCAGGAAAAAATAAGACTTGACCCATTTTGTATAAAATAAAATGAAAATTAAAAAGCCAATGTTTTTACTTGTTTACAAATTCTTTCAATGGCTCTCACTGATCTGTCACCATGCCATTCACACCAAAGCTCTCCAGTGCTCAGTGAGCAGACAATTACTTCACCGTCCTTAGGATCCACCCAAGCCTTGCATTTTTCATAAATGAGCCCTCTAAATTGGCAAACACTCTCAAGAAGTGGTTTAATTGGATGTTCTGTTAATTTACCAATAATCATCTCCTAATGCCATTTATTACGGAAAATTAGATGAATGTAGAACGAGCAGAAAAATATTGATTGCCGCCCTCTGAATTTTTAATGAGTATTTGATTTATGAATTAATTCTTCATTTCATTAATTAGAGTAGCAAGGCAGTCTCCCAAACAAGGCCACGGTGCTGAGGATTACTGTGACTTTCTCATCAGCAATTTTAGATAACGATTCATTAAAATGAATTGCTTCTCTGGTCCAAGTTTTGTATCCTGCTCTAGCAGGAGCCTTATGCTTTATGATTTTTTTTTTATGTTCCTTCACTCATCCTTTGTTTTTGATCTATTTGCCCATTTTGGACAAATTTTTTCATCTTCCATAGGTGGTGGCCTGGTTGACCTCTACCATGCCCCAGGGTCCTGTAAGTTCATTCAGAAGAGCATTTGGTTCTAGTTGGCTTAAAGGGCCCCTAAATATGCAAATATCTGTCCTCAAAAGGTAGCCACAGCTTGTTATGTAGCAGGGGCACAATTAATTACTTGTGGAATGATTGAGAGAACCAGTGAACACATGCTTTGTTTTTCAAAGATCTCCCACAACGAGTATCCTGTTCCATCTTTAAATCACCTCTGGAAGTGGAGAAAAGATGGCCTGGTTGACCAGAAGCTCGGGTCCTGGAGTAGACAGAATCCTGTCTTTGCTATATGCTAAGTATGTGATGATCCTCTGCTTCTTCATCAATGAAACAGGAGGAATTAGGTTCTCTACCTCATGGGGTTTACTCTGTGGTTGCCCTCTGCCACCCCAAATTGGTTCAGATGTTGACATGAATGATGTCACAGATGCACCAAAAGGGTATAAAATATTTATTGCAGCATGAGACTTTCTGGGGGAGGACTGGGCAGGCACCCAAGATGGTCTTACTATGGTTAGGGGTGAGGCTGGGGCGAGAGTTTCCACACACGAGCAGGCTTTGCATGGTTTGAATTTCCCCGTGGGAGGAAGTGTCCGGGCTTTTATCAGCGTGCCCAAGTGTGGGGCAAAGGAAAATGGGAATACTGGGGGCTTGAAAGCTGTCAGCAGGCAAACATTAAAGAAGGAGTCTAATTGTCATGAGAAAATAGTTGCTTAAAGCACATCATAGCCCAGTGTAGGGCTAAGTGTTTAATAAGGGGATTATCAATGCAATGGTTGGTTTAATCCTTTTAAGAAGCTTTTGCATTTATTAACTCATTCTCTCTGTATATCAAGGCAAGAAATTGAGAGAGCTGCTCAGAAGTTGTTCTGGCAGAAAGAAAAGTTGACAAATGGTGGCTGCTGACCTCACTCTCACCATCGCCATCACCAGCTTTATCATCACCATCACCATGATCATCATCACCATTGCTACTCCCCAATCAGCAGCAGCAGCACCAACACCATCCCATCGTCCCCAGCAGCTCCCCTTCATTGCACCACCAGCAGCCATTGCCATATTCACTATCTCCACCACCACCACCATCATCACAGGATTTCTCTTATATTACGTATATCTACTTTCTTAGTTTGGAGAACTATGTTGCAGACAAAATGACATTAGCTATTAGTAACAAAAAATAAAGGCCCATCTTGCTTATGAATAAGGAATTTAGTCTCTCACGTAGCAAGAAGTCCAAGAAGGGTGGTTCCAGGAGCTCGAAGATATCTTAAAAAACCCAGGTTCTTGGTTTGTTGTGCTCTGCTATCCTCATCGCGCTATCTAGTCCTCCTTGGTTGGTTTACCGTTCAGATATACAAATGTGTGTTTTGGTAGAAAAGAAGAATGTTTCTTCCATGAGTTTCTTTTTCATCATCAAGTAAAATCTTTTACAGAATTGTCTCCCCACAATCTCCCTCCCCCTGGCAGTTTCTCCCGATGTCCCATTGGCTAGAATGATGCCACATGGTCATGCATAAACCCATCACTGGCAAGGGGTGTGGTTTAGCCCAATCCTGGTGTACTCCTTGGGGCTGTGGAGTGGAACTGATTCCTCTGAAGTTTACAGGAGGTGCATGTCATCCAACAAGGAGGAAGGAGGAGGGACTCTGGTGGGCAGCCAGTGGAAACTGCTGCAGGGTCTGTTGACTGAGCTCCTGTGCAAGAAACAGAACATGGCGGGACCTTTTCCTTTGGCCAGAGTAGATGGTGATTTGTCCTCATGAAGCATCACTAGGCTGTCAAACTCACTCCAATGCACCAAAGGGAAAAGAAAACTTTTGGGATGATATTGGGATATATCAGAGTCTCAGAGAATGCAGGCATGAGGGCAGGTCTGTGAACTTCATTCTAATGCTCTGCCATCAGTGTGTCAGCCAGCAGACATCTGGACACGGAGCAGCTGCATCCTCCCAGCTTCTCTCTGTGCATCTGTTTCACTCTCCTGTCTCTGCCAACTTGTGTTGTCAACTGTGTTCTGCCCACACTATGCCAGCCCTGGCTTTATAATGCCTTCTGTTCATAATTCCAATGGAGCCGATTGCAGGTTCTGAGGAGAGAGAATTTGATTGCTGCATTTTGAAGCAATGTGGTCCACCAGTGTTCACCCCTGCTCTGAAGGGCAGAGGCTGGAGGTTGGGTCGTGTTGCCACCTGGTCGCTTTGCCCATCCATCAGGGGCCACTTGAGAACTTCCTCTGAGAAGGGGTCAGGGAGTTTCTCTGGAGGTGTCAGGCAGGGAGGAAGTGACTGTTTGGAGGAAATGTGGGGCCCTTCTCTTGCTGTGAAAGGCTAACTAAATACCTTGCAGTCTGCTCACCACAGCAGTAGCCATGCCTCACTTGAGGGACTGGTTTGCATAGTGGTGTCTCCCTCATATGTGTAATATGTAGACAGCAAAGACCCCAAAAAGGCACTGCAGCGCAAGGAACACAGTGCTTTCGTAAACAGGCTCCTTTGTAAGTATTATTCTGAGCACTCTCATAATGACAGAGTTCTCACTGATATTCTTGGAATCTCATTTTATAAACCCCTGTTATGTACTTCCTCCCATACAACAGATGTTCTCTATACCCATAGCCCTCCGCAAACACAAAACCAAAGGCCTCTTCAGATTTCACCCTTGCCTGCCTCCGCTTAAACTGCTTCACCCTCTTTTCCTCCCAATTCCCACCCCCAAACCCATAGAATCCATCTGGCTGGGCCAGACCCTTCTTGGAGGGTGGAGTCAAGAAGTGAGCTACAGCCCTGGCCAGTGTGGTTCAGTGGTTAGAGTGTCAACCTGTGCACAGAAGGGTTGTGGGTCAAGGGCATGTACCTGGGTTGCAGGTTCGATCACTGGCCCTGGTCAGGGTGCATGCAGGAGGCAACCAATCAATGTGTCTCTCTCATATCGATGTTTCTCTCTCTCCTCTGTATCTCTTCCCCCCTCCCTCCTTTCCACTCTCTCTTTTCAAAGTAATGGAAAAAATATCCTCAAGTGAGGATTAACAACAACAACAAAAGAGAAGTGGGCTGCAAAGGCTAATTTTATGTGCAAACTTGGATGGCCGTGGTAAGCAGATATTTGCTGAAACATTATTCTGGATGTTCCCATGAAGGTGTTTTCGAATGAGGTTAACATTTAAATCTGTGGAAGCAAATTGCACTCCACAGTGTGGGTGGGCCTCATCTAATCAGTTGAAGACGCTAATAGAACAAAGGAAAAGGTATTCTGACAGCACACTGCCTTTGGACTTGAACTGAAACTTCCTTAAGTGTCCAGCTTGCCAGTCTACCTTGCATATTTTGGACTTACCAAACCTCCATTATTACATGATCCAATTCCTTATAATAAATCTCTCCCACTCTCTAGATGTACACACATCCTGTTGGTTCTACTTCTCTGGAGAACCCTGACTAGTGCATTGTTCCAAGCCTGAACTCTCTTGTGTGGGCAGGGGGTGAGGAAAGCCTAGGGATACATTTACAGTTAATATTGATGACATCACAGGTGGGACGATTCTGGAAACTGCATTTTGTTTTCTGCAACTGCAGGTCAGATTCCCTGTCCTGAGCGGGTTCCTTCCTGGGGCAACACTGAACACCCTGCCAGCTGCACAGAGACGCTGCGGCCTTTCTACTCCGTGTCTCCTGACCTCATTGATAACCGCCAAGGGTCTAACTTGGCCTTAGATCAGTGGTTCTTCATGGAGCACATTTGTCCCCTGGGGACATTTGGCAAAGTCCGGAGACAGTTTTGGTTGTCACAGTGGGAAGCAGGTGGTATGGCTGGTATCTAGTGGGCAGAGGTCAGTGATGGGGCTACATGTCCTACAATGCACAGCACAGCCCACAGCCACCCCAACAGAGACTTATGTGGCCCAAAATGTCAGTAGTGCCAAGATTGAGGAACTCGCCAGTGGTCGGCAAACTGTGGCTTTTGAGCCACATGCGGCTCTTTGGCCCCTTGAGTGTGGCTCTTCCTAAGCTTTAGGGGTACCCTAATTAAGTTAATAACAATGTACTGACCTATATAGTTTAAGTTTAAAAAATTTGGCTCTCAAAAGAAATTTCAATCGTTGTACTGTTGATATTTGGCTCTGTTGACTAATGAGTTTGCCAACCACTGGTCTAGACAATTCACTAACATGAAATAGGCCTTCCTTTCAACCCCAGCTTCCAGGAGATATTTACTGTTCCTGTCTGTTGTGCTCTCTCTCTCTCTCTCTCTCTCTCTCTCTCTCTCTCTCTCACACACACACACACACACACAGTCTTTTTCTAATATCATGTTATCAGTTGAGAGAATATGACAGACAGAAGAGACAGCATTTTATTTCACGGTATCTCTTGACCTGTAACATCCCAGTGCTCACTGCCCAGGGCCTCTGGTTCCCCAGCATAAAATCTGTGAGATTTAAACATATTCTCTGGGATGCCATACAGAACACACCGATGTGAGGTAGTGAGGTCCTTTCCCAAAGCCCTCCTCCGCACAGAATCGCCAGGCGGTAATCCGATCAGGGCTTTTGTCCTATTAACATGGGTGTGTGACGCCAACCCCATCCAGACTGAAGCGGAGTGGGGCAGTCAGCAATGTCCACCCCCTTCTCTAGGTAATGGGCTTTATTTTGCCCAAAGTGAGCATTAAAGAGGCACCGGTGTTTCTAACGATGGTTTTGTTTGCCTTGGGAAATGGGAGACATTGCCACATAATGATAACAATCATTATCTTCAGGTTTATTCTGGGATTGATGGATTATTATAATGCTGTGGAAAATTATTTTCCAATAAATGTTAAATTTTGTTTTTTTCTGCGCCTCTCTCTCTTTGCCACGTTTAGTGTTTGCTTCTGCATTAAAGATGTGTGAATCTCAGACAAACGGCTGACAAAGGCTGCTGTTTCCTCTGCCATTTCTGACTCTTCAAAATCCATATCCCATTTAATTATCTGGTGGCCTTGTATCCTTTCCTAATAGGAGAAGCTTGGTGAGCTTTGCGAAGCCTTTTTAGTGAGGTTCTCAAACATTAAGATGGGTGATTTCCACAAAATTCTCAAGTTCAACCAGGTAGGTTGTAACGGTTTCGGTCACCAATGCAACTTTTTTTTTTCACTCATGGATTGTTTATCGCTGGGCAGGCAACACCGTGTGGAGCTGATGGAACTGCTTCAGAGGGTGCTCCCCATGGGCCAGATCTTTCTCTCTCAGTGGCTGCAGCTTCGGGGTGGTGGCCTAACGTTTTCCAAGTGGGTGCGAGGAAATACACAGTATTCTCCCCTTGGCCTGCTTCCCCCTCCTGCTCTCCTCTCTGAGATGCACCCACTCAGTGCTTCTGCTGCACAGCCAGGGGCCTAAAGGTTAATCCCTAGGATGAAACGATCAACACTCAGTCGGTGGTTGAATGTTTACTGACCAGCCCCTATGGTCAGATCCAGGGTGTGACAGACGCGACAAAGACCCTGACCCAGAGCAGGTCCCCGTCCCTATTCTCAGAGTCTCTGCAGCTCAAACCCTCTTCAGCACTAGGGTGCAGGGATAAACACAGACTGGAATGCCACATCAAACAGCAAGAAGTAGAGATCTCACCCCGTACCCAGCTTCACCAACGTTGTTAAGGACACAAGTTACTGCCAGGCACAGGGGAGGCAGGGAGAGACCAGGGCCCGCCAGTGGAGTCCCCAGTAAGCATGGAAGCAGATCCTCCCTCGGTCCAGCCTTAAGATGAGACCGTAGTTCCCGCTGACAGCTTGGATGCAGGCTGTGGGAGACCTTGAGGAAGAGGCCCCTAGCTAAGCTGAGCCGGGATTCCTGACCACAAGGTGTATTGTTTTAAGCTACCAAGTTTTGGGGTCATTTGTTACACAGCAACAGATAACTAATATGATCACAGCCGAACTTCAGGTGCAAAATGCCACACAGAAGTCCAGGAACCTCTGAAGTGTACACCTCATGGACTGCGTGTCTTTAAGAAGTGAAAACAGCATGTGTCTTGGGATCCCAGGCGGGGGTGGCAGGTGACCGTAACCGCACAGGGGTCCCGTGCCATCCGGCCACTGCCATCGGTAGGCCTCCCCTGCGTTTCTGAGACAGTCTGGCCTTTCCTTCTTAGGCTCTGGCTCTGTTCTATGGCCAAACAATAGGAAGAGAAAGCTGATGGGCTTTCATCCTTACAAACGATGAAGTGGCCATCAATTCATCTCCCTGGGCAGATGTCCTGTGGCCACAGGGAAAAGGTGACCTTTGCTTACCCCATAAATGTGACATATTATTGTGTTTGGCTTTCCAGTTGGCCTGTGGGAGTCATGTCACAAGGAGCCAAGAGGCTACAGTCTGAACAAATGGCTCTGGGCACACTGGTGGCCGTGATGAAGGGCAGGTCATCCAGAGGGTGGGCATGCCAGGCTGGGCAGCCATCAGGGCACACATCATGCACAGGGAGACACGATGTCAGCTCTCATAGTGCACGGGGACTACCAGCAAGGCTCCCAGGGTCGGTGGGCTTACCTGCTGATGACAGCACAGGTGGGCAAAGCCTCCATCATTTTTAAACCTTTCTGGCCCTGGGGGAGGGGCTCCACTCTGACAAGAGGAAGCCATTTCCACCCTATTGGCTGACGCTGTCCTGTGGGTGGTAGGAAGGCCCAACCTCTTTCACATGCTCTGGATGGGCCAGGTGAGCGTCCTGTCAGAGCAGGTGAACTTTGAACAAACTAGACACATGCACTGAAAAGAGACCTTTCAAACCATAAAGAGCAGGAGGCACTTATGGGGACAATCAAGTGAGTTACAGGAAACAAAGCAGCCGCATTTCCTTCACCATCTGGGGCACCAGCACCTGCCTACGACACCTCCTCATGCTGGGGCCTTGTCCCAGAGTGGGAAGCCCACCCCAGCCTCTCTGTGGTCCCCGTTGTCCCTCAGTCCCCTGGGCCTGAGGATGTGGGCCCTCCACTTCCTGCCACAGGCCCAGGTCTTCCTCTCCTGGCGTGTGGGAGCACTCTGGTCTGTTCCACTGGCTGCTCTCCGTGTGTTAAGGACGATCGTGTTAGTTAGAAACATGGTCTCTTCTACCAGCAAAGCCAAGCCAGCAGGCTCTGACCACTCTCAGCATTCGTAGAATCTGGGGAGCAGCATTTAGGGGTGTGTGTGTGTGTGTCCATGTGTGCACGGAAAAGGTGGGGGGATTAAAAGACATGGCTTTGCTATTTGTGGTAGATCATCACTATCACTTGGGGAAAGAAGAAAGGAAGAAGCTGAGACCTGTGTGCCCACAGGCCTGGCTGGGATGCAGGACTCGGGGGTGTGTGGTGGGGAGAAGGGCTCAGTGGGTGTTTCCTTTCCTCCAGAAAGCATTCTCAGATGCCAGGGCTAGGTTAGGGGCCCCGTTTTCTCCCCCAGAGCCTTCTTTTTTGACTCATAGCCCCTAGGTTTGTCTGTTTATCATCTGTCTCCATATCTAGATGGGAGTTCCAAGATGGCAGAGTGGGATTGTATTCGCGTCCCAACACAGCACCTGGTGGATAGGACACGCTCAATAACTACATAAATCTACCCCAACACCTGCTTATTAAACACCTTCTCTGGGCCAAGGAGTCCATAATTGTGTGTGTGTGTGTGTGTGTGTGTGTGGGCGGGGGGGAGGCGTTTACGGTGGTCATCAAAAATAGAATTACCGATCTCATTTACAGTCAAGATGAGAAGATTGACATTACATATAAAAAAATTATAACCCTAATAAGGAACCTAGTGCTATGAGTGTCTATTCTGGGAATGTGACCCAGCCAGGGGGCTCAGGAAAGTTTTTCACAAAGAAGAGACAGGTAAGTGGAGGCCTGAAGGCCGCGTGAGCATTAACAAGCCGAGGAGGGGAGGGAGCAAGCAGGGCGAAGGCCCTGAGGCAGAGGGGCCCAGGAACAAGTACAACCAACCCCAGCGGGTCAGTGGCTGAAGACTGAGGGGTCATGTGATCCAGGAGAGTCTCTTGGGCGGGGAGGACTGTCTCACACAGGACTTTGATGGCGAGGACACACAGCAGTTGATTTATTGATGGAATAAAGAAATTTCCCCAAAGTCGCCTCTCCAGGGACCTTTGTTCCTTTCTCAACACCGTCAGGGAGCCAGGGCCGGATCCCAGTGGAGACTGCGTGCTCTGGTCACCCCGCTGACTGGGTTTTCTAGGCTTGCTGCAGCAGCAGCTGCTACCCGTCGTGTTCCTCTGCAGCCCGGCCCTGCCACTGTCCCCTGGAGCCTGGCTGGCTGGGCTGCCACCAGAACACAGTGTGACTCATGGGCTCATTCAGAAGAGCTGGTGCGGCTCTCACCTGGTTCTGTGGGACATCTGCTTCCTGGTGTTCCCTCTTGGGGAGTCCCCCCCCACGTGGGGAGGGCATGTGTAGGTGCTCCAGTCGATAGCCCCAGTTACAGCCCAGCCTTTGCCACCCCAGTACAGGCACCAGGCGTGTGCATGAAGAAGCTGCCAGATGATTCCAGCTGCCAGATGCCCAGTCACCTCCACCTGTTTCGGTCTTTCCAGCTGAGGCCCAGACATGGCGTAGCTGAGGTAAGCTGTCCAGCCCCCTCTGGATTCCTGACCCACAGAGTCTGTGCGCAGAGTAAACACCATGCTTGTGGTTTTACACCACGTAGGGTGGGGTGGTTTGCTGGGCAGTCGTGAAAACAGAACCCAGGTCAAAGGGGCCGAGATAGGCAGCTTTGCCAAGGGCAGCAGGAGGGAGCTAGTCACCTGGGCTCCGAAGGTCGGCCTGGACCTCAGGGGCTCTCCCTCAGGACCCCAATTCTGCTTGCTGATGGGGTGGACAACCTGCGGGAAACCATCTTCAAGTCAGAAGCCCACCTCGCCCCTTTCAGGCAGCGTTGAGGCAGGAGAGGGTGTTGAGCCGATAGAACACTCGCTTAATTCTTTCTTTCTTTTTTTTCCTCACCATTCTCCAGGTGTGAAAGTCACACACCGGCTGTGATTGCCTGCCCGAATCCTTATTTAATTGTTATTTTCGGATCAGTTGTTTCTGAAAGATCCCCTAGCTGATACACACTGCTGGTATTTTGCCAAGAGAGATAAGCAGTCGCAGCTTGTACTGCGATTGGATTCAGTGGTAGCAAAATGCAGCAGCTGCCTCCCAGCGGACGTCTGCCCTGGATCTGATTCAAACCCACCTCTCACATCCTTACCTTGCCAGCGCTGGTAACCTGCAGCTGCCACGGCCGTGGCCACGTGATCAGGTTCCTAAAACCTCAAGCAGCTGTAAACCCTGAAAGACATGCTGGTGAGCGACTTCTCTGATCACCCCAAGCACCGGCCACGATCCTTTTCAGCCAAAATATGGACACAAAACCCAAGGTTAAGCAAACGTCCACTTTTGTGGTCTTTAACACGTTATGCACTAAATTGAAAATATTCAGCACAACAATAACTTCTTCCCGGGTGTTGTTATTTTGCACACCAGGTGGTAAAACTGTAACTGTGAATAAATTGCTTATAGTAGGTTTCCCCCTTCAACACTGTCGCGGCAGATGGACTAATAAATACCCAACACTGTGTACCCACATTTGCAATTTCAGAAGGAGGAAGGCTCCCCCTCCACACAAGCGAAATGCACAATCATCCAATGTTATACTTTTTAATGGAAAAACTTAACTCGTAATGAAAAACTTAACTCGTAGCGTGCTACAGGAGGAACTTGCAGCAATTTTCCTAGTTTAACGGCAGTTAGGATGCGGAAGAACACATGAGCTGCTCTTTATGTTCTCCCTTCGCAAGAACACCGCCTTTCCTTCTTGGAAACTTTTCTGACTTTGAATTTAGGGCGTATTCTTGCACCTTTACTGGCAGCTAAGGGAGCATCGATGAGTAACAGCTTCTCAGGCGGCCTCTGCGCCAGTGCATGAGGGCCTGCGCGGTGGGCAGGAGCGGGCTGTGGTGACCGCAGGTCTCTGCCCGTCATCAGCTGGGTGGCCTTGGCAGACCCCATTCTGTCCCTGTCCCTTTGTTTTTGCATTTGCCACATGGGGTGTAAGTGGTACAGTCCCTGTAGGGCTAGTGTGAGGACTAAACATTGGAGGTAACAGTGCAGTAATGCCTGGCCCAGGGCAGCACTCAATGACTGTTGGCTTTCATTAGGATTAAAGCAGCGGTGTGGGGTAGAGTTTAATAAAAACTTTTTTTTTTTTCTGAGAAAGGACAACCACCATATGAAATACACTAGTGACTACTTATGGGAGAGACAAGTCCCTTAAGCACACATTGTGTTGCGCTGGTGTATCTACCATGGAAACAGGGCAAACAGTCCCTCGCTGGGCTCAGAGAGGAAGCCCAGCCATGTCTGCATTGCAGGATGCTGTGGTTTAATACCTCTGAGAGGGCCTCCTTGCTGGGGAGAGGGGGGTTGTCAGGTTGGCCTGTGGGTGTCAGGAGGCTCTCCCTCCTCCCTGCTGGGCCTGCTCAGGGCCGGGAGCTCCCCCAACATCTCATCTCTTGCCCAAAGGTGGTGAGAATGACCTCTTTGGGGAGTGACCCTGGGAGGAGGTGATACCAGATAACTAAAACATTGGGAGCAGTGGCGATGGGGACCTGGGGCTCGGCTCCAGTGAGCAGCCAACTGAGCTGATTTGTGGAGCCTGTGAACACTGCTGAGGGAGTCCCAGAAAGAGCAAGGTCGCATTTTGATGGTGGAGGGAGGAGCAGAGGGGTCTCTCACGATCACCCTGGAGGGGGCTGCTGAATCATCAAACATTGGAATTATGTGACTATTTTTTAAAATGTGTTTTTATTGATTTGATGAGTATGTACCTACATAACCAGAAAGTAGTTAGTGAGATTAAACTGCAAAATTAGTGACTTTTATTATTCTAGCAAGTAGGATAAGACCAAAATAGCATGTGGATGAAACATAAAGAATGCTGCGGGCCTCTCTTGGAGGTCTGCACAGGGACATGCCTTAGGCTGTCCTACTGCAGAGGTCGTTGAAAGCAGGTTCAGTCCTCATGGCAGAGAAAAAGCTGGCAAGAAGGAAGGATTCTTAAACTTTGGTTGTTCCAATAGGTTTATGCTAAGGACTAAAGAAGTTTGGCTATTTTTGTGTTATTCCAGCCATTTAGTTGGATTATAAAAACGCCTTCATATGGATGTGGATAAAAATGCCTCCCAGATGTTATTTAGGTCAATGAAGAAATTGGACATGACATTGGGGTGAAAAGAAAGGGAGGTGCAGACTTTGGATTACTGTTGAATTAACACAGAGCTAACTAACTTAGAGAATTGAATGAATGGCAGCATTCCACTGATTTTTAGGCTTCCGATGTCCGAGCTTTGATAAACCTATTGCGCTGCACGTCATATTGGAAAGAACTGACATATTATAAAATGTATCTGTTCCTGTGGTCTTTTATGCTTTCCTGGTTGTCAGTGATTTTGGTTCGTCTCCTTGTACATAATTTTTTGGGATTAAATTTTGGAAAAATTGTAAAGGCCAATGTGAGGCTCCAGGTGGTGGTGTCCTCCTACCAAGAGGATTTGTATTCGCTTGCCGTGGGCAGTGAGGATGGGTGTAGATAACTGATCCAGCCAGCAACTGGAAAGTGAGTTTCTGCGTTTGAGAGACCTAAGCTGTCACCAGGGCACTGTCTTCGGGCCTCCGGCACCTGGTGGTGCTGAGTGGAGCTCCTTCTTGTAGGTTTTCTGTCTCAGGAGATACGACTTCAGAAACCTCTGCTCACACGCTCAGGTTGTCAGCAGAGGAAAAAGCAGGCATGTGGGAATTGCCCATTTTTCCTATTGTTCTGTCTTCTTGTCCCCTTGAGTTCTCACTGTCATATAACTCTCTGATGCCTTCAAACAGGTTTCAGTTGGTTGCTGTGGACTGAATATTTGTGTCCCCTCAAAATCATGTGTTGAAGCCTAATCCCCGATGCGATAGTGTTGAAGGAGGGCCCTTTGGGAGGGAATTGGGTTTAGATGAGGTCATGGGGGTGGAGTCCCCATAATGGGACTGGTGACTTCAGAAGGGGATAGAGAGACCAGAGTGCTTGCGCCCCCTACCCCTCACCCAACTATCTCGCCATGTGAAGATACAGGCCAGGCCGAGGGCCCTCACTGACACTGAATCTGTCAGCACCTGATCTTCAATTTCCCAGGCCCCAGAACTGTGAGAAATAAATGTTGTCTATGTCACACAGTCAATGGTATTCTGCTATAGCAGCCTGAATGGACTAAGACAGAGTTTTGAGGGGTGGGGGTAGACTTTGCAGTTGTTCCCAATGGGAGGTTTGGTGTATACCAAATTAGTCCACCATTATTAAGCTATTGAAATCTCTTGGGGGCTTTTGTGCAGACGAGCGTTCTGATGTATTATAGTTTAAAGGGTTGCTCTGGCTGTTGTGCTGAAATAGACGGGGGTGGGGCATCATGGCGTTGGAGGGAGCAGGCAGAGCAGCTGGTAGGCTGTGCAATGAGACAGGAGAGAAGACAGTAGTGAGAATGGTCAGCTCAGTGAGGAGTAGACAGGTTGTGGATATATGAGGGCGCAGCCTGGAGGACTTCCTGATAGTCTGAAAGTGAGGTGAGAAAAAGGGGAGAATCAACGTTGTTTCCAAGTTTTCTGTCCTCAGTAACTAGAAGGATGGATTTGCCATCAGATGAGGTGGGGAGACCAGAGCTGGAGAAAGACTGTGAGTGCAGCTGGTTTGGTGAATTCTGAATGTTTGCATTTGACAAATTAACCCTTTCAACCTTCCCAAATACCGAATGCCATGTAATTGGGTACTCATAAAATAATTATAGAATTTATTCTTAAAAAAGCAATCCATCATACACTGCAGGTGAGGTGGTTCAGTAACGCGGATTCATTTTGAAGATGAAGGACGGCCATTCTCTTTGCTGGAGGCTGTCGAGTCCCTGTGTGTGTCTCACCCACTAGGTGATCAGGAATGTGTCTTGTGGTTACTTGGCCCGTTAATGGCTCTTCTGCCTCTGCCACAACAGCGCCTGATTCTAGAGGTTATTTGATTATTGAAATGACAAAAAGCCTGACATATCCTGTTCTGGAGACAGCAGAGTTAGAGGCTTTTCAGGGGAAAAACCCCCAAACATGGACTTTAGAAAAGATAGGTTTTTGAAACATTCTTTCCTTGGATGTGACTATATCTCTGGTCAGTTACGGTCTTCATCGTGTAAGTGGCAGGAGAAGGGAACAGGGATGAAGGGCGAAGGTGGACTCCCGTGATCCCAGAACCCAGCTTGGTTCTTTTATTAGTGGTGAAGCTGAAGGCTAAATCCTTCACCACCACATTTCTTGATATTCTCACTCCCCTGAACATGAGTTTCAAGATAAGAAGTGCTTCAGGTCCTGTTAAACTCACACACTGTCTGTTGTGTTATAAAACGGAGGCACATTTCAGAACAAGTGGAGGACTGATTATAAACGATCTTTTAGTGCCAACGCAAAGGTGGAAGCGGAGGATGCCAGGTTACTATAGAAACACCCGGGGAGTGGGAAGAGCATAAAGGATGCTTTAAGGAGAAGAGATTCTTAAAATGATACCTGTAAACATCTTCCCTTTACAAAATGTGCAGATAATAGGAAAGAACGCTCCTAATATGCAAACATAGCAATACCTTTAAAATGTATTTAGGTAGATGTAGTAAACGTCTCATGGACTTAAAATTAAATTTTTTTGTGGATTCTTTTTCTTTTCAGGATAAGATGCAACAGATAAATAGGGAAAATCTTTTTCAAGCTGCAACCATGGAGTTCACACCTAGTCAGGAAGCAAGGTGTCACAATGAACACTCTCCTCTGTCAATAATCCACCAAGAAGGTGGGTTTTGGCCATCACAGAGCCATTGCTGGCCAGCAGTGCTGCCCACAGCCAAGGCGGGAGAGGGGACGTCACCCTGACCTGAAAGATCCTGCATTGTCACTCGGGAGAGCTCCTGAGCCTGCCTGTGCCTCAGTTTCCTGATTTATAAAGGGACTAATGACTATTTCAGAGGTGTGGTGAGAATTAAGTGAGAAAATGTATCCATGCAGTTCAGTGCGATACTTGGCAACACAGTGAGAGCTCGATATCTGGCTACAGAGATGACAATAAGGATTGGAGGGTGGGGGTGGGGGAGGGCACGTGTCATAGGTTCGCCATCACTGTAATGAGTCGTTAGGTTAAGTGAGTGGAATGGACAGTTTTCACTCTGAGATGTGATCTGACGGTATTTGTAAAGTTCAGGTGTGTGTGTGTCTGGGGTGGGGGGGGGGGGGGGCGTGCTACAGGAGGACCGCAGGAGTGCGTGCTCTAAACCTCAGAGTCTCGCAGATAAGCCCGAAGCAGTCGCTGCGAGGAGCAGATGCAGATGCTGTTTGTGGGGGGAGGACCCGCAGCAGCGACGCAGGGCCTCGCTTGGCCTGGGGCGCATCCAGAGACCCTTTCAATGCCCTTAGTGCCCCGGGAAGAAACGCAGCTTTCAGAAAGCGTCGCAGGGCATTTACTGGACACACTGTGTTAGAGGCTGTGCACAATTTCTCTTACAGCTTGGTACTGAGACAGAAATAAAACTGGATGGTGTTGGAATTAATGGAAGAGTGAAGAAGGGAAGAAGAAAAACAGCTTCTCACCCTAACAGGTTTATAACACCCAACAGGGCATAAAGCTGTGGCAAAAACATCTACTGAGGGGGACTGTGAATCTCCCTCCTCTTCTCAGTGGTTGAAGGCAGCAACCACCACAGAAAGGGGAGCAGAACTCCGAGCTGATATTTCTTTCGTGGACTGCTCTGTATTTATAATGTGTGGTTATGTTCTAGATAGAAATTTGGGAAGAAACATTTATAGAGGATGGCTGATCTTCCTAATAGCAAATAAAGGCAAAGCTGAACACGATTATTTCCATAATTCTCAACACAATCTTAACTGATTATTACAAAAATCCTATTAATTTAGTCTATGGAGAAGAGAGCCAGATTACAGACACTGCTTAAACGTATAGTGTAAATACTTTTCATATGTCCCAGGATAAAATATGTATTAACAGATACAATGAGATGAGTTAGAAAGACTGCTTGCAATAATCCTACACCACCATGAAGAGTAAAAGTTGAAACCCTGCCGGGCTGGTATGGCTCAGTGGCTGAGCGTATACCCAGAAGCCAAGAGGTGACTGGTTTGACTCCCGTCAGGGCACATGCCGGGGCTGTGGGCTTGATCCCTAGGATCGGGTGTGCAGGAGGCAGCCAATTGATGTTTCTCTCTCATCATTGGTTTTTCTATCTCTCTCTCCCTTTTCCTTCCTCTCTCTCTAAAATCAATAAAACATTAAAAAGAAATAAAAGCAGAAACCTTCTTTAACATACACTAGCTGCTTGGCTCGGCATTGGCCATTTCTGAAATCCTTGTTTTGAGAAGTTGCTGTTTATTTGGTCTTTACTCAGGAGTAAGATTCTGAAAATTCATAGTGGAGTCAATGATTTCAACCAGACAGGTTAGACCTGGGTTATTACAAATAACGAATAAATACAGCTTGAAAGAATTTCTGGAGTGTTCATTTTCCAACTACATGGCCCTACCTGTTAAATCTGTAATCAGTGTTGGCTGTATTTCCCTCAAATTTTAGGAAATTGTTCGTTTTCTTGGCTGCTTATTGCAGGAAACTGATGTTCCTATCTTCCAGAGTATGGATAACACATTTTTTAAGCTTAGTTTTATAGCAAAATATGAAACTCTAACTTAGGAACATAAAAGTACATGTGTACCACTCACACTTTAGGAGCAATGCCACAGCCACTGTGCATCACCAGAGGCCGCAGGCCGGGCATGGATGGCAGTCACAGCAGGGGCATTGGCGGGGTGCTCACTGAGTGCTAGGGGCTCTTCATCGGCAGTCACTTATCTGCATCGTGGATGTCTCTAAGTTCTCCAGGTTGTCCTTTCAAATTTAGAAAAAGAACGAACCTAGGTCTCACTCCACAAGTAGTTATCACCCCGTCTGCATTCTACACAGATCCTTGGGCGGGGCCCCTGCTCCTCCCAGTCCCTCTGACTTGGTCACTGCCTTGTTGGCTTTTGATCTCCCTTCCTACATTCCCTTCCTACTCTTTCTCTCTCTTTTCTGCACAGTGTCCCTCACTAGAGAGCAATTGTCTTAACTCCTTCACAGCTCCAAAGCACCTCCCATTCAAGGCTGTGAGCAAAACAGACTTTACAAAAGGTTTACGACTCTGAAGAGAGTGCTTTAAGCAAAGTTTTTAATTTTCAGTGGGTCTCCTGTAGTCTATTTAGAAATATGCTATAGATACCAAAAAATTGAAAGCCACTGCTCTATACCTTCACTCAGATGGGAAAAAATGGCATTTTTATGTGGAAGAACAATAGATCTGACCCACTAAGAGCTACTATAAGTGGGGTGACTCCAATTCCTAACAGTATTTAACTTAATGAAGGTAAGTCATAAACGGTTTTGTGAACTGATGAATTCTAGTTACAGAATACATATTCAGACATGTGCACAAACTCCTTTCATAGCCTAAGACAGCGGCTCCCATGATTTCCACACTGTCACTTGATAAGCCCTTTCCCCTTTAATAATTTAGAGGGGGACCTAGATACGTTCAATAACAAAATATAGTCTGAAACCCAAAAGGAGAATGAGTAGTTTCGCTTGCATTGTATAAAATGCAGACTCAGGAAAGCTAAACAAAATAAAACAAGTCATGTTTTCCATTCTCGTAATCATCAACCGCATGGCGAAAGCACGTTGTGAGAACACTGTTGGTTACCAACAGGTGAAAGCCATCAAGTGACAGTTTGTGGACTGAAACGGTCCAAGGTCCCTGACACCATGGGCACTCGGGAATCAGGCCCCACAGGAAGGTAGAGCAGCCGAGAATGGCTGGGGCCAGAGGGCTCAGCCTTGGCCGCTCTTAAATGTTGTGAAGCCCCGAGGAGGTAGAAATCCTCAGGGCAGGACCCCATCAGCAGCATTATCTAGTCCCCAGATGATGCCATCTGCTGGCAAGATTGAGTTTTCAGATTAGACTGAAAGTAACAAGTGGCAAAACATGGGAAGAGATCTCAAAAATTCTGAGAGAGATGCAAACAGTGATATCCCTTACGAATGAAGGTTACAGACATGACCAGGCCAGGGATAATGCATGTTCTGATTAGAGAAAGTTAGAACAGAAATCTCTGGAATGAATTCTTTTTCTGTTTGGACTCTGAAGCACCTCATAGATTCTTATGTTTAGCTAAATGGAGCCATCACTTGTTGATAACGGCAGGTATTCTTGTGAAGTATCTGACCTACAAGGATCACAATCTTCTGAAACAAGTGAACTTAGAGATATAAGATGTATTTAAATATCAAAAGTAAAAGAAAACACAAGTATCAGGGAAAAAAGAGATTCTGCTTATTAGAATTAGTCCACAATAGGATGCTATCAGTTTCTTTGACCGGCCAAAAGGTTTTAAAAGAACTGAGTTGCCTAAAAGGTTTGTAAGTTTTGAGGGTTTGAAATATCTAAATCACGTTTGCATGTAAAAGGAAAAATGAAGGGTGAAATTTAGATTTTCTTTAATTAGGATAATTTTGACTTTAGGAAGCCATAAAGCAAAATCGGGGCTTGTTTTAATCCCATCTCATGATTTAATTACAGATCATTGAAACTCCATCATTAGTAGAAATTGTATTCAAAATGGCATATTATCAGAAATAAAGAGTAACTTCCCCTCCTGGACTTGCGAAGCCAAACACACCTAGGTGATTGCACTTATCTCGGTTATTCAGGCCCAGGCACACCCGCCTGCCCCATGCCTGTGGAAGTATCCTTTACAGAAAATCAGAGGTACAGCAACCCCCTTACCCGCAGTTCACTTCCTTTCACACTTCCGGTTACCTGTGGTCAACCACAGCCCAAAAATATTAAATGGAAAATTCCAGAAGAAAAACAACTCAGTATACAATTTCTAAGTCTTAAATCGTGGACTGTTCTTAGTATTGCAGTGAAATCTGGCACTGTCCTGCCCGGGACTCAAACCGTCCCTGTGTCCAGGGTCGCTGCACTGTGGGCGCTCTCTGCGGGTTAGTCCCCTAGTGTCATCTCATTTACCACTGCTGCCACGGAATCATAGTGCTGTGTTCAAAGAACCCCCATTTTACTTAGTAATGTCACATTCTCCTTTTATTACAGTATATTGTTATAGCTGTTCTATTTCACTATTATTGTTGTTAATCCTTTACTGTGCCTAATGTCTAAATTAAACTTCATCACAGGTATGTATGTTTAGGAAAGAAACATAGGACATGCAGGGTTCAGTATTATCTGTGGCTCTAGGCATTTCCAAGGGATCTTGGCACATGTCCCCCTTGGACAAGGGGGACTGTTATAATTCCTCCTGATCTACAGGTTGAAGTATTGGCAGTACTCATTACTATTAGCAGCAAGTTTATGTGCTTCAATCTTGCCAGGTTCAGCACAAACACTGACAATGATAAGTTGAGCTGATGAAAACCAATCAATACCATTTCCCACACTTCACTTCGGTAATGTTTTGCAGGATTACAGGAGATTAACTACAGAAGAATATGTCAGCAGTAAAAATTAGTGTTATCTGTGGGCCATGTTTATTGGTTATTTAATTCTTGTAAGTCAAATTAGTTTGACTTAATGTGATTTTAAATTATATTAAAACCACCCAACCCAAAGCAAAATATTCATTAAGATGTAAAGCTCCAATATTCATGAGAAATGAACTTGAACTTAGATTTATCCTTTGTCGTAAGTTAACTGTATTACCTACAGTTATAAGTTTGTATAATTTAAAATAGGAGAAAGGACATTCTTCATCTTAGGTGACCAAGGCCTCTGACTTGAGAAGTGTTTAGCTCCAGCACACATTGTTTTAGAGAAAAAAGGCTGAAGGGGCCTGTGGAATATCTGGGCAAAACCAAAACAAAAAGCAAAAAGCCTACCACCACCACCAACCAGCAATGGCGCACACACCGACACATGGCACACACACACGGACCACACACACAACCAACCTGGAAGACACAATTCTGGGGGTTCTGGTGGAGTCAGGGTCACCTGCCCCACTGCAGCATTTCTCAGAGAGAGAGTTCTGGGTGGATAAGCCCCTGAGATCTCTCCCTAGAAAGGGCTCTGAGGACCAAGAAATTGGACAAGTGCTGCATCCGCCACCTCTCCTCAGAGTTGCCCTGCTTATTGGTCTATTACAGCCATGGAGAACTCCTCCAGGAAAGACAAATGACTATTTCAGCTTCTCCAGTATTTTCCAGCATGTTGGATTATGGTTTCTTGCCCACTCCAATCAAATTGATTGACTTTGAATGGAATTTCTGTTTCTTGGAACACACTTTGGGAAATGCTGATCCTTGATGTGAAAAGCTGACAATGAGGGGAAGAAAGAATCTGCAAAAGGGAAGGGAATGCCGGGAACCTGAGAAGCCAAATTCCGCAGGGTGTTTGGTGCCCACTGTACCGTGTCTGTGATGTCACCTTGAGTTGACATGAGGAACCATAGATTCCACTCTCCCCTCTGCAACTGAGTGCCGGTAGACAATCCATGTCCCCATCTGCATCCCACTTTCCCCAATTGTAAAATCAGAGTTCAAAGAAGTGATCTTGATTGACCTTTCTAGGCCCAATTAGATGATTCTATCTCAGCTATCACAATGGAAGAAGAGAAAATAGGATTTGCTTGACAAGAATTCTCTTTATAACTAACTTTTTTGGAATGCAAAATAAATGGTGTTTGAAATGGAAACCCTATGATACTACCACATGTGGATAGGTGCTTCTTAACGCTCATTATCCTGGTCATTTTGATTGAAAACTCAGTCACAGGGTGCAAGTGCAACCTGGAATACTCCTAGTGTTAGTACTGTGCTTGCTCTCATTAAACACTTGAAAAAAATTCAAAAACACCAGCACAGAAACGTTCAGCAGCTAGATCTTTGATTAAAGCCAAGGGCCAACTTTAAAATTAGTTCTTTTAATTAATTGTCCTTCAGGTTGTACGATCTGTGGCTACACTATTCTTGGTTATTAATCACAGTTTGCACTTCAAAAAAATCAAGATGTGGTTGAAATAACTGACTTAATGAAGCTAATATAAAATATGGAGAAATACAATAGGGCAAATTATCTTGCCAAAGTGTCTATATTTTGCAAATGTCATTGTTTTCCTTTAACAGACAATTAATTAGAGAGAGAAGGTATGATTGCTAGGGAAGCTCAATCATTGATCTGATGTCACCTATGAGCTGACAGTTTTCCCCATAATTTTCATTACCTGGGCTCTGTAATTAAATATGTTAGAGATTGAAGACTTAAAGTCACCTGCAAGTTGCATCCCAAATTATATGAAACAGGAAACTAAATCAGTCCCCAAATGAACTTAAGATGTATTTCCATATTGAATCAAACTATTTTTTCAGGATCCATTTGTAATAGTCACTTTTAGATACACATTTGATTAGAAGTAGAAGTCAAAGTCTTGATAATGGAAACTGATAGCATTACAGACTCCTCCCCACTGAGACCTGTACCATCAGGCACCACTCCTGCCCTCCTCATGTTGGATCTGATCCACCTCGCGGTTCTCAACTGGGACTGCACAGTAAACTCACCAGGGGAGGTTTTTATTTATTTGTTTATTGTTATTATTTTTAAATATATTTTTATTGCTTTCAGAGAGGAAGAGAGAGGGAGAGAGAAATGATGAGAATCATTGATTGGCTGCCACCTGCATGCCCCCTACTAGGAATCGAGCCCACAACCTGGGCATGTGCCCTGACTGGGAATCAAACTGTGACCTCGTGGTTCATACGTTGATGCTCAACCACTGACCCACACTGACCAGGCCAGGGGAGTTTTTTAAATTTTCCATTGCTCAGGTTGCACCTGAGACAAATCAAATCAGACTCTCTAGGGTGGAACCTAGGCATCAGTATCCTTATAAATTTTCCAGGAGATTCTAATATGCAGCAAAATGTGATAATCAGTGAAGCAGAATAGCCCAGTCAATAAATTTTCAAGTAACTTGATGCATCATTTGGTTCATTTGGTTTAAAATGGGCAGTGTGAGGCACACCTGCTTCTCTTTTCATCTCTTCTGTAGAAATCTCAACAGAAATGAACAGTCGAAGGTTCTCGTGGACATCGAACCAGACTGGGCCACTTGGGGTCCCGTCTGGATTTCTGAATAGAACTGAGAGCTAATGTTTCGGTTCAGTGGGAGGTGTGGGCTGTGGAATGGCTGAGTTTTCTGGTAGGTGGACTGAGGAGCTGAGAAAGTTTCAGGGGGGAGGGGAGAGAGACAGAGAGAGAGAAGTGCAAAGAAAGAGAGGAGAAGAGATGAGCAAGATGAATCAGAGGTAATGTGTCTAGATCCCCAGGCAGACAGCTATCATTTCTGCCTGCCTGGCACCCCTCTCCACTTTGTTAACTGTGTCTTTCTCTCAGTCAGGGATCATACCACTCCTGTTCCATACAGGCTGGGGATACAGACAAGTGAAGCCCACTAGCCACTTGCTCCCTGAGCAGGGGCTCCAGGCAGAAAAAGGCAGTGCTGTCATTTTGGTGACTATCATCAGGAGAAAATGTTGGTTCGCGCTGCAGGATCCCCAGAGCTGCCCTGATTCCTGCACCTCCTGTGTCTGATCGTTCAACAAATCCTTGAATTCTGGGATCAAGGGTGTATGTTGCTTGCAATTCAGTTTCCTATAGTTTTCTTGTCCTAGCTTGAATCCATTTGGAGGCTTTGTAGCATTCTGTTTTGGGGTTCATGAGACACACTTGTATCCTTAAGATTTTTTTTTTAGCTCAGATGTTTTTTATATTTGTAACTACACATGGTAACTAGTACAGACTTGACTCCCTCATTTATGTGGATGCTTTGAGACTGACTAAAGCAGGAACAAGGTCTTCTAAGCCCCACTCCAGCCTTCAAGGTCATAACCAAGATAACCCAACTATTTTTATCATTCTGCATGCTTTCTGAAGTCCCAGTGATTGATTTGCATTTTGTAAGTATAAAGATCTTAGACAGAAATTCATCACAAAGCTATACTTTGTGAACAATAAGATTAAAAGCTTATCATACACAAACATGGTCCTAAATAATGTATGATCCTCTGCATAGGAGCCCAAATCTACTCCTGAAGAAAGGAGCTCTTATTTCCTCTATCAAACAACATTAGGTAAAGTTACAGCACTGCCACAAACCCACTGTGCATCCCCAATGGTACTCTTCTGTATTAAAAAATCCTTATTAAACAACATGTGTCCGCTAATATAAGAAGTACTTCCTTGAGCTCAACATCAATATGCTTGGCACACACTTCAAGGCCATCCACTCAAATTCAGGAAGCAGACAAGTTCTCCCTGCGATGCAGCAGGGAGTTACAGGGACATAACCTTGAGGACCAAAGAAAGCCTCCCCGATTTCTCTGGGCCCAAGTCAGGAAGTGGTAAGGCGTCTGGGGTGCTCAAACGGCTGACTTCTTGTAAAGTCTGGATCCATGGAGCTAGGTTTAAATCATATTATTCAAATTCAGAGGTAATTGGTAAAAAAAAAAAAAAAGCAGCAAAGCAAAGCGCAGTGCTAAGCAGCTTAAGTGATTAACAATGTTGTGATCTCGGCAAACTCTGGATGAACTATAATGAAATGGAAATAATGGGGCCAGTGCCAATAAAATATGACCATAAAGTCTGACCAGTGCACAGTTCCTTTTCTAAGCGTCTAAGAAAAGGTAAATATTACTTAGGAATATTCTGGTAAAGAAAGTGGGATACATAAAAAGGAGCAGTTTAAAAGGTATTCTTCTGATCATCATACTTTATTTTTAATACAAATAGGTAATAAAATAAAAGGTACCCAGATATTGTTTAAAGAAGAATACATTTTCTATATACCCAGCCATCATTTACAGATTAACACTGCAAAGTATTTGAATTAATAACTCTTAATTTTTACATAAAATTATATGAAAAAAATTATATGTAAATGAGAACCAAAAATAAGAACCAACTCAAAGCCCTAAAATCTTGCCTGTGTATTAATTCCTTCACAGTTCCAAAAGACACACACATCTACAAAAAGAATGTAGTTATTCTTAACATCGAACATTATTTACAAAAGAAATTCACTGCTCTCAGTTACTTCTGGTTCTGCGGGCCTGCCCGACACACACACTGGTGGCCACAGAGCCAGAACTGCTGTCCTGCTCGGCCTGGGGGTGGCCATTCTTGGCCCTGGAAGGAGGGGTTACACCAACTCGTAGTATTTCCCAGTCTGGGGATCAAAGTAACAGTTCAGACATGGGTCATACAGCAGAGTCAGCACTTCCTCGTCCTCTTCCACACTCAGGTCTTCTTCACCTGTGGGAAGGGGAACCACAGACATGTTAGCTGCTGGCCTAGCCCCACATTCCTCAACCGCAACATCAGAAGAGCAAGGAAACAGGAATCGCCGTCTCTCCCTGGGGACTTTCCTTCTGTGGGTAGATGTCGGTGCTGAATGGAGGAGCGCTGCAGATGTGATGAGATGATGCAGTGCAAGACAGGGAAGAGGCAGCGATCACAGGCCAGCTTTGGGGGGAAGGAGAAGGAAAACCGAGTGTGGAGAACTGGCAGGGAGGGGGAAGGAGTGGCCAAAGGACTAAGGGTTATGCTAATCAGGGTTAGGGAGACCAGTAGGATTCAAAGCCTCCGTCATAGTTTTAGGCTTCTTCAGGGTCCAGAGCTGTGCAAATGCAAAAGTGTGAATTGAATGACATAATAAAAAACTCAATCCCCATTCATACAACCTAAAAAGACTACCAAATAAGCATGAATTAGGATAAAATGTTTAGAACACACAATACAATATACAAGACGATGTATTATAGAATTGTTCATCTGAAACATATATACTTTTATTAACCAACTAGAGGCCTGGTGCATGAAATTCATGCACTTGGGGGGGGGCGGTCCCTCAGCGTGGCCTGCGCCCTCTTGCAGTCCGAGAGCCCTTGGGGGATGTCTGACTTCTGGCTTAGGTGTGGAGTGGGGCTAAGTTGGCAGTCGGACATCCTTATTGCTGCCATGGAAGCAGGAGAGGCTCCCGCCACCACCGCTGCGCTCACCAGCTGTGAGCCCAGCTCAAGGCTTCTGGCTGAGTGGCACTCCCCCTGTGGGAGCGCACTGACCACCAGGGGGCAGTTCCTGCATTGAGCGTCTGCCCCCTGGTGGTCAGCACACGTCATAACGACTGGTTGTTCCACTGTTTGGTCAATTTGCATATTAGCCTTTTATTATATAGGATGCCACCCCCATAGATTCAATAAAATTAAAAAAATATTTAGAAATATAAATAGGATATATAGAAGGCATACGGAAAACACAATGTCAGGTGACCTGTAATTTTATTAGTGTTGGGAAGTATGTGAACTTCGCTGGGAATAATGAACGTGGCTGGAGGCATTTTTTGTTGTTGCTGTTGTGATAGCCATTTGGATGGTTCGCATGAAGAGAACTGCTACTGCCTAAGTTATTGGCAAGGTTTGGTTGATTTCCAACAAATGGCATGGGATGAAGGAACCTGTTTTACTAGATGATTCCCCTGCACATTTTCTGCGCCCAGTGTTGTGCTATGTACTTGGGCATCTGACACCATCATCAGCGAGTGCCTCCTAGGTACTTCTGCAAATCCACCTAACAGAAATTCAGAGGCTGGGAGGTAAGATTTATTTCCCTGAGCTGGAGAAAACCAGAGCGGCTCAGATAGGACGGGCGATTAAGACAACACTCCTCTGTCTTCTTTCACATAGGCTACTAAGAACCAAACTTTTGGGTCACGGGCTTACCAGGGGCAGATTTGGAAGGTGGCAGGCATACGACAGGGCTGGCATGCAATAGAGGCTCAATAAATACTGAATGCTTTTTGAAAGGGTGAATAAATGTTTGTGAAACAAAGCCCGTGAGCTTCAGTGTCAATTGCCCTAGGTGAGGAAAGGTGGTGGTAATGGTGGGATTTCACTTTACCCCCTCCCCTCCTGAAATCAGATCAAGCTGGTGCGTGGACCTTGTTGGGACAGTGACGGGATGGACTTAAGCCCCCGGAAGTGGAGCCAAGATGGTGAAGTGCAGGCCTGGAACGGCACCACAGCCATTCCTCTGCCCATCCTCCTGCTAACCATCCCAAACACTCAACGTGATTTTCCCCTGCACCAGGCACCGAGCTAGGTGTTGGGGACGTGGTGATAGGAGAACCAGGCCATCGGAAGTGTGAAGTGACTCGGGGCTGGGTGGGGAGAACACAATCAGCAGACCCTCTAGAGCAGTGGTTCTCAACCTTCTGGCCCTTTAAATACAGTTCCTCATGTTGTGACCCAACCATAAAATTATTTTTGTTGCTACTTCATAACTGTAATGTTGCTACTGCTATGAATCTAATGTAAATATCTGATATGCAGGATGGTCTTAGGCGACCCCTGTGAAAGGGTCGTTCGACTGCCAAAGGGGTCGCGACCCACAGGTTGAGAACCGCTGCTCTAGTGCATGTAGTCTGGCAGTCCATAGAGTGGAGTCTAACAGAGGAATGACTGTGTCTGCCCCGCTCACTAACGTCTGGCAGGGCCCTCACTGGTGTAGAGAGCAACTTCCCATGCAGGAGCTTATTTGGCTCTTGCTGTCCTGTGAAATAGACAGGACTTTTCGTGGCCAATTTACAGATGAGGAACCAGGGTCCGCAAAGTTAAATAGCTCATCTGGGGTCACTTGGTTGGTTAGAGGCAGATTCAGGGATGAACCTGGGTTTCCAGACTCTCAGTTAGGTATTCTTTCGACCGTACTAGCTTGCTGTTTTATTAAGAAGGTGGTGTAGCTCAACTCAATTGGGAGCTATTATATTACAGGAATTTAAACATGAAAGAGAGTAAACAAATTGTGAAGGTGTCCCACATTTAAAAAAATCAGATTTGGAAACAAAAGAAATTTGATTTCTCATATTTCAAAACCACTGACAAAGATGAGTGCGACCATGTGGGAGAGCAGAGGCGAACAGCTCAGTGAGCCCGAGGGAACGTGACTTACTACATCTAGAAAAGACACAGCTCAATGGAGGTGACAGCGGCCTCTGGCTTCAAGTATATAAAGGTGGCAAATGAGTGAGAAAGGAAGATTCTGTGTGGTTCCAGGAGAAAGCAATAGGGTGGCCGGTGAAGGTTACAAAGGGATAGATTTTGGCTCAGCAGGAGGAAGAATTTTCTAAACATCTGAGCGACCAGGAATGGAATGTGGACCCTGGGGCAGGCAAAGCAGGGGCTGGGCCAGTGGTCGGTAGTCAGCAGAGCCAAATATCAACAGTACGACGATTGGAATTTCTTTTGAGAGCCAAATTTTTTAAACTTAAACTATATAGGTAGGTACATTGTTATTAGCTTAATTAGGGTACTCCTAAGGCTTAGGAAGAGCCACACTCAAGGGGCCAAAGAGCCACATGTGGCTCGCAAGCCGGTTTGCCAACCATGGGGCTAGCTAGGGCAAACCATTTGTGTGCGATTTTGTAGCTGAACTTTGCCTACGACAGGGGGCAGGATCCAGTGATCCCTGAGGTGCCTCTGATGAGTTTCTATGACTCTTGGCTGCAGTGGCTTATGTCCGTGCATTGCGACAGGCTTTAGCTAACAGCCACATCACCGTGGCAGCTGACCTGAGCGCCCTGCAGTTTCTTACTGAGAACAGGAGTGCGGAGAAGCAGGCTGCCTGTCCTTTGCTTTCTGTTGTCACCTTGAGTGGTGCCCAGGGTGCAGCTGCCTCCACCTGCTTCCTCTACATAGCAGAGGTTGGGAATGCTTTTCAAGTGGTTGTTTTATATCAAAAAGGACCCCCGTTAGGTCACTTCTGTACATCAAAGGAGAGTGGGCACGTTGTTTACTTTCACATATTTAACCCGTCACCTCTTTGATATTTGGGCTACTTCAGAGAACAGAACCAAGCCAGTTTATCAAGAGGAACTATGGTGTGCCTGCGATGTGGCTGAGCAGTCCAGTTGTAGATGTGACACACACACAAAACAAAAGCAGCTACTACAGGTAAACAAGGAGTTAGACTGGGAGGCACAACTGCAGAGCAGTGAGGAGCACCCCGGGGCTGTAGAAGCCACCAAACCTGGGAGGGATGGGAGCGCGCTGCCTCCTGCCCAGATCACCTTAGGCTGCTTACAGTCATTTCACCTCACAAGACCTTTGCTCATTTATGAAACGGGAATAATGGTGCCTCTCTCACAGGGCGTGGTGGCAGACAACTGGACACTGGGTGCCAGGCATCACACAGTGCACTCAGTAGTGTTCAATAATGATCATTACCTTTACTACTAAGGATAATAGCAATCAAACAAATCATGAATTATAGACTTTAACTCAAAACAGAGGCACTGGTAAAGCTTTAAGTACGAGAAGAGGGCTCATGGACACAGGCAGTGTGACATTCAGCCAATGGAGTGGGACAGACCTGGTCCAAATCCCATTCCTACCACTTCCCGGCTCTGGGACACTGGGAAAGTCACTACGCTGAGCCTCACAGGTACCGTAAGGGTAGTGACAGTGCCTGCGACCGTGCATGTGAGAACTCAGTAAAGTCACACTCATCACACTCAGTAAATACTGTTACAGTCCCCATCGGAAACTTAAGATGCTGGAGTTAGACACGAGTGGAATATGTTCATCTATACCTTATTCCCCACCCCAAACTTTATCTTTTTGATTTTTCAAAAGAAAAAAGCAGTTGATTTGAATGAAAAATGAAGACCCCCCCAACTAGAAAATAAAAACAGTTCTTACACCAACAATCACATATTTTTCAAAAAGTAAAATTAATTTTTCCATCAAGTGTAATGCTAAAACCACATATAGCGGATTATGAGTCACACTAGCTCGGAGATCTACATCGGATGTCTTGTTTTGTGTCATCAACACATCGGGGAGATTCTGACGTCGGGCACAGAGGAGTTATAAGCTATTTCGTTACTTAGAGCATCTGTGCCTGTACTTTCCCAAAAGATAAAGTTTTAAGCTGATGCTATTTACTTAGAAAACACTGCTTTTTATAACCAGTCAGGAGTTTTTCAAGATGTCAGCAAGGGTTGTAATGAGCCCTGGGTCTTATCGCCCGCTTGCCAAGGGATGGAGTGGGTCCAACCCTCAGGAGGGGCCCCGCTATGAAACGCAGGCAGACGGACGGACAGACAGACGGGAGCAGTAACTGCTGCAGAAATGCGCTCGTCCCGTACAGATCTCTACAGAACTGGGACCTCATGCGTGATAACCATGCGATTAAGGCAGGTTTTGTGGGGTTTAGTACTAAAGCCTTAAATGGGATGAATTTTAAAATCTACCAACACTGGCATTCATACAAAAATTGGGTGACCTTATGTATAATTTTACATGGAAATAAGTGCTTTAAATGTACATAAAGGGTTTTGTTTTCATTACAACTTAATTTTCAAAGCCTCCAACTTACATCATTTTGCCATTGTAATCCCTATGTAATGAAATTATAATATCATTAAGCAATTGCCACTATGATATCAAGCAATGGGAAACATTTTGAAAGGTAATTATTGTGCTTGGGGATGGGGTAATTTTCAATTCTATTCTTGGATAGTGCAGAGTTTGTTTTTCCCCCCAAATGTGAAATTGCTCTATTTAAAGATTGGCTGCAGAAGCTCTAAAAGGACAAATTAACAAATAAAACCATTCTCTCCTACCAGACTAAGAGCATCTGGTCAGGGATCCAAATTACATTTTTACTCTTCTGCACACAATAAAGCCATTTCTAGTGAAATAAAATTGCCTTTCAGATAATAATCTATTTACAAACTTTCAGCTTCATCCACGTTGAAATTGGTTAACAGCAATCACTGGAGAAAGACCAATGGAGCCAGACAAACAAAGCATCGTTACCGGCCCTCCCCTCAGAGCTGAACGGATGAACAATCCCTCCAGGTCACCCTTTGAAAGTCAATTAATACAAGTGCTTAATCACCTATAGTTAATGCATTTTAACTGAAATAATAGAAAACCTATGTGCACAAGCTAAGTCATCAAGCTTAAAAATAAATGATGTGGCACTACTTTATCAGATTTAAAATCTCTGAATCAAGACACTGTACTTGATTTTCGATTTTCTGACGCTGCCATCTAGAATTTTAAAAAAGTTAATGCATTTTCTCTCCTATGGATCTTGAGAACAGATTGACTGTATTTTCAGGTGCATACTAATACACTGTTATTTAAACAATTCAACGGGGAGGGATCACCATCGGGAACAGCCAGCCTTAGGAGCAATACAGATCACATTTCAGATAAGATTCTCCTGAGAACCAGGTGCTCGCAAACTCTACCACCAGCACATCTCACAGGAGGGCAACATTAACGTGCACTAAAGCCGGAGCAAGTCCACTGAGAACTGCTGAAGTTTGGTTTTCAGCAGATACGTACTCTCAATGGGAAAGATTAATGATCAACAATGGAATGAGAAGAGTGAGAAAATACTTCTTCTTTTAGAAAGCTATATTGTTTTTCGGAAGGCAAATAACATGCTATGATTACAGTTCAGGTTGCATTTGGAAAATAAGTGCATCGCCCCTTTGTAAACACCGGTGGCAGTATTTTACTTGGAAAGTGCCATTTAAAGTGACATGTTGAGGATTCAGATGATTAATTAGGAGTTAACTGCAATTTCATTCTTTCTGGGTAGTTTCCACTTGTAAATGCGCACAGTATATCAAATCATCACGTTGCGCACCTTAAACTTACACAATGTCATGTGTCCATTATGTCTCAACAAAGCCGGAAAACCTCCACAAAACAATCGTGTGGCTTTCGGCTCTGAATGCCTTTTTGTCTCACATGAAGGAAGGTCGCTGCCTGGCTAATGAGCTGGGAAGCCTCAGAGCCCAGCACTTCTCAGGGGTCTGGCTTCAGCAAGGTGCTGCACTGCAGCTGGTGGAAATGCACCCAGTCCCAGCAAGGGGTGTGGACCACGTGCTGGGCCCCACCCCTGGGCGCGTGTGGGGGTATAAGTGGTGGGGTGTGGTTCTGGAATAAGTGAGAGGCCTCAGACACCAGCAATGTGTTCACCTCTCTGCTGGAGGGTCCGCTCCAGAGCTGGGGGTGGGGGAAGGCATCTCTTTACGTAATGATAGTGTTGATTCCCCCACCTCCCAATCACATCTATGCAGAGGAGACATCCTGGGGCCCTGCATAGCTGCACAAGAGAAAACATCTCTGTGCCCCAAAGTTAGTCAGAGAACAAAGGGTGGTACTTACCTCACAGGGGTGGGGCAGGGATTCCGGATTAAGAATGTCATAAATATTAATGAAGCACTTCACAAGCTGAGTTGAGGTGGGGGCTCTATGGATAAGGAGAATACTAGAAAATCTACACTAATAAAAGAGAAACATGGTAATTGGCGTAGGACTGCTACCCTTTTCATCGGCTAATCAGCGAGATATGCAAATTAACTGTCAGCCAAGATGGCAGCCGGCAGCCAGGCAGCTTGAAACTAACATGAGGCTTGCTTGCTTCAGTGATGGAGGAAATCAACGTTCCCCACCTACCGCTGCAGGTCTCTGAGCGGGCAGTTTAAAAACTATGTAACAGCCAGCAGGATCACAACATTGTAAGCAAAGGCCAGAAACCTACTTTCAGCCTCGGAGGCGTAAGAGCTGGAGCCAAGCCTCAAAGCTAAAGCTGGCCCAGAATAAAAAAGAAAAAA
>NW_006383017.1:762207-772810 GCF_000327345.1 Myotis davidii
ATCAAATTGTGACTTCCTGGCTCATAGGTCATGCTCAATCACTGAGCCACACTGGCTGGGCTGAAATAAATTACTCAGTCCAGATCTCTAATATGAGTTTGAGTTTGGTTTAGAAATTGCCTTCTTTACCTAACCTGGAAGACAAAGTTTTGTGCACCGGGCCTCTAGTATATATATATATATATTTAAACCCAGAAAGCTTCAAGAAAAAGAACTTCCTAAATTAAAAGAAATTGCAGTGGGGTGAGGGCATGAATAGGAGTGGAGGGGGTGGGGCAAAAGGGGGATAAGGACACATATGTGATACCTTAATCAATAAAGAAAAAAAGAAAGAAATTGCAGCAGCCATTTCAGCCGTACAATGCTCATTGACCTCAGTGGGAACTCTGTGGTCCTATCACAGTGCAGGGGCTCAGGGTACAGACTGGCCTGGTCAGCGTCTGGCTCCACATTCAGTGGGTCTGACCCAGGCTGTGACCTTAACCTCACCTGTGAGGTGGGGACTTGACAGAGCCCCATGCCTGGGAGTGCTAGGACCAGTGGTTGTGAGGAAATACACAGGAAAACTCTACCCAGTGCCGGCCTATGGCGGGGGCTTTACTAAGGCTGACTTCTATTATTACTTTTTAAAAATAAATACACTTTTATTGATTTCAGAGAGGAAGGAGAGGGAGGGAGAGAAACATTAATGACGAGAGAGAATCATTGATTGATTGCCTCCTACTAGGGATTTACCCTGCAACCCGGACATGTGCTCTTACCAGGAATTGAACTGTGACCTCCTGGTTCAAAGGTCGATGCTCAACCACAGCCACGCCGGCCGAGCTGTTATTACTATTAATTATCAGTACTGATTTTTCTGGGAGAAGGTCTCCTTTACATCTTAAATAAATCTTCAAGATATAAGGACAATCCAGAGTAGACCAAATCCTCATCCTGTTTCCAGGGAAGAAGACTCACTCGACCACTCATCAAATATTTATGGGTTGTTTACTGTATCCTCGGTGCCACTGAGGGTGCATAGTTGTTTGATGAAACAGAATGTCTGGTGAGGTAACGAATACAGCGGATTTTAGAAGACTGCTGTAGACTCAGCACTTGGTAAGTGTGAAATAATCGTGCGGCACGACATGGGACTCAATACTAGGCAAGTGTGAAAGTAGTCCTCCATCAGAGCCCAAGTGGGCAGCCAGATTCCCCTCTCTGCTGGCTGTGAGGAGCCATGAGATTTCTCTAAGTTCCTTACTAGGAATTTAGATATTACATCTATAAAATAAGCATCTGTTGCCTGTTTATATCTCATGTGGAATTAATAAGTATTCACAAAGGAATATCCCATGTGGTTTTGCTAAGCAAAAGGTACAAAAATGTTATTTTTATGAGACTGGCAACTCCAAGAGTCCTTCTGAATGCCTTTCTTGGTCAAGATCTGTGTCAACTGCAAGAGAGGCTGCAAGCCTGAAGACAGAGGCCATTTTTATTCTACTTTGGAGCTGGTGAGTATGAATAATTTAAGGGTCACATCTGTAAAGAAACAAATGTCAAATACAAATAGACAACTATATTTCAAGCAAAGTCCGGTTCACTTTCAAAAGGTCAGTTTGGTCGTTTTCTTGAGTGAGTTCTGAAATCTTACCTTTCCATTGTTACATTTCAGAGGAGCTTCAGAAAAACACATTTTTAGTAAGTGTCAGGGCACCTTGCCCACGGCAACTGATATTTGCAAGCACACTGTGGCCCAGGAGGTGCTGGGAAGAGCCATCCACTCCTCCATCCGCTGAATGGCCAGAGCACAGGCTGCTCCTGGGGCTGCCGGCTCGCTGGAAGCCAGGCTGTTCACCTTAAGGTGCTTTTATACGTTGAGACATTCTGGTCCAGAGAGGCTGTGGCTTGACAAACTTGCACTGAATGAAGTAGGGACTCAAAGGCCAGGTAATGGGTGCACTCACTGTTGTGGAGCCAGGGGCAAGTTCTCCAGAGTTCTCTCTTGGTCAGGCCAACTTCCCCTGCTGTTACTAGTAAATGCAGTTATGCCTCCAGCTGCACGGTGCATCTCAGCCTCTCCATCTCTGAGCCCTTCCTTGCTCTAAGTCCCAGTGTCCATGTGTATGGGCCAATACTGGTACCTACCTACACCTAGTAGGCTAACATGAGGATTAAAGTGCACATGTGGGCCTGGGTCACAGGCAGATGAAATAAACCTTAGTCATTAGTGTTTTTACCCTACAAGTCAGAAGATGGGAGACCCCTGTTCCCTGTGAACCCAGCCTTCAGAACGACTTCACTTCCCAGTGCCATGGTTCTGCAGAAAGGCACTGATGTGGAGGAAGCTGGGGTCTTAATCCTTGCTTGCGCTCTGACATTTGACCTTAGGCAAGGTCAAATTGAGGGGGATGGGCTACATCTGTGTTTTGTTTTTTAAATATATTTTTTTATTGATTTCAGAGAGGAAGGGAGAGGGAGAGACAGAGACATCAATGAAGAGAGAATCACTGACTGGCTGCCTTCTGCACGCCCCCTACTGGGGACTGAGCCTGCATGTGCCCTTGACCAGAATCGAACCTGGGACCCTTCAGTCCATTGGCTGACGCTCTATCCACGGAGCCGTAGGGGCTGGGGCTATATCAGTGCTTTTCACTGGTTCATCAGAGCCCCAGGGCAGGGTTCTGAAACCCTAACTTCCCCTTTAGCCAAAGCACTTCTGCTTTTATCTCATATATTGGGATTCCACATAAAATTTCATTTGAAAGGAAGGTTTTTCACTGCTTATAACTAAAGTCTAAGAGCCATTACATAATGTAGCCTATAACTGCTTTAATGGCTCTAAATTTAATGCTCTCATTGTTGAATTTTAGAAATATACTCAATATACTGAGAAATCAGAAGTAGGGAGAAAACGGAAAGTCAGATTTCAATGCATTAGCCTACTTTGTTTTCCAAGGCTATGATAAGAAATGACCAGTTAAACACTTCTCTCCCTCTTTTCCTCCCTTTCTCCCTTCCTGTATTCCTTCTAGTGAAAATCCAGAATATCTGACATACACCAGAAAGAGCATAGGGTGCTAGGGATCCAGGAGTGAGCAAAACTGACAAAGTCTCTGCTCTTGAAATTTCAGAGGCTACTTAGGGGAAAAAGTCAACAAACAGGAAACAAGTTACAAACTGTAAAAAGGCTGTGAAGAAAGTGTACACAGCAAAGTGAGAGCGATGGACTGCCTCAGATAAGATGGCCCAGAAGGGCACTTAGGAAGGTGGGCTGCCAGCAAACACCAGGCCTGGCGGTCCAAGTCCAGGGGTCTTGTCCTCCATTCTTCCCCTCATTCCCTTGACCTTGCCCTAGAAATGGTCAGCAGTCACCTCACCCCTTAGCCACTCCCATGGGGAGAGTGTGGCCACCTGTCATTTCTGACAAGCCTGGGGTGAGGCGGAGGCAGGTCCAGGGCTGAAACAGGCGACCAGAAGTCTGCTGTTGTTTTTTATTTTCCTTGAAGAACTAAGCTACTGAGCCCTTGAAATATTTTAATTTGCTTTTCCTATTGATTAGCAATTATCAATAGAAGAACAATCTTTCACTTCTTGGTTTTGTGCATATTTTACAGTAAGTAATGTATTTACTTGGTTCAAAACTTAAAAAAGAGAATAAAAACAATGATTGGGCTTTGGGACCAAGCTGCTTGGATTCACATCCCAGCTCTGCTAATGACTGTGACCTTGGGCAGGTTATTCAGAAACTGTGCCTCGGTTTCCTTAGCTGTAAAAAAAACCACACACACACACACACACATATACAGTACCTTCCTCATGGTGTTGCTATGAGGGCTAAAAGTAACAACTGAGCACATATTTGGCACATAGTAAGTGCTAAATTAATGGTATCATGGAACAGAAACCCAGAAAGAGTCCCAGGCTGCCCACAGCCGTGCCTCCCTTCTCCTTCTGATGATATAAACTGGATAACTGACCCCATTATTTTTCCTTGACAAGCACATTCTTTATAAGAATAGATAAAAGTACTATCTCGATATATTGCAGCGGTTCTCAACCTGTGGGTCGAGACCCCTTTGGCAGTCGAACGACCCTTTCACAGGGGTCGCCTAAGACCATCCTGCATATCAGATATTTACATTACGATACATAACAGTAGCAACATTACAGTTATGAAGTAGCAACGAAAATAATTTTATGGTTGGGTCACAACATGAGTAACTGTATTTAAAGGGCCAGAAGGTTGAGAACCACTGATTGGTAAGTCTGAACTGTACTTAGTTGTTTCAAACTAAGCCAATAACATGTAAAGATAAACCAAATAAGAGACACTGGTTTTTGATGGTTTTAATTAGCTACAAACCACCCTAACATATCAGAAAAGGGGAAAGGGACTGCTGACAAAAATCTAGGGTGATATGCAGAAGGGGTGGCAGATCTGGTTAACTTTAACCAGAACATGTTTATAATTCTCTAAGTTTAACTTGTTCATTTGTCCTCATGAAAGTTCTGTTTACCTTCAACGTAATTGAGCTCCTGCTGTCAAAACCTCCCTTTGCAATGGGGACTTGACAACATCCTTTCACCTGCTTCTCGTAACACACCTCGTGGGTGCCTCTGCTCAAGGTCCATGGTCTCCGTTCCTGTGTCTTATTTAGGACACCTAACACAACACATTATTTGTTCCCTCACAGCAAGGTCTCCTCTGACAGCCAAGATTCTAGTTTTCTGTCATAAGTAATTATAAATGTATGCTTCTAAAAAGATTCTCAATTTGAGGGGCATAATCTATTTCAGATAGTAAATCACAAAGACATCTCTATCCCTGGGGCGACCCAAATGTACAACCCAGATGTATGAGCTTTCACTCCGAATTATTCATATCTGAAGAAAAATGGATGTTCCACTTTCTCCCTGAGGCAACTAAGAAAAAACACCCCCCAAACACTGGCACCTTTGTTGGAGCAATTTATATTGGTTCAAATTTTTTTTTAGCCTCAGATACAGAGCTTCAATCTTCAAAATCCAACTCAGAAAACTGTCTCAGGGAGTCCTGCTCTGAAGTTGTCACTCCTATTACGAACTTGAGATCCCCGACCCCCCCACCTCAAGCCCTCCGTTTCCACCAAACATTCTTTTCTGTTCCTCCTCTCTACACTGCTGACAACCATGTTCCCTACTCACAGCCAGAAACTAATAGTTCATCTTTACAGCTCTCTCCAACAAAGGGAACCCCAGGTGAATTTTCATTCCTAACATTTGCTTTATGTCAATATAATTGACATTTTTTTTTAAATTAAAAAAAATAAAACACACCCCAAAATAACCTCCAACCCCCACTATATCTTAACAACAAAAAACATGAATTTCAATGATACTGGAATGAGTCTGCTTTACAATAATAGGATGTGGCAGACTGTTCTAAGTGATCATGTGTAATCTACCTCATTTGATCTTCGTGAAAACTTTCAGGTGGGCACTATCTGTTATTAGTCTGACTTTACAAATGCAGTAACCAAAATCGTAAAGGTCACAGCGGGAATTGGTAGAGCTGGAATTCAGATTAAGGGCAGTTTGACACCAAAGTCATGCTCTTCCTCCTTAAACCATATTTTGTCCTGGAGTAACCTTTAGAAGAACAAGGACAATTTCTCTTTGTTCTTTTTAGTTGTAACGAACCCATCATTGTATGAAACGAGGCACAGGTAACTAACTGATTTTGGGTGAGGGAGTCTAAGCATACAGCATTTAATAAAAAAAAGTGGCATCTCAAAGTGATCAATTTTCTCTATTTATAGTTAATTATTTTTATTTTTTTATGCAAAGCATTTTTCATATTCCCACCTTGAGCAGTCAAACTTCCAGAAGAATCCTGATTCTGCTCTGCTGGCTGCCGACTGGGAGGAATGATGGGTGGGCTCAGCATGTTTAACCAGTCCCTAAAAAGAAAGGAAGAGTCAGTGAACACACACACCTGTAATATCATATGCAGTTTTTACCCTTCCCTGGATTTTCAATTCCCTGGATCTTCCTCGTTCGTATTTCAGAAAGACAAGATGTTCAAAAGTTAATATTTAGTTTTGTAAACTGGTTAATGTAGAGTCAATCACTTAACTAACTACAGAGCTCCTTGACTTACCATGGGGTTACATCCTGATAAACCATCATAAGGTGAAAATATTGTAGGTTGAAAATGCATTTGATAGACCTAACCTACCGGATATCATGGCTTAGCCCAGCCTACCTTACACATGCTCAGAACACTTAGATTAGCCTACACTAGGGCAAAATCACCTAACACAAAGCCTGTTTTATAGTAAAGTGTTGAGTATCTCAGGTAATTTATTATGCTATTGCTTTCATATCACTGTAAAGCCAGAAAATTATTAAGTCGAACCATCATGAATTAGGTATTGTCTGTAGTTGTTCAATAAATACATCAACTACATAAAGAGGGCATTCTTCTCAAAAGTTTATTATTAAATAAACTATTATTAAACACGGTTTCTCTCACATAAGAACATTATTTCAACAACTCAGAAAAAATGCAGCAAAGAAAGCTCCTTATAACCTCAGGGTTAAGAAAGCCCAACAAAGCCACATGTCACACGCCATGAATGACAACACTCTACATGGTGACTCAAAGCAGAAGGTAGTCTTGGAGCAATCGTGCACCAGCCACAGTGGTGGGAGTCAGTCTGCATTAATTTGGAGCTCTTCAGCAGCAGGGAGTGAAGGAAAGGAGAGGGAGGGAGCCGGGCCCTGGAGTGACTCACTACTTCAGTTTCCCCATTAGGCATGGGGACAAAACCACTCCAGAGCACCTCCTACATCCCCTCTCCCTCTGCCTCCAACCTCATTTCCCAATCGCTTGATTTTCCTTCCTCCTCCATTCTTTTCCAGTCCCCTGTTCCCTCTAGTAGACACCTGGGTGGGTGTGATGCGAGGGGTGACATGCAGAAGATGTGAGTCATTGTGCACTCTACTTCACCCCTTCTTAGCTCGAAACTTGTTCCTGCACTTCTTTAGAGAAGGAAGCAAGCAGAGGAATGTGAAGGATTTCACAGCATGAATTCTATTTCTCGTGTTGATATAGTACCCTGTGGTTTACCTTATTCTTCTCAACAGGAGCATGTCATCATGACTAAACAACTTTTTCCCTGTACTTCCTTTAGCCGTTATCTATAATGGGGGTTAGTCCCAACCATAACTAAGAGCAGTGGTTCTCCAGGCCGATCCCGGCTCCATCTTTCCTAACGTAAGAGTTTGGCCAAATTACTTAACATCATAAGCCTCATCTATAAAAAGGAGATAAGAATACCTCGGCTTTTTTGTTGTTAGGATTGAATTAAAAAATGGATGAGAAACATTTAGCATGGCTCTGGGTACAGAGTTGCACTCAATAAATTTCAGCTATTATCACCACCATTCTCATTATCAAGGAAGATCATAGTGTGACTTTATCTATAATGATAAACCAAGATAAGAATTGGATTCTGTTGACATTAAACCAATAAACAATGGTAGAATGATTACAAGTCTATACAGTAGAGATTTTCCTTGCAAGCCATTTACTCTTTTTGTATAAAAGTACCTTAATGTAAAAATTATCCATTTCCTATTTGGAATATTTTAAGATACTTTAAGTAACTGCACACCTCAGCTGTTACTAGATTATGGCTAGTGAAATAAGCAAGGTGAGCAAGCTGTGTAATTGAATTTCATAATAACACATTAAGGGCATCAAAAAGGATTTGTCACAGACTTCCAAGCTAACGGGGCATTTTCTGATAAGCACCTTTTATTTAGTCCATTTAATTATAGTAGAGCAAAAATTCCTACATTATAGAAAATTACAAGGTCACACACAAATTATCAGCCCAATGACCTCATTACTCACAATGATGGAGAGCAAGGATGCACAGGAGAAAAATAATGTTGTCCTATGATGATACCCCCAGAGACAAATTAGAAACTCCACCCAATGGCAGAAGCAACTGCTCATGCTCCATGGACATGGGAAAAACTGTCGGTGGGGTTGTTGTGTGACTGTTATGAAAAGCAAGGCATTCACTTGTTAGGCTAATGATTTGATTAATGTTTTTCCTTCTTAGCAGTAGCCATGAAAAGTATAGGGATCTTTAAAAAATATTTTCAAAATTCTCAAAAAGTTGTAAGAGTACAAAGGACTCCTTAGTCCTTCACCCAGGTTCCCCCAGTAAACATTTTATCACACTTGCTTGTGATCTATCTATCTATCTACCTAACCATCACCTACCACTACTTCTTTGTCTAGATGGGTTGGTACAGGATGGCCCTTAGGCAAAGCCTGTCTGGCCCACTGCCTCGTCTGTCCAATCTGAAAACCAAGAATGGCTTCTACATCTTTACATTTTTATTTTACATTAATTCTTTTTTTAAAAAATATATTTTATTGATTTTTCATAGAGAGGAATGGAGAGAGACAGAGAGTCAGAAACATCGATGAGAGACAGGCCCTCACGCCCTGTTGTGTCCACTGGTTATGCTTATATGCATGCATACATGCCTTTTGGTTGCTCTCTAACCCCACTTCCCGCCCCTGCCATCCCTCTGAGGTTTGATGGTCTGTTTGGTGCTTCTGTCTCTGGATCTACTTTTGTTCATTAGTTTATGTTGTTCAGATGTTTTTACATTTTTAAATGGTTGAAAAATTTTAAAATAATAATGTTTCATGACACATGATAATTACATAAAATTCAAATGTCAGTGCTCATAAACAAACTTTTATTGGAATGCATAAGTGTTCACTTGCTTATGTATCATCTACAGCTGCTTCTGTGCTACAGGGACAGAGGGAAGTATTCATGATGGTCCCTGATGTGTAATATGGCTCATGCTGATTTCTCCAATTCTGATACAACCACAGGTCTGTCTCATCTCTCCTCCTTCCATATTTGTAACTCCTCCCTGACTGTGGAGATCTGGCTCCCATTATCTGCACCATTTTTACTATTTTATGAACTACAGAACACGCCAAAAGTCACTGCAGAATTGCTAAGCAAGCAAAACAAATTAAACAACCAACAGAAAACCTCTAGCCTACTCTCTAGGGTTCTCTGTTTATGGTTTTTTTTATTCTTTAGTCAAAATACTAGGTCCAAAATTTACTTGGGCTAGTTATTGCCCCTGCCCCCCTTCTGTGTGGTTACACAGATGGTCCCTGATTTACGACGGTTTGATTTACAATTTTGACTTTACGATGGTGCGAAAGCAATAAGCGTTCAGTAGAAATTGCACTCTGAATTTTGATCTTTTCTCGGGCTAGCAACATGTGGTATTATTTTCTCTTGTGATGCTGGGCAGTGGCAGCGAGTCGCAGCTCCCAGTCAGCTATGTGATCACGACTGATACTCTACCGTGTGTTCCTGTGTTAGATGACTTTGCCCAACTGTAGGCTATCGGAAGTGTTTTGAGCACGTTTAAGGTAGGCTGGGCTAAGCTATGATGTTGGGTAGGTTAGGTATATGAAATGCATTTTTGACTTAGGATCGTTTCAACTTCAGATATAACCCCATTGAAAGTCGAGGAGTATCTGCATTATTCATTTGAAATATACTGTAGAGTCATCAGCTTTTGTTTGTATCACGTTTTAGGTTTTTCTCTCCATCCTTAATGATTTTTATTACTTGTGTTGTTGTTGAGAATGTTATAGATTAACAGTTCAAAAGTCAAAACTACACAGAAAGGCATACTCAGGTAAGATTTACATTTCACCCATCTTTCCAGTCTATTCCCACCCTTCATCGCTTCCTTGCCATCCCACCCATCACTCCACAGGTAATCAATTTCATTAGTTCTGGAATTTCCTTTCTATGTTTTCTTTTTGCAAAAAATAAGCAGCTACATGTCTATTTTTTTTTATTCCTTGTCCTTCCTACATAAAAGGTGGCATACTATAATTAATTTTTTGCATTTTTATACCTTAAAACATATCCCGGAAATCACTTACACTAGTTCATAGCTTCCTCATTCTTATGGCTGCACAGTACTACACTGTGTGGGTGTGCTATCGCTTATTTCACCAATCTCCTATGTTTGGGCATGTTTTCAATATTTTACATTATTGCAAATTAACTGAAAGAATATTGCAATTAATGCTGCCATGAATAAACATGGGCGTATCTGTTTTTGTATATATATTTGAAGATATATCTTCAAGGTAAATTTCTAGAAGTGGGATTCCTGGAAGAACGGTAAATACATACTTGGTTTTGTTAGACAAATTCCCTCCATTGGGGTTGTTCACATCTGTGTTCCCACCAGTAATGAATGGAAGTGTTGATTTCTTTATAGCCATGTCACAAGAACATATCATCAAGTTTTTAATGCTTTCTCAGATGAGAGATGAGACCTGGTATCTTAAAGTAGTTTTAATTTGCGCTTGGTTTCATTATGAGCATCATAAGTGGAGGTGACTCTTTTATATTACCACTTATGTATATGCATGTGGTATTTTATATCTGTCTATATACATATTTTGTCAGTTCATATCTTTTGCCCCTTTTATCATTTTTACCTCTTTCTTTTACCTTGTAATTTGTGTTCATTTACTTTGTTTTTGTCATGGCAAAAGTTA
>NW_006383017.1:772826-785745 GCF_000327345.1 Myotis davidii
TCTCCCCCCCCCCCCGTAGTCAGGTGTATGACCCTTGTGTTTTATTGCCTCAGTATTTGAGTCATACTATACGGCGTGTGCTTCTTCTGGTGTAAGGTGCCTCTGATTTTATCTTGTAAAAATGACTGCATAATACTCTTGATAAGTGATATTTTAACTTAATATTTAGTAGTATTTATACCATTCAAAAATTTTGATCAAAGCAACTCATTTGTTTGGCTTTTTAACCAAGAAAGCACTTACAAAGTATATTTTGAAGAAAACAAGGTTTCCATGTTAACTATAAAATATGAAAACTATTGGCTAAACAAAATCAACCAGGACTTTTCTTGCAGGACTTTTGAGAGTCTTTAAGGCACTGGCTCTCCTGAGGGAGGACAGAGTATACAGCACTACCCACATGTGTGCATCTGGCACTGTTACATCTCTTGGTATCAGGAGTCCACAGACCACACCTTGAGAGATGCTGCGTCAGGCTAGACAATTTTCTCCTGGTGACATTGTTTTTATTTTACTTTATGTATGTTTAATAATTTATCTTTTTCAAGAGCATCTCTTTTTGGTGACTTATTAAAAAGCAGAAATGTAAAGCCTAGTACCTGTATCTACATGTTTACATTTTAATGTGATACTTAATGCTGATCCATTGCCTTGACTGCCAATCAGTGCCTTCAAACCTCCATGACTTCCCCACAGCAAGCAGCGAACATCTGATGCGGGGGAGTTCCATCTCGGGCTCACTCAGGCATGCTGGTCTTGGCTGTAGTTCTGAGCCATTTCCTGGGCCTGTTTCTTACCCTGACTACCCATGTCCAGAATCTGTTCTAGCTCTTTGTCCCACCATTTCCATACTTGCCTTGTCTTTGTACCGGATACTAGTACTCTGTTTTGGTTGCTTTTTTCAACCCCAACTATAATCTTTTACCCAAGGACAGACTCCATCCACCTCGTGTGAAAACCTCTAGCCCAAGCATGTCAAACTCGTGGCCCATGGGCTGCATTCAGCCCACAACGAATATTTATGTGGCCCAGCCAATATAACGGTATGTAAGAAACATTTTAATAAAAATTTCATAACTTAATTTTTACAATATCCTGTTATACATAATTCTATATAATAAAAGGCTAATATGCAAATTGACCAAATGCTGGAACGACCAGTTGCTATGACATACACTGACCACCAGGGGGCAGACACTCAATGCAGGAGCTGCCCCCTGATGGTTAGTGTGCTCCCATAAGGGGAGCACCACTCAGCCAGAAGCCTCTCCCACCTCTATGGCAGCACTAAGGATGTCTGATTGCAGGCTTAGGCTCACTCCCCATAAGGAACGGGCCTAAACTGTCAGTTGGACATCCCCCGAGGGCTCCTAGACTGCGAGAGGGCGCAGGCTGGGCTGAGGGAACCCCCCTCCCGAGTGCACGAATTTTGTGCAATGGGCCTCTAGTTATTAATAAGGAACTACAATGTTTGCTAATGGCTGATTACTATAATCATGTCGCATTCACTTCCCTTATGCACCTTATGCATGCAGGTGCACCATTTCTCTCCACTAATACTAGCAGCGAATATTTTAGCAGCCGATTGGCACATCATTAGTCTTGGACTGACTTGTTTGGTGTGCCCAACAGGAAATTAGGTTTATTTGCATTACACTTATTGTTTTAAAATATATTTTTATTGATTTCAGAGAGGAAGGGAGAGGGAGAGAGAGATAGAAACATCAATGATGAGAGAGAATCATTGATTGGCTGCCTCCTGCATGTCCCTTATTGGGGATGGAGCTGCAACCTAGACATGTGCCCCTGACCACAATCGAACCCAGAACCTTTCAGTCCACAGGCCGACACTCTATCCACTGAGCCAAACTGGCTAGGGCTGCATTACACTTATTAACTTGTGCAGTTATTCAGTGTCTGGTAAGTTAATGTTCAAGAAGAGAATATTAACTTTTATTAAAATGTTCTATTATTTTATGTTAACAATTACGCATTTATTCAGCATGTCTCTATCGAAAGAAACCTATGTTTCTATGAAAATTGAAGCTTTTTTTTTTTTTGTGTGTGTGGCCCACATAAACTTAAACCTTGTTTATTTGGCCCGTGTTAGCCTTTGAGTTTGACATGCTTGCTCTAGCTCCTTTGGTGGATAAAAGCAAGCTTTCTGTCAAAGCTTGCTGTCTGAGCATGCTCAGGTCCTTCCTCCTCCTCCTCCTTCCCTGGACCCAGAGAGCCCTCTATCCTGCCTCTCCTCTTGAAATTGGGGGGAGGGGAAAGGGCTTCCCAGCGCACCTCACATGCTGAGGCCTGGCACCAGATGTGTTTTACACAAAAGTCAAGACAGTGAGTTCACCATTAAATACCACATAGAAAAATATCATGCAGTTGAAAAAAATCATACCATCTTGTGAATTTTCACAATGGTCAGATTGACCTAATATAAAAATCTTGGCCAAAAAAGAATCCCACACTGTTTTCATCCCACAGTAAGCATGAACTGAGTCAGAGCTGGGTCAGATATTTTAATAACTGGGATAATGTCTTCCGTTAAGATGAACTATAGTTCCAGTTCCTTCATTTTAAAACGAGATTTTGTTTATAAGACAATTTTACTAATTAATTCACTAATGTACTCCTATAAATACATTGTGTGTGTGTACATGCATATACACAATAGATGATATGAGCCTGACAGCTTAATCATCTCTCTACACATACGACAAACGTTCACTAAAGTCCTGTTTGTCAGGCCTGGGAATCAAAGAGCTCAGAGTCAGATGGAGAGAGTGTCCTACCCATCGGAAAACAACACAATACAGCCATGCACAAGGGCTGCTGTGGGCTGGTCAGACTATCCCTTTGCTCCCTTGGAGGAATTCCCCTGTAATAAAACTGTCTACAATTTTGTATACATTTAAATATTTATTTGGGGTAGTAATTCTTTGAGAAATCTAAGCCATGACAATAATTAATATATAGCTCTCATTACAACCCACTATCACAAGGCCAAGGTCAGAGGAGCCAGCCCAGTGCAATACTTAGACAGGAGGTCTTACATAAGGAATGTAGCGACGTCTAGCAAAGACTTAATGATATTTATTTACCATTTGGGACCAGTGCACATTTCTTTTTCCCTGAAAGAAATGTGGGCTTTAAACACCTGTGGCCAGGAAACAGACAGGGGAGAATTCACAGATACTTTGAAAAAGCTGGTAAAACCTTTTTTCAGAAACATGTACATAAACCCAAATTTTACTTCTAATTCAGGAGGTCAGAGTTCATCTGAAGCCCATTCATGGTCTTCTTGACCCCTGAATTAAGGACTTCTGCACCTTGGAATAGCATGGAGGCAGTGTTTCTAGTAGAGTACAATCCCAGCTTGGCAAAGTACTTCCGTAAAGAGCCAGACAGTAAATACATATGTTAGGCTTTCCAAGCCATAAGGTCTCTGTTGCAGCTATTCAACTCTGCTGTTGTAGTGTGAAAGCAACATAAAAAATAAGTAAGTAAATGAGCATGGCGGTGTTACAATAAAATCTTTCTTACAGAACATATCCTGCAAAGGGTAGGATTTGGCCCCCGGTGCAGCTGAGTGACCTCTGCCTCAGAGGAAGGAGCTGAAGAGGAAACTTCACGGCTGCTAGGAAACTTCCTGTCAATGCTCCTCAGTGCTTTTGAATCCACCTTTCTCACCATCTCTATTTCCACTTCCAAAGTCCAAGCAACTATCTTGCCTCATGTTTTCTGGAGCAAAAGCTCTTAATTGATCCCCTTCTAGTCATTCATTCTGGCTTCACTTCTGTTCTCCACACTGTGGCCAAAATTCTAATCCAATTCAAGTCAATTCTTTGTTTAAAACCCTCCAATGTCACTTGGAAGCTACTGCACTTGGGAGAAAGACCAGAATCTGGCCTTTGAGGCTTTGCATAGAATAACGTCTATGTATTTTTCCAACCACATCTTGCATTATACTCTCTCTGACTCACTAGGCTCTAGTAACGCTGGCCTTCTCTCAATTCCCGGGATATGTCCCACTCCCTACCATCATGGGGCTGTTTGTCCAGGCTGTGCTCCCCTGTGTATAGACCATGGTCTCCTCTTTGTCTATCCCTCCCGTGGCCTGGTGAATCATACCCAACCTTCAGATTTTGGCTGAAGTATCACTCTCTTGGGAAGTCTTCCCTGATGCTCCCTTGCCATTCTAGCCAAGTTCCTTTATTACTCGTTTTAATAGAGCAACTGTAATCTCATTAGAGCTCTGGTCTCAGCTCACAGTTAATCCTCACTTGTTTGATCATCTGATGAATGCAGTCTTCCCCATTTGACTCTAACCTGCACCTGCACTGTCTGACACAAAGAGGACACTCCCTCATATTTACCAAATGCCTCTCTGTCAGTCCCGAATACTGAGTGCCACTCAGTGTTCAAAGTTTCCATAACAGTAACCACACAGCTGCTGTGACCTACTCTGTATTTGCCCTCCACCTTGCTCTTTCTCCACCTGCCAGGAGCATGGGATTGTTTCCTCTCATGTGCGTGGTACAGACACACTTTGGGGAGAACCTGGAATACATACCTTGTTTCCTTATAGCAAGACAGAAAAATTTAAGTTTCTGTCTCAGAAAACAGAATGCTTGTTCAAAAATATATTTATTAGTATTAGAAAACTAGGACAATTTATGTTTCTTTTTTAAAAAAATACTTAAACGTACAAAAAGAGCTCTTAGTAGTTTTCTTTATAGGATTCACCTTCCATTTGAAGTAGGAAGCTCAAACCATAAGTTAGAAACACAAGCTAACAGTTGGGAACGCTTTTGCATATCTCTGAAGAAGGACTGGAAGAGGTATTAAGATACTGTTGTTTAATTGTAGTTTGGTTTCCACAGGGTGTCTCTTAGTGTTGGAAGAACGATCCCCATCGAAGTGTTGGGGGCTGCTTTCTTCACACCCACCATGTGGTTATCTAATCTATATTTGATTACCATCAGTAACTGTGTACTTACTACTTCCAAAGGCCACATTTCATCTTCAAACAGCTCTAAATATTAAAAGGTTTTTCCTGCCGAAACCGGTTTGGCTCAGTGGATAGAGCGTCGGCCTGCAGACTGAAAGGTCCCAGGTTCGATTCCGGTCAAGGGCATGTACCTGGGTTGCGGGCATTTCCCCAGTGGGGGATGTGCAGGAGGCAGCTGATCGATGTTTCTCTCTATAAGTTCCATAAGGCAGACAATCATGTCTGTCTTCTTCACCTTGGGCTTGACACATATTAGATGCTCAATAAATGCTTGCTGAATGATGAATGAATTCCTGTATGAAGTCACGGCTCAAAAAGAGGGACCTAGAGATAAGAGTGAAAAGACTGGGAAGTGGATGAGAACTCTGAGAAAGACCTGGCAGAGAGGAGGGTAGGAGAACATACTCTGAGTGCAATGGGAGGGACAGTAGGAGCCAAAAAGACATCTAGTGGAGAACAATATGAGAATTATTCTTTTCAGGCATTTCTTTTCTCCTCCTAAAAATGCTCCCAGAGGATGTTTGCATTCTGGTGACCTCAGGAACAGGGTCACATCTCTTCCACAGCGAATGTTGGGAAATTTATTGCATAAACAAGTGCTATATTTTCATCTCACATCAATCTCTGTGTATTTGAAGACACGCAACAAATACTCATACAAAAAGGAAATCATGCTCTTTTTTCTTCTGGCCTCTATAAAATCACCTCTTCTGCCCATGTCTTTGTCAGAAAATCCTTAAAAGAGAGGAGCCAGGTCTCCCCAAGTGCTCAATGCTCCAAGAAATCACAGAAATGATTAACTTCCCTTATTCTATTAAATATGTTTTATATGTTCTCTGCAGAACTGAGTATCTTTCCTGCTTGGCAGTATTTTCCCTCAGGTTAAGAAAATATTAATGACATAGCGTCCTGGGACCATTTTACAGACAGCGACTCATTAGATATGGTAGATAATTCAACTCTGGAGGCACAAATCCAGGTATCGGCCATCAGATTCAACAACAACATGTGAACAGTAATATCCTATCTACTGCAGGCAATCTGGAAAAAGGCCAATTATTTCTGTGCCTTCTCAATGGTGGTATCAGCATTGCTGCTCTACAGTTTTATGTTGAATAGATGTTTCTTGAGCTCATGCTATGTCACAGACTTTGCACTGGATATTGAGGAGTAAGATGTGGTTCTGCTCTGAGGAATTTAGTCTTCTGGAGACCAGCACTTAGAAGACAGTGAAGTAAGTATGTTAGATAGAGGTAAGCCCAGAGAACCTCATAGTTAGGAGCAGGGTTCACATAAGGCTTCTAGCAAAAGTTGAATGGGTTGTTCCTGAAGGGTGAGGATGAGGCAGCAAAATAGAGAAAAAATGGGAGGATGTTCTAGAGGGAAGAGCATGCACCATAGTAGAAAGGGCTGGAGGTTTGGGGGTACCCATTATGGATTGATGGGCACTGTGAGTAATATGTGTTGGATGATACTACTGTGGTCAATTGCAGAAGAAAGCAGGGGTCTTTGATGGCAAACAAAGGAGTTCCTACTTTATTCTGAAAGCCTTGGGGATCCATTCATGGATTATAAGCTAGAAGAATCTTTGATTTGCATTTTGGAACGATCACAGTAGCAGCTGTGTGGGGAATGGATCGGTGGGGAGAAGGGCTAGAAAGATCAGTTAGGAGTTAGTGGTATAATCTAGGCAAGGAATACTGTTATTTTGGAAATTTAACACATAAGCATATGAAAATATATATAAGGAACACAGAACTTTCCCTTTGACAAACTTCATTTCTCATTGTATCAAAATAAGGTTGTGATGTACAGAAACTCCTGGAGGAGACATCTTGTGTTTCCCATGCTGACAGTGAAGGTCTTTAGCGATGGCAGTTTGCCATTAGAACCTTACACTCTAATGAGGACTATTTTAAAGTCTTTCTGTGTGGCCCATATACTACCTCAGTCAAGTTCAAACCGTTATTGAGGGTCCAAGTGCCCAACACTGTGTTGAATATATAAGAATATTGAATAAATACAAGACATGGTCCCCAATAAGTGGGCAAAGATATGAACAGGCAGGTGAGAAAAAAAAGACATGTAAAAGCCTCCCCATTCCCTTCATGGCAAGATGTTTGACCATGTATATATTTATATAAACACAAATCAAAATAATGAGCTACACTGACATACAGCAGCTCAGTAAAAGTTCTCAAGTTTCACGAAGCCTGGTGCAAGCTAGTAGGAATGTAAACTGGTGAACAATTAGGTAATATCCAACAAAATTACCAAGTGATTTCACTGCTAGACATTTACTGTAAACACACACTTGCCAAGGTCACAGAGATGCCCATGAGGATGTTTATCAGAGCACTGTTTACAGTAAGGAAAGGCTGGAAACCACCTAAACGTCCATCAGCAGATAACGGGCTGAGTGAATCACAGTAACATCCAGCAATTAATAAAGAATGGGTTCAATTATATGTGCAAATTCAGAAAGATGTCCAAAATTTATTCTGTAAAAATCTAAAAAGCAAGTTGTATAACAGTATAGAGACTCACCCCACCGAGTTGAAAAAAAATATAAATAAACCATTTTCTTGTACATTCACAGAAAGTTTCTGAGATGCCCAAGAAACTTAACCGTCATCATACCTGGGAGTAAAAATGTGGAGTGGGAAGGAAGGGTGAAAAGAGTAAGACCTATTTTTCACTTTCTATTTTTCTACTCTAGTTGAATTTAAAAAAAATTTTTTTTTTACTACTTTCTTTTTAAAGGCGGATTCTCTCTCTTCAGGAGCCTGCAATTTGATGGCATCTATAAAAGAACTCTGAAACACAGCTTCAAAACATCTTTTAAAACGTGTTTTAGGTGACAGCACTTACTGGAAACAGCAGTCCCACTGGTCCCTCAACCAATGGATGAGAGGGGAAAACGGGGAGCCTTCCTCATGCCAGTGCTACCATCTGAGCTGATCCTGGCAGCCTTCCCCGTGGCAAATATGAACTCCAATGATAAAAGCAGAGCGTTTTGGGTCTTTATAAATAAATGTTGGTAATGTTCCTGAAATTGTCAAGTTCTTTGCATAAACAGCCACTTTATCTAATGTGATAGATATGACTTAAAAAACAGATGGTGGCTTATTATTTGTTTTTAACACATCATTCGCCTACTTATTAAAGCAAAATGGTTCCTGGGCTGACCTCTGCAATGTCAGGTCTGACAAGTCAATGACATAACTTGACAAAGAAGGATTACAATGGAAGATGCTCTACAGTAGAGAGGAGGTGAGGCTAAAAGCCCCGAGGAAGCAAACATAGTGACTTTTTCATTCTAGGAGATGCATTCATGAGAGTATGTGAAAAGAAGTTTAATATTATGTTGTGATCTGCTGTTCAAAGTATTTCTGTTTTTAGTTGCTGGGAGATAAAGGGTCTGAGCGTCATGGAAAACTAAGCAGTGACTCACTTATCCTTTACCTTTTACTGGAGGGGACTCCTTTCGGGGTGAAAATTCTCAAGGAAGTCAGTTTATCTCCCCAAAACAGAAAAAAAAAACTAATCAAGCATTGTCTGATTAATTAGAGACACTTGAAAAAAACTGCTATCAAGGCCCTACAGCTGTAATCAATTTAATCAACATGCACAGAGCCAATCTGGTTTTCTTGATTAACAAAGCTGAATGTTAAACAGAGAAGTGTGACATTGTAGTGCCATTAGCTAAAGCTGCAAATTGAACATTTTCCCTAAATGTTCAAAGTCAGGTCAGGACAAAGTGAAAACTCTTTTACGAGGACCATAAGCATGAACATTCCAACTCTTCCCTTGATATTTCCAAGCAGAAGAATAAGTTTCATCTAAGTAGCAGAAATGAATAGCAACTTCAGAATGTTTCAATGAAGACAAAAAAGTGATGTGAGATTTCTCTCAGCTTATTGTCATCCAAGTTGGTTATGGAATTCATGAGGAACAGACATGCCAGACACAAAGAGATGACATTTTCTTATTACATTTTTAAGACATGAATGTGAAATGCCCCTAGATAGTTTCTGATGAGTAAATTAAAAAGTTCAATTTGGCTTATTTTATTTGCCTGAAGTTAATTTAAATGTCAAGATGTCTAATGTAATACTGGTTTAGTAACTGTTTCTGGCTCTTAAAAAGCATAGTTAAAACTATAAAGTTGTGATACCATTCCCATGTATTCTTGAAATGAAGGGGAAAGAGAGAACATGGCATACCATAGTCATTCAATAAATACCTATGGAGTGAACCACTGAAGAGTTAAAGTTACCCACTGGTAATGTATTACGGTAGCTATGATTTTGGCTGGCCACTTCCTTTCCCTCTTCTGAGAAACTAACTCTTCTCTTCTAGGGGAACCCACTTCACATGGTTTTGGGTGTTAAGCCTTTCTTCACTCCCAATATGGGGGCAGGCATTAGACGCACAGCTAGGCCAGAGTCTATTCTTGGACATTTGCTGGGTATATAAGAAAGGTTCTGACTCATGTCCACCACAGAATGCACATGTAAATGACATCTAGTGAGTACATTCTCCTAACAGAAAGAAAAGGCTGAGAAAAGCTGTATGAAGCTATGATTTTTTCCAAGAGATCCTTTAGAATCTCTACTTTTTTCATGGGAGACTTAAACATCATTCCTTTATCCAGTGGAAGGATGCACATAGAATGAGGACTTACATTCCAAATAAACACAGCATTACTGAAGATGCAGGGGAAACAACTACCCCTCCAAATATCTGGGGTAACAATAGAGCATATAATTTAAGTTGCACGGTTTTTGATATGAGCTTGCAACCTTTGGGTTAAACTCTGTGCTTCTGTTTCTTCGCCTGGAATATGGGGGTTACAGAAGTTATCACCCTGAGTTGCAGCAGGGATTAAATGAAATAATATAGCCTATGGAAACTCTCCCTATCAATGCTTGCTACAGAGATGGAACCAATCAGTAATAGATGCAGTAAAAGTAATAATGTTAGTGCTTATTATTATTGGAAATTACAGAAAAAGATTCACTTTTAAGCAATCTTTGTAACACCCTTTTCAGAGTTATAGGGCAGCCATGTGTTAAGTGCTTTGTAACTAAGTCATTAGCGAATCAAGAGCAGAAAACTTTGCAGCCTTTTCTAACTTTAACTAGGGAATAATTGCCTTAAAATTAGAATACAAAATAAAACCTCCTTAACTGTTCTGCAGGATGATGGGATTTAATGGTGCAGAAAGAGTAGGTGGGCTAACTTAATGCTCTAATTCAGCTCTCTGTCTTTGTAAAGAATAACTGTGGGCATCATTTTCATCATTAAGTCAGATTACCAGATGCCACACTTATGTACTGATTTCCATTTTACTTTCAAAGCTTGGTTATTCCTTTATTATGTTCAGTAGTCAAATAAAACAATGATATGCTAAAAAGACTGCTCTGTGAGGTGAATGACAATTTAATTTTCCCCCAGCGTTGGCTGGCTGCACAAGAAAATAAAGAACTGGAGAAAGTTGACAGGATCTTTAGCTGACTAGATTTATTTCCTATCAGTTGCAGGGTGTGTTAATTGTAACATTTCAGTTAATGAAAAATATTGTGATAGAATGCTGATGTGGGTGATAAATGGACTTCTGAACAGATATGATGGTAAAATGCTATTTTTAAAATATTGGGAGGAAGTAATCAGAATTCTTTTGTTGCATGGACCATTCTAGTGAGTAAATTGGGCCTGCCAGGGAGGGCAATAATTCTTTCCCTCGCCAAACCACCATCATCATCATAATTATTTATGGTGTTACTGCAGCTGCTATTCAAACTAAATATGGACCTTGTTCTATAGAAAGCTGACATGCTAAATTGTAAACAAGGCAGAAAGATAGAGACATAAAATTCCAGAAAGAGCAAACTGACTATAATAGACTAAGAATTACGCTATTGATGGATTCTTTTATTCAAGTGTAGCATACATAGAAAAGCACACTAATAAATGTATCAGCTCAATTAAAGATCTCAAAGTGACCATAATCACCACCTGGGCCAAGAACAGAACCTCACTAACTCCTCCTACCAATATTACACTCTGGGTTAACAACATCATATAAGTTTCAGGTGTACAACAGTAGATGGTGACTTCTAACATTACCAATCAGTTGGCCCGCTTCTGCACTTTTATGGAATGATACAATATGTATTCCTTAGTTGTTTACCTTCTTTCCCCAAATACTACATTTGTAAAATTCCTCCATGTTTTTTTTAGTGTAAATTGTATAAATATATCACAATTTGCTTTTGCTTTCTACTATTGAAGGGGGCCAGGTTATTTCCAATTTGGGGCTGTCATGGCTGTGTTGATATTGGAAAGCAAAACTTTTTCCTTTCCCACTTGGGTCCAGTGGTTGGAGGCCTAAAAATTAACTGACAATAGCCAGATTAGCAGGAGAAAAGACAATTTATTTGCAAGTGTACCTGGGAGTTGCTCAGTAACAGGTAACTCACTAAATAGCCAGAAATAAAAGGTTGATATGCCAACTTAACAAAGGGGGTGGGTTTAGGTCTTTGGAGGGAAAGTATGGAAGGTTCTATTGATTTTTTTTTGGTGCTAATGGGAATGGGCAGTCTGTATTTTCAAGAGGCCTTGCTTCAGTCAGACAATGGAAGTGCAGATAATATTTCTTTCTGCATCTTTTGTAGCTCAAAAATTTTCACTGTAAAGTCATCTTTATATCAATTCTTGGGGTCTGAGTCTCCACAATTTATATATGTTTTTGGGTGAACATACATACATTCCAATGGTCCTATATCTAGGAGGGTAACTGTTGGGTAAAAGGATATGGTATGTTCAGTTTATGTAGATGCTACCAGAACAGTTTGTAAAGTAGTTGTGTTAATTTACACTCCCATCAGCAATGTGTGAGAGTTCTAGTTTCTCCATATTCTCAACAAACTTATTGATATTTTATGTATCAGCCACTGTAACAGGGTGTAGTGGAATCACAGTGTGCTTCATCTTCCATTCTGGGGCATGCTTTTTTACCTTCTTAAATAGTGTTCTTTAGTAAATTCCTAATTTTAATACAGTCCAATTTATCAATATTTTCCCTTATGAATGTGAGACTTATTTAGGAAATCTTTTCCTATCCCAAGGCCATAAAGCTGTTCTTTAAAGTTTCCTTCTAGCCCTGGCTGGCTTGGCTCAGTGGATAGAACGTCAGCCTGCGGACTGAGGTGTCCCGAGTTCGATTCTGGCTAAGGGCACATGCCTGGGTTTTTTAATACAGTCCAATTTATCAATATTTTCCCTTATGAATGTGAGACTTATTTAGGAAATCTTTTCCTATCCCAAGGCCATAAAGCTGTTCTTTAAAGTTTCCTTCTAGCCCTGGCTGGCTTGGCTCAGTGGATAGAACGTCAGCCTGCGGACTGAGGTGTCCCGAGTTCGATTCTGGCTAAGGGCACATGCCTGGGTTTTATCTCTATTCATTCCTCATCATTGATGTTTCTATCTCTTTCTCCTTCTCCCTTCCTCTCTGAAATCAATAAATATATTAAAAAAATAATAAAGTTTCCTTCTAGAATTGTGTTGTTCAACATGGTAGTCACCAACAATCAGTAGCTACTGAGCACCTGAAATGGAGTTAATATGAGTCAAGCTATGAATATAAACACATTGCATTTCAAGGACTTAATACCAAAAAATGTTAAGTATCTCATTCATACAATATTTTTATTTATTGACTGATTTTATATATAGAGAGGAAGAAATATATATATACATATATATATATGTATTTTATACTTGAATGTACAAAATGGGACATTATAATATTTAATTTTTTTTCTAGGCCCACAGGGTTCTCTATACAAAATTCTTAGAATGCAGCATGAAAATCCTGGTCTGGTACATTCAACAGGATTA
>NW_006383017.1:786133-820527 GCF_000327345.1 Myotis davidii
ACTGGGGAGAGAGCCCACAACCCAGGAATGTGCCCTGACTGGGAATCAAACCATGATTTCCTGGTTCATAGTTTGACACTCAACCACTGAGCCATGCCGGCTGGGCTATTGTTATTATTTTAATCATCACTCAAGGTCATGGTAGGAGAGCGGGGGAAGGAAAGGAGAGTATATATAGAAGAGAGAGAGAGAGAGAGAGAGAGAGAGAGTGTGAGAGAGAAACTTTGATTTGTTGTTTCACTTTATGCATTCGTTGGTTGATTCTTGTATGTGCCCTGACCAGGGATTGAGCCCACAATCTCATATTTTCTCTGGCTTTTCTGGTTGCCCTCTGAAGGAAGTTCAGTGTGAAACAACTAAGTCCGCCATTGCCAGAGGCAGAGCTTACATTAATTAATTTAAAACTACAAAATATATTATGCCTATCATTTAATGCTGTAGGATTTTAATTATGTTGATGTGGGGAACCGAGTCAGGGCTGTGGAGAAGGAGCAGTCCCAATCTCACTTTAGTCAAGGAAGGTTTTACAGAAGAGGGGGTGACTTTTAGAGTAGACGATATTAGCAAGGTGATAATTCCCAGGTACAGGGAATGTCATGTAGGCCAGGAATATAGTCCTTTCACTAACCTAGTTGACTAAATAAATAATGGAAATTCTAGCTCAAAGAAATTATAAATCATGTGCTAATGGTAGCATTGCCTGGGGTACTTTATTGAGAAGGATTTTAAGTTTACAGTGATGCTCAAAGGGCAAGAAGATTGTGATCCACTAGCAATGTCTGCACTGGACAAAGGATGGGGCATAGCTGTACGTGAGTGAGTCATAACATTCCAGAAATCATAGGCAATGATTGAATTATCATGCATCAAGAGTGTGTTAGAATTGGACTGTTTGTAATTTAAAATAATTTAGAAACATCTTGTAAGAGTTCTAAACATGCCATCCCCAAATTATGCTGTTTTGACTTTTTATTTTTGACTGAAGATACTTTAGAAACAGTAGATACAGGTAGGATTCTCTGACCTCCCCCTTTCTACCTAAAAGCAAGACATGAAATTTCCCATGAGGAAGATGCCCTTTATGGCACAGGGCACAACTCTCTGAAAATTCTGATTAGCCTCGAGACAGCACCGAAAGGAATCTATAAAAAAGAAACTTTACTGAAACAACCCTTATTTTCCATTAGTTTCCCCCATATATGTTTCCTCCCACAGTCTGCCACCCCTAAAGCCTAAACCCAATTCCCTTTGTTGTCACTTCTCTACAAATTGTTATGTGTCAAGATGTTATATAAGCTCCAAGTTCTAACCACTCTGTTGAGTTACTCATCTCTGATTTCCTCCCATATATATGAGCACTGCACATATAAATAACATCTGTATGCTTTTCTTTTGTTAATATGTCTTCTGTCAATTTACCTTTCAGCTGCAGAACCTAGGAGGGTAGAGGAAAAAAGTTTTTCTTTTCTCCCCTACAATCACATCACTTCAATTTGGCTGTTGATCAATATTAACATGGCGGAAGACCTTTAATGGAGGCTCACAGGGCTATCATCTATTAAGGTTGTAATAATGTCCAGCAGAGACAGTGACTGTGCTTTTCAAATGTATGAAAGACACTGGGCTGAGAGAGAGAACAGGCTGGATGACAGAACTGAGATTCAGAATGATCTTGATAGTCAAGAGAATTGGTTCAGACACCAATATTTATTCCACCAGTATTTACCAAGTCCAACTTTGTGTCAGATCCTGGCACAAAATACAATGATGAGCAAAAACAGATTTCCTGCCCTCTTCGAGCTTACAGTGTAGAGGGTGAGACCAACATTAATCAGATAATCTCACAAAAATGTGTGAGTTTAATAATGCTATGAAAACACATGATCAGGAACTTGAGGGTTCCCTAGAGGGAGTGATGCTTGAGAGGAAATCTAATGAAGCGAATAGGTATTAACCAGGTAAGGTGGAAGGTAAGGAAAAGGAAAAACATTCTAGGAAGAGGGAAAAATGGGCAAAGCCTCAAGGGAAGCCATTTTGACAAGGTTCTGAGGGAGGCAGTTTTGAGAGAAGGACAATGTAGCTAAAGCACAAATCTGGAGAGGGAAAATGGCACACAATAAGGCTGATTCAGTGGGCATGCGCCAAACCACTCAAGTCTTGCAGGCCATTGAAAAATTTTGTCTTTACCCTATAAGCAATGGGAAGCCAACGAATGATCTTGATATGGGGGTATCACAGTCAGATCTGTGTTTAGAAAAGGTTACTCTGGCTGCTCTGTGGGGAACTGCTTGTGGTGAAAAGGCACATGTGGATGCAGGGAGACCACAGGAGGCTATAGCAATGGCCCTCGAGAAAGACGGTGACAGTTTCAGGTGACCAAAAGCCAAAGATAAGCCATTAACAGCAGTTCTCAACCTGTGGGTCGCGACCCCTTTGGGGGTCGAACGACCCTTTCACAGGGGTCGCCTAAGACCATTGGAAAACACATATATAATTACATATTGTTTTTGTGATTAATCACTATGCTTTAATTATGTTCAATTTGTAATAATGAAATTGGGGGTCACCACAACATGAGGAACTGTATTATAGGGCCGTGGCGTTAGGAAGGTTGAGAACCACTGCATTCGTAGGATATGGGTACTAAGAAAACAAATGTGATTTGAGCTACACTAACAGACACAGTGTCCTGGTCAATGGTCTAATTGTAGTCTGAACTGTGAGATCATCTTGTTCATTTAGATAACATCAATTTGATAAACTCAGTAGTGTCCAAAGGAAGGCAAGTAGGACTATGCTAGAGCCTGGAATGGCAAAGTGGACTTAATGCTGGAGAAATGAAACTGAAGGAGAAAATGGAACAACCAAAAAGCTATATTCAAAAATTTCAAGGGGGATTGTGTGAAGGAGTGATGATTCAAATGACTGTTCTGGAAAGACAGCTAGGATCAAAGGGAGGAGGTATAAGGAAACCTATGTGGACTCAGTGTAAGTGAGGAATACTTAGTAATGACTGCCTGTCTAGTGCCACACTCAGCCGACCTCCCCGGCCAAGGTGTGTACGGAGACTTTTGAAGAGATGCTGGGTTAAGTCATTTCTATGATCACTTTAAACTCTCTGAGATTCTCTGATTCGCTCAAAGTGTGATCTTTTTTGGGAGGAACTTTATTTCTGATATTCCTATTAATATCCTACCACACTACCATCACTTTCTCCCATTTAATAAAAATATATACGTCAGGCCCTGTGAAAACTCTTTACATTCATTTCCTCATGTAATCCTTCTAATAGCACTGCAAAGTAGGTAACTGAATACAACCCCCGTTTTTTAGATAACTTAATTGAGGCTTAGAGAACTAATTTCACAAGGATCTGAATGTGGCATTTTGATTCCAGAGACTGTGCTTTTAATCAGTGCACTGTTACTTCTTACACCCACTTATTCATGCCAATGAATGGCATTCTAAGCTTTACAATTTTAACCAATTTCTAAACCTTATATATTAAAGTATATAAAATGCCTTATTTACGGTGACAAAATATGGTCAATCTCATAGCTACTAACTATGTAAGTCAGAATAAGGCTAGCTTATGCTGGGTAACAAACGGCTTGGTAACAAACAGCCCCCACATTTCAGTGTCTTAAAAACAACAAAAGTTTATTTCTTGCTCATGATGAATGTATATAACAGATGAGCAGGGAACTCTGTTTATTACAGTCATTTAGAGACCAGGCTTATGAAACCACCACCACCTTGAATGTTCATGGTTGGTGGCAGAGGAAAAGAGAACTCTGGTAGAGGGTTTTACACCTGCAATTTAATGCTCCAGCCAAGTAACAATGTAGGTGATTTTGCTCACAGTTCATTGGTTAGAACTAGTTAGACTAGTTGGCTCCACCCAAACCAACTGGACTTAGAAAAGCAATCCAACAATGTGCTTGGAATTGAGAGAATTTAGAATATTTGGCAAATCATGTTAATAACTACTGCAGACAATAAATATGCAAGGAAGCCAGAAAACATACAACATTTACTATACACATTTCAGAATTTCTACCAAAAGAATATGACTACTTCTTTACATTAGCTTGTTTACTTACTCCAAGTTGAGAGTGTTAATACATTAGGAGAGAGAAAATGTACAAAATGTGCTGAATTCCTCACTATATACGTAAAACACAATTTGAACCATAATCATGTCTGTGATTCAAGCCCTGGGCATGCCATATTAGTGTACTCATTTGCACTTGGGTTACATACAAGTGTTTAGACAGAGAATGTACTATTTTACTCCTTTACAAGTTTTATTGTACCTAATTATGTAAACCCATCATTGGTGAGCTACAGAGAAGATAATGTGAAACAGCTCAAGCCATATACCAGGTTTTGAATATTAACATATAGAAAAAAATCCATTTACATACATTATAAAAATTTTATTCTGAAAATTCTTGGCAATGCCACTCCATCATTGTGAAATTAACTAAAACTGTATTATTCAAATCCCAATTTTATTTATAGAAAAATGTAAACCTCTTAAAAAACTTTTGCTTTCTAATAATGTTGGCAATAACAAAATAATTCACCTTATTTCTTGCTATGTCTCAGAGTACTCAATTCAAATTTGAACTACATTTATCCACTATCTGTGGGAAAACATAGCTGTTATTCATAAGTACTCCATGATCTCAACTACAAAACTAAAAACCTACAATGAAAATATGAAGACAAATCAATACTATCTATGAAGCGTTTCCCTGGAAATGTTAGAAGATAATGATTTCTTCTTGTAAGTGATTTAAATGCCCAAAGAAAAAGTAAATGTGGTATTAGTGTGCTAAAAACACAGTAAAAGTTTGTATTACAAATGCTATTTTAGGAAAAAACTTATTTTAAAAGCCAGTGATATTTCCTATAAGGTCATTGCTGTGATATCTAGATGGTACTTTTTTCTAATTTTAAAGCTACATATTTTAATAGAGAATGGTCCAACATGTTTTTAAGGTCAAACTGAAAATATGTTGATTATTTAAAAATGCAAGCAAAGTGCTTTATTATATTATACTACCAGAATGTTACTGTGGTCTAAAAATATCATTAAATCAGCACAAACCCACACTTATCTTCCTGCACATTTTTCACACCGAGCTGCCTTCTGACTATGAGTAATCTGTTAATCTGCTCTTCGCCTCACAATTCGTCAAAATGACAGATTCATTCCTTCTCTAATACATAATATCTTCATTTACTGCACGCCTTGCTGCATCTTTCTTTTTTGCTAGCACTGAAATTTAGAAAATCACAAGTAAATTTAGAGAATGTCACATGGGTGGCTGTTCCTGCATGTTTCCCATTTCTTCCATTATCCCAGCAGGAGAAACTAAAAGTTCTCTGGACTCTTAATGTGAGTTAATAGTATTTCTGACATGAAGGCAATTTCAGGTTTCAGTAAAAGTGCTGTTAAAGAGGGAAGAGGGAAAATGGTAAAATACAAAGTAATTGTACCCTTTACCAAGTTAAAACACTGACCATAACAGAATTTTCTTCTAATGCTACTGGGCAGTAAATAGATTGTCACCCGCCACCTCTAACCATTAGGTGAAAAGAAAAAGATATTATTTTAAAAAGAGGAAGGAAAAAGGAGAAAGACATCACCCAGTAGTTTAGGGATGATTTTATCCACTTAAAAGACAGGGCTGCATTAGCATAAACCACCGCTTAACGGAAGTCCCCCTTTGGTTTTATTTAAGCTGAGACCTTCGTTTTTATCATGATGCTGACTGCCCTCAGGTCAGGCTAGATATCAGCCTTCTTATTCTTTGCTATTTTGAAAATACAAATGATTTTGCTGTTTAAAAATGTTTTCTAGCAATTGTTTGCTAGCAATTCAATAGAGGGTATTTTTCTCCCCTCATTTCTTGCTTTGATCCTGTTGCTTATTAGTCTATAAACTCTGCACGAAGAACTGAAAAATATGAGAGTATGTAAAATTCTAGACAGCATTCTTTCATTTTAAGTAAGAGATAAAGCACATCATCTACAAATCACCATTTGGCTTCACTTGTTACTGACCCAGGAGTTCACACATCATAAAACCAAGGTCACAACTGTTAAGCTCTAACCAGTCTTGTTTCAGCACACACACATATTTCCCACGCATATACCCAACACCCAACACCCAACAGCACTTTCTTGTCCGAAGCACCGAATTGCATCTAATTTGTCTTAATCAATGGCAAGGGAGCAAAAGGCTTTTAAGAATCAATGGACAAGAAAAAGTCAATAGAACAATAATGTTAGTGTTAATTCAATCAAATCAGCTAGAAGTTGTTTGCCTTTTCTCTTTCAAGTCATTAGAAATAGACTGGATGTGTGACTTACACAGTATTTATTATACTGAGTGGGTTTTTATGCGGCAATGAACAGTGAAATACGGAGCTGTAAACTCTGGAAACATAATATATTGCTTGAGTGAAAAATTATGTTTTAACCTTAATTTCAAAATGTAATGTTTTTCATTAATAAGAGAAACAAAAGAATTATGTATGAGGAAGAAGCAAAACTAACTGCTAACAAAAGCAGAGTGTGTGAGGGGCAGAGGTTTGGAAAGGCTGCACCCGGGCCCCCGCACCTTTCCTGAGACATTCACACACTCACTGCCTTGATGACACGCAGGGAGGACTGGTCTGCAATGGGAGGCTGAGAGCTCCCTGAAGGCACACTAAAGCCATCTCTCCACGATGCTCTGCACATAGTAGGCGCTTAAAAAACACTGAATGTTGCTGAAGGTATAAACGGAAACACTTTGAATCATTTTGTACTGTAGAGGTTCCTTGTTTAAACAGGGAAGCTATTCTGCATTTACTAAATGAAGGATGTGGAGGCGAGTCCACAGATGCGACTGGCTGCGGCCACGTAACCCTCATGATGGTCTTCCTCTCCTCAGGTTCATGTCATGCCTGCAGACCCCCACCCCATCCCCCTCAGGTAGAATGGAGGTGACTGTTATAAACTGAACTTAGTACTTCAACTGGGGAAGAAAGGGGCCAGCTGAGTCTCTTTGAACCTGGTGTTTATAAAGCCTGTTGAAAAGGTTGGACCAGTGGACTGCAGACCTCTGGGAGCAGGAGGGGCATAGAATCACTTGAGTTTAAGAGGCACCAGCTCCACAGGCTCGGATTATCTATCTATCTATCTATCATCTATCTATCCACATCTACCTACCGACCTATTTATATCCATCTATCTATATCTATCTATCTACATCTATTTATATCTATCTATCTATCTATCTATCTACCTATCACAATTAATCAGGAAATTAGTCCTTGTGCTTTGGTCTGAAAGGAGAAATATTTCTTAAAGAATTTTTAAGATGACCCAAATGTAAGCATTTGAAGAGAAGCAGGACATGCAATTTCTGTATTTCATTTCATTTATACCTTTCTCTCATTTGTACTGGCGGGACAGAAACGTAAGCTGTAGAGAAGCCCATCAGGCTGTGTCCTGACAATTGGCGAGAAAAGAAAGATGAAATCACTGTGATCAGCCCAGAGCAGGCTGGTAGTTACCACGACAGGCCAGCTTGCCTCGGTCGGGCCAGCTGAGTCAGTGGGAACTGAGGTCAGCGGCTATTAATCATTTGTCAAAGTCTACAGGAGTTTATCAGATAATTATAGTTATAAGTATGTTTATATCACAAAACATGTGGCAAAGCCACAAAGGATTCAAGCCCTAACACAATCTGCACTGATATTTAAAAATACAGAAGATGATAAATCATAAAGCAAACGCTTAAGAAAACCATGCCCTTCATTACTGGGCATTCCAGAATTATCTTCTGTATTGTTTATTTCCATAAACATTTAGAGCCTTACAGAGCCTTAGACTATCTTCCCCTTCCCTTCTAATTTTCCAATGAGTAAAAATAGCAAGTATAATCATCATTTGAAAGATTGGTTATCGACTCCATCCATATAAACAGACTACTAGAAAGTAATCACAGCTTATTTTACAAAACCCATTTCTGAGCAAAAATATCTTGAGCCATTCTGAAGACTCTACATAAACAAATACGTAGATGTGCCTAAGGGACAGCTCTGAACCCCACAAACCAAGAGAAGGAATTTGAAAATAAATGACTTAAGGCTGCAAACAGCATCCATTTTCTTCCATTTGGCAGCAAGTTTACATGCTAGAAAACACTTCTCAACATGAGTGAACTGTGAAATTGTTTCCTCCTACCCAACACTCCTCTAAATTGTGTTAAATTGTTAGCCACTTCTGCACCTTGTCATTGAGGCTGTCAGCGCCCCAAGAGGCAATGCAGGTGGACACTGGAGGCAAGGGCCCCAGCATTTGAGGTGCTGCCTAAGATAATTAGAGGCTTGTCTAAGATAATTTACTGTGTTAGTAGCAGAATGAGGATGAGAATTAGGGTCCCTTTCCCCTTTTATTGAAACAAAATTTTCTACCTTTTAACATATCTTATTATCAGTCATATCTTATTATCCTAACTGTCAGTCAGTCTGTTAGGAAAATACAGTGGGAAATACCACACCCATGCCTATCAATGCAAGGGGCTTTGTTGAAAATCTAGAGAAGCAAGGGATTATGGTGAGGTGAACCATGAGTATTTTAATTCCTAGATTATAAACATTCCAGAAACAATTAGCTTTATGTCTCATTCTATCCAGTGTCAAACATTGCCCAATGAGTGTCAGTGAATTCTTTTATCCCATTTTATATGATGATCTATGCTACCCTCACAATTTTATCATCTTTTTTATTTATGGCCCAATAATGCCTTTCTGCCACTTCTTCAAGCTGCTGAAGTGATGAGCCAAGAGCCAAGCCATATAATCTTCAGGTTTCCTGAACAGCTATATAATAACATTCCAGAAAACTGGTGGATAACCTGCTGGCAAATGGGATTAATTGCATTTTATTTTTTCCTTTAGAATTTGGTTTTTAATTTTATTATGTAAAAATCTAAATTATTGAACTGGAGAGCATTATGCTAAGTGAAATAAGCCAGTTAATGAATGAAAAATACCACATGATCTCACTCATTCATGGATAATAGAGACCATTATAAACTTTTGAACAATAATAGATACAGAGGCAGAACTGCCTCAAAGAGATTGTCAAACTGCAGCGGGAAGGCCGGGGAGGGTTGAGGGGCAGCGGGCCGGGGGGTAAGAGATCAACCAAAGGACTTGTATGCATGCATATAAGCATAACCAATGGACATAAGACACTGGGGGATAGGGGAGGCTAGGGGACTGTCTAGGGCGGGGGGAAAAATGGACACATATGTAATACCCTTTGTAATACTTTAAGCAATAAAAAAAATCTAAATTATTTTTTCCTAGATGAATGGACATTTAATTGGTTAAATAAATATACTGTTTAATTAGTAAATTTTCTTATATTCTATCTTTGAGAATTGAATTTTATTTTATTTATTTATTTTTTAATATATTTTATTGATTTTTTACAGAGAGGAAGGGAGAGGAATACAGAGTTAGAAACATCGATGAGAGAGAAACATCGATTCAGCTGCCTCTTGCACACCCCCTACTGGGGATGTGCCCGCAACCCAGGTACATGCCCTTGACCAGAATCGAACCTGGGACCCTTCAGTCGGCAGGCCGACGCTCTATCCACTGAGCCAAACCAGTTAGGGCGAGAATTGAATTTTAAATGAGATATTTAAAGTCACAGACTACCACATCTAAACATTAATTAATTCACCCAATATTATGAAGAATATTTTCTATAAAGGGTTTTCTTCAATAGTGGGACTGGTTTTCCTATGTAAAAATCTGTGAGTCTCATCAAAGTCCCAGAATCTCAAGCTGGGAATGACTCTCGAGAGCATGTAACTCAGATCCTTTCTATGACACATGAGGGTGCTCATATTATTAGGTGAGGTCTGAATAGATTGAGAGGCTTGTCTAAGATAATTTACTGTGTTAGTAGCAGAATGAGGATGAGAATTAGGGTCCTTTTCCCCTTTTATTGAAACAAAATTTTCTACCTTTTAACATATCTTCTTATCACTATCTCTTGTTCAGACTACAAATTCTGACTTTGTTATAATCTGGACCAAAGTTGGAGTTCCAATTACCTTAAAAGTTTACTCATATATAGAAAAAGAGTTTGTTAGTCAAATCTAGATGAGCTATATGATTACAAGGGACATACATATCAAGAGATAAACTGATTCTAACGATGTTAACATATACTAAACATATACAGTTTACATATACTAAAACTACAATCTCACTTTTGGAACTACTATTATATTTAGTTATGACAGTGACAGATCAAGTGTACAGACCAGGAATACTTAGACGAGGTCACTAACAAAGTATATTTACTCTACCCATGTCATGGATAGTCTACGCCCCATTAAAAGTGCTGTGAACTGTGTAGGTGGTCTCCTGGCTTTTATATGGCTTCGATTTACTGTTTAATTGCTGATTAGACCTGTGGTTACTTGGCCCAAGCTATGTCAATTATATTCTCCTTCCTGAAGTACGAACTGGATTCAGGCATGGCCTGCCAGCCTCAGCATGTATGTGTAATATGTAAACTCCAGAGCTGTCAGCCAGCCATGTGACTGGAAGCAGAGAAAGCTGGTGTGCAGAGAGAAGAATGAAACAGACCCTGGGATTAAGTTTCAGTCCCTCCTAAGGCCTGGTTGCCCTTGGTCTGAGGATATAGCCCTTATTCTTATTTAACAAATCCCTACTAGCTATCTATCTGTCTCTCTCTTTTAATATTAGCTAAGTTGTTTTTGATACGTGTAACCGATGAGTCTAGTTTAGACACTCTGTAATAGAGATCACTGTCCAGAGCCAGAGCTATGATGTGTCGCTGGTATTTGGCTCACTCAGTGGGACCAACCACAGTACAGGTGAAAGAGCTTGATAATGAGGTGCATTCGGATGAGATGCATTATAGTAACTAAGACCTTGTGTGTGCAGCTCAAGATAGATTGATTTTAATAAATTCCTAGTATACAATAAATAGCAATAAGGTAATACTGATTTATGCAGATAAACTACCTTATTAGCTATTTATTAGAAAGCCATATGATACTACATATATTTCAAAACTGAAATTCAGGTTTCCTTGTCCCTAATGAGCCTGAAATAATGAGATTTCTTTATATTGATAAATGACTCATATGCCAATGACATTTTATTTTATTTTTTTAATATATATTTTATTGATTTTTTACAGAGAGGAAGGGAGAGAGATAGAGAGTTAGAAACATCGATGAGAGAGAAACATCGATCAGCTGCCTCCTGCACACTCCCCACTGGGGATGTGCTCGCAACCCATGTACATGCCCTTGACCGGAATCGAACCTGGGACCTTTCAGTCCGCAAGCCGACGCTCTATCCACTGAGCCAAACCAGTTTCGGCTATGCCAATGACATTTTAAAAATAATGAAATAATTTTGAGATTATGAAAATTTGAAATAAAAAAAGAGAATCTCTATTTATACTTGTATAAGCTATTTTGATAAATTTAAAGGTACCAAGCAACATAAAAAAGATTTATGCTTAAAATGTACTAAATGTCAAATATCTATTAAATTGAAGTATCTAAGCAAGTAGAGTAACAATGACTAAATTAATACTTAAAAGAGTTTGCCAGGAACTGTGCTAATAACTTTTCATGTATTAATTCATTTGATCCTCTCCCAAACACTCTGAGATTATGATGCCTGAATTTGAGTTCAATGACTAGCTCTGTGTCGCACAGCTAGTAAAAGGTCGGAGTGCTATTTAAACCTAGGTAGGCTGTTAGCCAATACATTACAGTCTAGATAAGAAAAGTAGACTGACCTTTCTTAAAAAAAAACAAAAAACTTCGGAAATACTTCTAAAAAAAAAAAAAGAACTTTGGAAAGTCCTTTGGCTGTTTTGAAAACCAATTTCACGAAAACAAGAAAAATGCATAATCTAACTAATCTTTAAACAAGGAATTTAGATTAGTAATGATTCTTACCGGGGGTTAGAAGGAGAAGGTGGATTCATTTCTTTCTGATAGTGCCGACCCTGGTTGACAGGCTGTAAGAGACAAACCATTTGTGAGTAAAAACTAATCAGTATCATACTCTTGACATATACTTTCACGGACACTCTCATCACTGTAATTTTCCTCCCAGAAACAATCTGCAAGAAGTGGCTGGCTTATTTTAAAGAAGAGTTGAAGGCTGTTTGGGAGATCAAGCTAATAACAAGGTGATGCATATGAGGAAACAGGTCATTTTAATGGCCAGTCAGTGGGCTAGATAGCATCCATGGTGCAATCAAAGTTCATGGTGGATCCTCCTTTCAGAATTTTGTGCTATTAACATTGGTTGATATTTCCAGATACAGCAAAACCAAACAAGATATCTTGTTGCACTAATGCTGCATAGCAAGTACAGGCAATAACTCAGAGCCAGGGGAATGTAGATTATATATATTTCTATCTCATTGTTAGTAAGTTTGCAAGGAGAATATCCGTTTTCATTAATGGAATTACACACGTGGATCTTGGGTTAGGGTTGTAATTCCCCCCAAGTGTGTAATAAAACCTCAGGCATTTATCAGAGAGCTGAAAAAATGTGATGCCAATACCCAACAAAAATGTGAACTATCAAGTTTTTCCTCCACAAGAAAATTTTAAGTTACTATTTCAAAACACAGCTAAACCACCACATCCCATGCAAGCCTTAACTTGCCTCCATTGGAACTTGGTGTTTTTCATCTGTTCTATAAAAGGAGAAAATTCTATTAGACCTGACACACATTCTGTTTTTCAACTTTAGCTCCAACTATTTTCCTATGTGACTAACCACCATGTAATCATAATATGAAAATAATTTTTAATGTTCTCATTTTATTGAGTTGGAATTTGGTATACATTTTTGAATTGCATTCAAAGGGCTTCAGTTAGGTCCTTACCCAGTGGGGCTGGCGTTAATGCTTTCTTACCCATAATGTGACCCCATGGCGCTGACACCAACCAAGAAAAAGTGTGGCCATGGTACCTGAACATGGAGAGCACATATTGCTTATTTTAATAGATCCTAAAATATTAATGACATGCATGATGGGAATTCTTTAGAGTAAACTGTCTTCCTCTATAAATAATGTCTTGGAAGTGTTCCTTTAATTTAAACCTGTATGATGATCACACTCGGCCTGCCTCTCCGTGATGTACCATGAATGTAAATGTACTCAGATACTTTGGTAATTGAACCAATATCAATGCATCACCATTTCAGTAATAAGAAACAACAGCTGGGAGACCAGTGGAAGGAAAAACATGTTATAAGACATATTTGATCTCACTAGAGAAATAAGACTTTTAGCAATTTGTAAGTGAAATTTAGTTCTATGATTTAGGCTTTATTATTTCACAGCAAAAAAAAGGGATTAGCACATAAAGTGCCTAACAGGTTCTCTAGACCAATTCACACTGGTGCCAAAATACTTGCAATAAAGTTTTCAATGGTATTCCAGTACTTCAGCTGTAGTAGGCCTCCCATAAATGGAACTCTGCCTATGACTTTAAGAGGCATTTCCATAACTCTAAGAATCACAGTCCTGATATTCAGCCAAATTTCTATTTGCTTAATTTTATACCATTGATTCTATTTACACCTGTCCCCACCCCCTTGTTTCAATGCCTATTCCCTCCTCTGGGGAATAGAAATGGCTGCAGAATCTACCTTGTTTGTGACTCAGCCACCACTTAGCCCACATAGACTGGCCCGTCCATGTTTGCTCATGTTTATATCAAACAGATCCAATGATATAAGGAATAAAAGGGAATACAATTAATAAAAGGTTCACACTTAAAATGATTTTTAAGTGTCAGAAAACAAAGTAAAAAAAAATAACCACTGGAAACTTTTCAAAGTAATAAGGATTACAGATATGAATAGATAGAAAGGTAAATAAAAATATTCACTTAAAATAATGTAGGCATTGTAACTTGCCTGAATACTGGATTCCTTAATTTGTACTATTGAAAGCTAATGACCAAGTTGTTACTCAAAAAATTTTTATTCAATAAGGAACTTAAATTTAATAATAGCATTTAGACTTACGCATGTAGCTGCTATAAAGGGACTTATAAACCTCCCTGCTAATGACTCAGTGGGGGAAGGATCCAAGTGAGTGCCATACAAAATGGGTGTTCCACTTCCCTTTCTCTGCACATCTTCTAATTTTATAATCCAACTCAGGGACAGGAAGGGATTATGGGAATGATGCAGCTAAGGAGCTCCTTCAAGATATTTCGGTTCCCATGACTTTGCTTTGATACTTTGAAAGGGCAGAGCTTTCACTTGGGTGAGGTCTTTTGTCTTCTGGGCCCAAATCAGAGTGCATGAGCATGTGCCCAATGGTTTCTAAAGCTCTCTGACCATGAGGGTTGGGAGCGGGGGTGGTGGAGGTAGGGAAATGGTGGCAGTGGGAGAATATAGTGGGTTGTCTGAAGCCAGATGTCCTTATCCACAGGTGGAAACAGACATATGTTTCTATAAATATGCAGCAGTAAACGTATTTCTACTTTTTCCAGGTAGGTAACATTCTCTGAAAGCACCAGTTAAAAAACTAAAATTGATTTTTTGATTTTGGAATTCAGCCATATTTAGAGAATACCATAAGAAGCAGCCAAGGAATAGCAACCAATACCTACCAATAACTGTGACAATAATGATAATGGTGGTAACTGATATTTATTGTGTACTTACTCTGTGTTCAATCCTTGACAGATATTATCTCATGGGATTCGCACAGTGATTCTATGAAATGGACAGGACAAACAACTCCTTCTAACAGAGGAGGAAATCCAGCCACTGGGTGTTAGCCAAGGTCCTGCCAGCCAGGATATAGTGGAGCCATAATTGAAAACAGGCCGTCTGGTTTCAGTTTACCCTCTAACCCAGTGGTTCTCAACCTTCCTAATGCCGCGACCCTTTAATACAGTTCCTCATGTTGTGGTGACCCCCAATTTCATTGTTACAAATTGAACATAATTAAAGCATAGTGATTAATCACAAAACAATATGTAATTATATATGTGTTTTCCGACGGTCTTAGGTGACCCCTGTGAAAGGGTCATTTGACCCCCAAAGGGGTCGCGACCCACAGGTTGAGAACCGCTGCAACCGCTAGAGTATGAACTTAATTCAGCTGGGGCTCACCTGGAGTGGGGAATACCTAAGCTTCTGAATAACAAATATGACAAACTCAGTTCAGTTTACGTCAGAAAAAACAAAGGGTACTGAAGTACATTTATTTGAAATATGTAAGACTACCTCCTTATAAATTCATTTGATTTCCTTCTTATGATATATTACTCTATATTTAACATTAAAGAAACTAAGTGTGGCTACATTGCTAAATTTGAAAGAAATATAAGATGTAATAGACAATACTTTGAGGATGAGGAAGGCTAATTCCATGCAGCTCAGATACTGCGCTGACTCTAACACCAGTTATATCACCCTATAGTGCCATGATGTCTGCTCCTCGGAGTTATCTACAGCTTAGCTCAATCAACTATTTACTTTTTTAGTTCAGGAGTAAAAGAAAACTCATTACACCTAAAGACAACGGAGAAGTTAATGAATCTGCAGGTCAGAACAAATTAAGACCTATTAAAGCCTGAAGTGCCCATGTATTAGGTATTATATATTGGACACAGAGCAGCCAGCAACCATCATGTAAAAACTGGTATGCTGCTGAGCAAAGAAATGGAACAGATCCTAGAAACTCAGGACCTCGTCCTTTTGGTGGCACTGTTGCTATGCACTAGTGTCGGAAACCACAGTCACATAAAATTAACTACCACTGAGCACAAAAGAAGCTCCGCTTTTCCACGATCAAACTGCTAGAAATTTGGGGGTCGAGGGAGAGAAGTAAAGGCTAATTAAAAGAACAAGAGATAAGATAATTCTGTCATATTAAAAGGGAAAGACAATATTTTCATGTTGTATGTAAAATCTTATGAAAATGGCAATAAAGTTGCAACGTTAATCAAGACCATAAGTAATGTGTCACCATATGCTTGTAATTTTATTAAGTGCGTTTTGCCTCGTTTTCCTCCAAATATGCTCTGCAATATGCCATTTGATGGACGCATGTGATGAGTTTCTTTCTTTCTTTTTTTTTAAACGAGCTGAGGGACTAATATACTTGGTTACAGGAATTCCTAGCTTGAAGGAATGGTGGCTTTGAGGCCCCTGGTTGCTTACAGGCTAGCATGCATGTGAGGCATGCTTTTCCAGAATCTAGGTTTACAGATGGGAGAGAGAAATAATGAAATAATGAAAGAATTGATGTGTAAAGTTCTGAGGGATCGGTCTGGATTCTAATGGTTAAGCTCATATTACAAGAACAACAGAACCTCTGCCCACCCGTACAGCCCTCAGTGGTCAGAAAAAAAGGGAAATGTTCTAGAAATCTTTTCTGGTCACTCAAGTGGCCCTTTGAGGAGAACAGCTCTGGGGAGCAGGTGATAGTTAGCCTGAGCTTCCTCTGTTGGCACAGGACACTTGCACCCCATGGTCTCATTCATTTTTCATCATGCCAGAACGAGGAAGGCTCTTTATTATTCCCATTTTATAGGCGACTGAGTCAGTACTAGTAATGAATTAAAACTTCCCGCAAATGCTCTTTTTTTGGCAAAAAATTTGACATTTTTAAGTGTAAAAATATCTATGATGTTAACACCTTCAGAAAATTTGACATATGAAGTTTTGAAACTTGTTGTCAATACAACAAAATAGCATACATATCAAATCCCATATATGTCAACATATGTGTAACACCATCTATTGAAAAAAATCTTCATTATTAACCAGTACACCTAGTAAATGAGCCAAGGTTGGCTGATGAAGAGTCTATATTTTGGTCATCACATGAAGCTGTCTCCATTAATAACTATCCTTTTTCTTAAAAAGAAACAACACACACACACACACACACACACACACACACACACACACACACACCATGGTTTTATGCATTGTCAATCAAAATCCCTCATCAAAATAATATGCACTTAGAACTCCCTTGTAACCAATTCCTAGCACCCCTCCCAAGCTTGCCTGGGGCCCCGTTTATGACTAAATCTCATGAGGGCTACTCCTGACAGAAACCCTCCAAATTTGATTACCTGTAGCTTGGTTTCCACAGAAATTGTAAAGGATTGTTTTAATTGAATTTGGTTCTAAGTTAGAAACTTTGAAAAATCTGTCTGTCAAAGGCCAGGGGATTCTCAGCAGGCTTGATTTATTTAGCATGAGATGCCAACAAAAGCCAATCTGCTACGAGAAATATGGTTACTTGTAAGTACACTTTTAAATGACTAATTTATAGCATCTAAACACCATTTAAACAGTACATATTACTCTGAACTGTACAGATGCTCGGGGAAGCTGAGGAATCAAAGCTTGTAGTAAACACAATAGAATTTGCTAAAGACCTCATTCTGGTTCCAGACTGCAATGTGTGTGAAGTCCTGAGATAAAGTCGCTAAACTGAATGTGACCTGCCTAAGTCTCCTTTTAAAATTATTGGTCATTAAGCCCTGTCCAGAGGGAGATTTTTCCTTTATGTGTATATATAATACCTATTTATCAAATCTGGAATGTAAAATATTACCTGCCATTTTAAGAATTTATTTAAGCAAAGAAAAGCTCATTTATTTTAAAATTTTGATAAAAACTACTATTTTAGAGTAAAAAATTATTTTAATATTATTGATTGATTATTCAACTAATAAGTAACAACCAGCCCAGTCTGAGTGTGACCTCATGCCAGGCTCTCTGCTCAGCAAAGTCCTGCCTTCAGGGTACAACCAGGTCTGGTGGGTGCTGGCAACAAGGATCCCTGATGTGGTCAGTGCTATCGTTGAGCCTAAAGGCAATGGGAACCCAGAGAAGAGATAATTCCGTAGATGGTGGCTGAGGGTCAGAAGCGTTTCGTGCAGCAGTGGCATTTGAATTGGGCCACAGAGAGTGTTTAGGAGAAGAGGGATGGAGGGTTCCCAGGCCGAAGGAAGAGGCATGAGCAACAGCATGATTGACATGATCTGGATGAAAGGCATGGCAAGCTGCACAGTGTAGCTAGAGCGTGGAGTAGTTAGTCCTATGTGTATTGGGTGGGGGGTGGATGGTGATGCTGAGACAAGCGAAAACTCATTTCAAGTCTGGTTCAAGGTGATAAAGAAACAAAGGTACTGTGACGAAGTTATCCTGTTAAAGGAGAGACTCCACCCTCACTTCCATAGATTTACTTCTGTTCCTTTTCTAACTTGGAACTCCTTTCTCTTTCTTTCTACATGGTGAGTTTGCATTCATTCTTTTTAAAAACATTTTATTTATTTAATTTATTTTTGTTAATCCTCACCTGAAGATATTTTTTCCATTGATTTTTAGAGAGAGTAGAAAGGAGGGAGAGAGAGGAGAAACATCGATGTCAGAGAGATGCACTGATTGGTTGTCTCTCGCTTATGCCCCGAATGGGGCCGGGGATGGAACCTACAACCCAGGTACGTGCCCTTGATTGGGAATTGAACCCAAGATCCTTCAGTACACGGGCTCACACACTATCCACTGAACAACACCGAGCAGGGCTGCACTGGTTCTTGAACCCTGGTTTAATGGTACTTTTTTCTGTGAAGCATCCCTGAAACCAACAGGTAGAAAGAATGCTGCCTCTCACTTGTTCCCAGACTCTATTCTATCATCACTCACTACCCTGACTGATAGGACTCTGCTTCCCTGCAGTGTCGTGAACATTTCAAGGCAGGTAAAGCTTTGTTTGTATCCCCAGCATAGTTCACAGCATGTGGTACCACTCAAAACAAAATGTGAAATGAATTAATGTGAGACAGACAAGCTAGGCTGTGGTGAGAGTCACCATGGAGATATTCCTGGCTCCGGTGGAGAAAGGAAGGTGTGTCTCTCACAGTGAGGCCTGGAGAAGGGCTGCAGAAGACTCTGGAGCTAAGTCTTGTGGGATAAACAGGTATAAGGTACAAAGATATGTGCAGAGGGCATTTAGGGACTCACAACTGGGACTAAAGCTGGGAGTGAAAGGTGGGGAGCAGTGAGAGATGAGATGAGAAGGGGTCAGGTCTTAGATCATCAGGGGCCCTGTAGGCCAAACTAAAGAGGCAATGGTGGGTTGTGAAAAGGCTTTATGCAGGGAAGAGATAAAACAGAGTGGGGCTTTAGAAAGATCACCAATGTGAATAATAATGATATTAAAAATTATCACTAACATTAATTTATTAAGTGCTTATTATGTCTCAGTGCCAAGTGCTTTTCCAAGGTCATAGCTTGGATGTGAACCTTGGCAATATGACTTCGGAGCAGATGCTCCTATCCCTCAGGCTATGCTGCTTGGACTGGAGATACAGAGGTACTAGGAGACTGTTGAAGGAATTTGCATAAAAAAATACAGTGCCAAGGTTATGGTATAAGTAGGGAGCGTTAGGAAGTAAAAGGAAGAGTGGAGACTCAGGATTTGGAGACCCAGTGGATGTGGACCCCAAAGGAGGGGGAGGGGGTCTTCCAAGTTTCTGGTCTCAGTGCCAGCCTGGATGGTAGCCATCACTGAGCTACAAGGAAAGCAGGATATTACTGTGATAAATAAAGTTATGAGTTCTTTTGTTCTTTTTCACAGCCCCTGTACAACTTCTAAAGAGAAAGGTATGAACTCTCAGAAAGGCCACAATAGTTCTTGTAAACTGCTATTTAAACTCTCTATGAGCAACAAGATGCAGGTGTTCATTAAGAAATGTAATTTTCCATTTGGTGATAGTTCCAATATTGAACTTGATGCAATAATAAACACATCTTATGAATACCAAAGGTAGGCTCTTCCATTATATTCTCTGTCTAAAATATTTCAATTTTTCATTCGGTCAAATAGAGGGGTTATTAAGATCATTATTAATGATGTTGTTTTTGGCCAAATACTTTTAAAGAGGAGCAGTTGTCACGCATGAGGACTTCAGTCCTTGTCAGACAGGACAGTGATGACAACACTGTATCCAGGGCAACCGAGAGCTCAGCCTTTTCGGTCCATAAATAAGCATTCCTCAGCTTGCCCTTTGTAATGCTGGCCTCCAAGCTGCTTCATGACGGAAGAAGCTTGTTCAGAAGGCCACTGTTCCCTTTCTTTCTTTTGGTTTAAATGCCTGCTGAGGACTGTTTTATAAGAAGGCAATGTTTCAATTCCATTGTAAATAGCATTGGCAAAAATCTGTAACTTATACTGATGTTTTTAGTGCTGGCTGCAAGGGTACTGTGAGTACCAGCACACAGGGTATTTTTGCTGCATGGGTAGATACTCTTTGGCACTAAGGCTGCTCCAGACATTATGCGTGCTTGAACATTCAATTAATGAAAGCACAACTAAGGCAAGAGAAACCTGGAGGGTGGGCAAGGTGAGGAAAAAGAACACTAATGTTCATCTCACTTTACCCCCCCACCACCCCAACACACACCCCTCCTTAGAGCCAATCTGAATTCCTCCTCCATGAAGACTTACAAGTTCCCTCCAGAGCAGGAATCTCACCTTCTGCTGGATATTGGTAGCACTCATTAGACAACTGAGTCATGGAGAAGTCACTGGCTCATGGTGGTCAGGAGCTCAGACTCAGGAGTCATGCCACACTAGTTCTGAGTCACTTTACTCAGGCCCTCCATTTCCCCAACTGGAAATGGGCCTTGCCAGTGCTCACCACAGGGGACAGCAGTGAGGAGGGAGTTAGGTAACACCACAGGCCTAGTGCCAGGGCCTCTGAGATTTCTAAGATCTACAAAGATGTTGGAAACTTGGAAAAAAGCTGGCTTTAAAATTCAAAAAGAAAATTGTAAAATTAATAAGTATTTAATGAAATACTTAATACAGAAGTTATCTGTTGCCAACCTACACTAGGACTCAATCTTTATATATTTTAATACATTATATAAATACGAATCAAAGTTACACAACTTGGTTTCCTTTTAAAAATTGCTGTTGGACAGAACATTTACTGTTGGATAAAAGTGTATTTTAATGCGTTTGATCTGATGTTAAGGTGGCCTTATATGTAAATATCCCTTGGACCTAGCTAGGTCTTAAAATGTCTCTAGGTGCTTAATAATTATGATTATTATAAAAATGATTTATTATTGTGCTTCACAGTATTTCTTGTGACTATTTGTTGAAGCTTCTGCTTTGTATTTCCAATTAAGCCAGAAGGTCCTGTAGGACAGTATTGTAGAGAATGGACCTAGTATGAACACTGGGCTCTGCTCTGGGGTCCAACACTGACTGGGGTAGAAGGTGGGCCAAGTTAGTTCCTTCACCTGAAAACCAGGAAGACTTTGAGCTACTCCAAGTCCTCTGCCATCCTAGTGTGGATGCTGGGCCGTATTAAAGAGCTCCACCTGTGCGAGCATATGGGCAAACAGGAGCCCCTGAAGCATCTGCAGGCCAATCGTGCCCTCAGGCGCAGGGAAGAGTCAGTAAACATCTGTGGTTTCTACAGAAGGTTCTTTTCTGACCTTGCATCCAAGCAATCCTTAGAATATTTATAGTCTCTTCCTATTTATTCATTCATGGAACAAATATCAACCTTCCTGTGTGCCAGGGCTTGTACAAGGAGCTGGGGATGCAGTGGGACATCTAGAATCTACAACTAAATTATTCTTGTTTCTTTCCATGTGTGGTTTTATATATCAACACACAATTAGCATGCATTATTTGAGGTTAACTAAGACAACTTAGAAAAGTCAATGCCCCCACACCTGATAGACAACCAATATTTCCGAATGGGCTCTGAGCATTGCTCATAGCGAGGGTGCTTGTTGGGCCCTGGTTTTCCCAGGCAAGGTGGGCTTTGTAAGGAAGGAGCTTGCTCCTTGTTAGGGAAATCAATGGACCAAAGCCCGGGACTTACAGGCGGCAGGCAGGAGTTCCAGGTGGTGGTGTCGTCACTGCTGGTACTTATGCTGACGTTACAGTTGTCCACCTGGGACGCACTCAGGCCATGGGAAGCCCCCGTGTCCTCCAGATCATCATTCTGCTGCTGCCGTAGGCTTGCCAGCATTTGCAACTCGGATTCACTCATCTGGCTGGGTTGGTAGTTTCTCCAGTCATATTCCTAACCAAGAAAGGAAAAAGGTGACAGAACAAAGGGTCACTTGGCCTTTCTTAATTTTACAGGCTATCATCAAGTGCTACAGCCTTATCCCTTAAAGGCTCCCCAGTGACAGAGGTCAAGCCCAACATGTCTTTATCGATGTCTACCCCCCTGCCTGACCTTGTCTTTTTGCTCCTGACATGTCAGCCACACTGTGCTTCACTAAGATTCTCTAAAGCAGCAAATTTATGTCTGCGTTAGTGCCTGTGCCCATGCCAGTTGTTGTGCCCCATCTGCTGTCTAACTCCGAGGTGTTTTTTAGTCTCAAATTATGTTACTACCTTGAGGAGGCCTTTTCTGACAACCACAAACTGGGTCAGCTCCTCCACTTTATGGGCTCACACAGAAGCTTAAAGTGTTCATTTTTAGTATCTATCATAATTGCAGTTAGTAATTGGTCTTGGCATTCACAGGTGGTCTATGAGCTCCACAAAGACTGTCTTACTCCCACTATAGGTACTGTCCATGTCTGATGCTCAAGCACTATTTGAGGACTGACTAAATAAATAAAAATTCAAAGCAGTTAAAAAAAGAAAAATCGCTTTCCATAAAAATGTCCACTTTACAAGAAATTGATAAATTTCATTCTTATCATTATGAGCAAATACATTCAACTTACAGTAAGATTGAGCATGACTAACGCTGTCAAAAGCCATCAAATAAAATATGAACTTAAGATGGGAACATGTAGGTCTGAAAGCCAGAAAGACCTCGCAGCTACAATAAACACTTTTACTGATACAGACTTTACTATACATGAAATCTGTCAGGCACATTTCCCCCCCCCAAGAATAGTACTACAAATCTTTAGAGGCTAATGTAAATATTCTTTTACTGTACAGGGAAGAAACTGGCATATGGAATTTTTAAAACCTTTCCTTTCTCTCTGGCTTAAACCAAATTTGATAACAAATGTTAATTTCAACATTGCTAAGTGTTAGTATCATATATGAATGAGCATTGTGATTTACACCCAGGCCATGCAATCTCTAACAGGAGAGTTCATGAGCATTTGATAGCTTTGAGATTCTTGGGACAAAATAGACATCATGAGAAGATGAACAAAATTTATATTTCAATGAAAAGCACTAAAAGGAAAAAAAGGGAAATATAATTTAAATTTAAAAGAAATAGTTGGGGGAGCAATAAACACAAGAAGAGATGCTCAACATCACTATCATTAGTGAAATAAAAATCAACACTACAATGAGATACCATTCACATCCACTGGGATTGTTATAATACAAAAGACAGACAGTAACCAGTGTGGCGAAGACATGGAAAAACTGGAATCCCCGTATACTGCCGGTGGCAATGCAAGATGGTGCAGCCACATTGGAAAACAGTTTGGTGGTTCCTCAAAATGTTAAACCTGGGACCATGGCCCAGGAATTCACTCCTAGCTATATATCCAAGAGAACTAAAAACATGTGTTCATATAAAAACTTGTAAATCAATGTTCATAGCAGCATTATTCATGGTAGCCAAAAAGTGAAAACCCCACATCATCAACTGATGAAGGGATGTTTGTTTATCCATACAATGGAATATAATTTAACTATAAAAAAGTAATGACATACTAATAAACCTTGAAAACATTATACTAAATTAAAAGGTGCTAGATTATATAGTCCATTTACATGAAATGTCCAGACTGAGCAAATCCATAGAGAGAGAAAGCAGATTTGTGGCTTGGGGGAAGAGAGGGATGGAGGGTGACAGCTAATGGGTATGGGGTTTCTTTTTGGGGTGATGCTAATGTTCTGAAATTATGTTGTGGTGATGGTTACATAATCTTATGAATATACTAAAATTACTGAATTGTATATTTTGAAAGGGTGAATTTTATGGCATATAAGTTATATTTCAGTAAAAGAGCAGTCAGTAATCAGATGTGAACACAAGACCAATCACTTGACTTTGGGCTCAATAGTGATCAAGTGAGTTGCTGTCCTTCTTCTGCAAGAAATGGAACTAAATGTTCTCAGCTGTCAAAGAGGTATGTTACTTGTCTGGTCATTGCCAATGCATGAAAAAGAAAATATTTTTGGGTTTTACATTTTTCTTAAGGAAATCTTAATATGTGGTATGATTAACCCATCTATTCATTTATTTATTGACTCTACAACCTGTACTGTGCCTGAGGTATGTATACCCCAGGTGCTAGGATGGTAAAACAAGAGAGAATGGGGCAGTGGTTAAGCCAGACAAATCCTTTCTGGGCCCTAGTTATACCATTTAACAGGTGTTTATGATAGGGCAAATTACCTAACCTCTCTGTGCCTAGTTTCTTCATCTGCAAAATGGAACCATAGTATATACCTCATGGAATTTTTGGTGGATGAAATGAAATACTATATATCAAATGCTTAGCATAGTACCTGACAAACTAAGGGTCTTCAAACTTATGATTTGTACTTCTATCAGAAAGTGTTTGAGTATCTACTTTCCAATATGTAGGTATTTATAAATTAAATACACGTACAACTATATTAAAATAGTATGTATAGTATAAAACACACATAAAATTGAAATGAAAATGGTCAGGCTTAAAAAAATAAATGGAAATAGTTAAAAAAAAAAGTCTTCCTGAAGCCCAATGGATTGTTTCTGACACATCTTCTAGGGTGAGGACAATTCTCTTAGGAGGCCACTGAGCTGGCAATCAATACATATGCTCTTGTAATTATTATTCCTTCCTCCCATTTTCTCTGATCCCCTCCGTCCAGTCTTTCATCCATTCTGTGCTATGCTGGGAGCTGGGAGTATAAAAAAAGTAAGACGCACATCTGTCCTCATGGAGCTCACAGTCTAGAAAGGAGGCGTAACAGTTATTCTCAAATGTACTGTGATCAACACTACAACAGCAACATGTCTAAGATGCAGCACAGCCGAACTGACTGCCCAGGAGACTGAGAGCCTCCCAGAAGTCTACAGTGGCATTTGATCATAATTCAATTTATTGACAAATGGAATGGGCAGCCTTCAGAGGGTGTGAACTCTCTCCACCACCGTGGGCCTGAAGCAGAGGCTGGGGAAATAATAGCTGGCTGGAATCTGGCATGGTGAAAATGGCTTGATGTGTTAATCCATTAATTTATTCCACAAATACATAGTGAGACCCTGTTATGTGCCAGGAACTGTTGGTGCTAAGTTTGCTTAGAACTCTGTATTTCCATGACTTTATATCATACAGTAATAATGTATTCTGACAACATCCTGGAAGGGGCAGCCAAAAATGAGCTGAGCCAAAGAAGTGACTTTCTCCAGGGTCATGAGTAGAGCAACTGGTGGCAGAGACAGGTAATTAACTTAGTCCCCTGATACATTCTTGATTTGCAATCTCTTAAAACATATCTAAATCACCAGAAAGGCTAAATTATTCATTTTTTAAAAAAAGGATTGCAATAAAGTCTTCACATTAAAGTGGACTTCAGCCACAAGATGTCATCTAACTAAATTATGCAACTGCTGAGAGGCAAAGTGCTTTATGTAATTCTATCTCTGAAAGGCTCAAAATGCTATGTATAATGTAATTTCATCTCAAAATATCCTTGTAAGAAAAAGGGGAGACTTTATCAATCAGCTGCTTTAGGAACAAGGCAATAGGCACAGGGCTATATAATTCAACTGCTCAGATTCCACGCAAGCCCTTCCATCATGAAGTCATTCAAACCTTTTGCTTCGAAAGATGTTATTAGGAGCATAAGACAGTGGAGATGCAAACACAAGTAAGATGTGGCCCCTGCTCTCACAGGCCTTCCAATCTAGTAGGACAAGAGCTGTCAAGAAATGAGCATAAATTAAGGAAGCATATCTGAGGTATAGTATTAATAATCAAACAGAATCCTGATAATGATTAAAAAGAAAACTAATAACTCCAGCAAAATCATAAAATACAACAAACAAAAATAAACTTTCAACTCGATGCTCTTCGATCTCTCTTCTCAAGATTTTAAGACAGGCTAGCTTAACCGATCAAACACGGGCCTACAGAGTTTTGTGAGCCTCAGATAGGAACTGTGAGGCACAAGCTAAGTTTCCAATGGTGGCCTAGAGCCAAAATGAGACATGGCCATGGGTTAATAGATCAGATGAAGAACCTCATTCTATCCTACAAGCATGGGAGTGTAATAGAATTGGGAGAAAACTGGGTCGCTAGTCTCATTCTGGAGCCTGTAAAATCTCATAGTCTCCTTCTAAATCAGGTTTGCACCATGACAGTGCCTGACACCCACGCATAGGGAACATCGTGTGACAACTCTTAGTAAAAGGTCTGTAAGCAATCGCTGACTATGTGAATTCTTTTAAGTTACAGCAAGACTCTAAGGTAGTGGTTCTCAACCTTCCTAATGCCGCGACCATTTAATACAGTTCCTCATGTTGTGGTGACCCCCAACCATAAAATCATTTTTGTTGCTACTTCATAACTGTAATTTTGCTACTGTTATGAATCGTAATATAAATATCTGATATGCTATATGTGTTTTCCAATGGTCGCGACCCACAGGTTGAGAATCGCTGTTCTAAGGGATGGTGGCTGTTAGAGTAGAATACAAAAGGCAATGTGAGAAAGGGGAAATTAGAGTAGAATACAAAAGGCAATGTGAGAAAGGGGAAATAGTCAAATAATCTGGCATACAGAAACGACAGCGTTCACTTATAGAATCAGTGAAGGCTTCATGAAAGAGATTTATCAAAATCTTATAAGACCAAATGGATTCCACTCTGCTGCCCAAGTCTTATGAAAAATCTAAGATACCAGTTCCCAAATGGAAACTATGCAAATGCCATAAATAGTAGAATGGATAAATAGTGTGAGAGTCACACAGTAAAACACTATAAGCAATGAAATGAGTGATATATTGAATCTCACAAACAAGATGCTAAGTGAGAGAAACCAGACACAAGAGAGTATACATTGTGAAACTAGTCTTGGGAGTCAGGGGTAGGTTGTGAGGGGACAGTGACAGAAGGGGGTGGAGACAGGGAGGGAGCTTGATTAGGCTTCTGGGGTGCTGGTCTTGTTCTCTTTCCTGATCTGGGGGATGGTCACGAGGGCTTGTTCAATTTGTGAAACTTCATCAAAGTATGTGTTTACTTCTCCATGACCAACTAGAGCATGAAAGTCTAAGACTTTCCTGAAAAGTGATTAGTGATCACTAAAAGTGAAAAGTGATCACTGGCACTTACTTGGGGCTGTCTTAGTGAGAAAAAATGTGGCTGGGGTGTCATTACCATTGGTAGTTTAAATTTGTATTTATTATTAAGAATTTTGAAGCTGTAATTAGAAAATTTTGGAAGTTTTTTGAACCCCCAAATGACAGCAAGGAAAGTAGAAGTCCATTTTCCAAAGCTAATTTTAATTGGCATTTAATTTGAAGATTAATGTCCTCTCTATTGCTATTTACAGACAGTGTTTAATTTCTTTGCTGATATTTTAAATAACAGCTGATAGTAAATTAGTGGTCCAGGGCATCTCTTTGCCAGCTAACGCTCCATGAAGACTTATTCTAAATTCCTGAGCTACTCACCCCACACAAGCGTTTGTCCTGATTCATTGGGTACGCAGCCTACTGACAACAAGAATGAAGAGAAGACAGAAGTCACAACATGAGCTGTGACACATACTTGAGGACATAGCTCATTCACAATGTATGGCAGCTTGCAGCATGTGTTTCAACAGGCAAAGAGGTAAATCAAAACTCAAAGACCAAGCCATAGCACAACTTGAAAAACTTTGCTAAACTTAAGAGATGGAATTTGCACAGTATAAATCAGGAGTCAGACTGTTAGAAAGAACCAACTTTATGTCAATGGCATTCACAGGGTAGGCTTACCCAGCTCCACTGCCACCTCTGAAATGTGTCTCACAAACATTTCAGCTTGAGACCTGGAGACACTTCACAACCCCTGACTCAGCCTGTACTTCACTATCCACACACACACTAATATCTTAAGAATGTCTCAGGTAGAGAATTCTTGGGTAATTATACCCAACAGTGGCAAAATTCCTTGCAAAGAGATTCCTTTTTATCTCATATACTAGTATGTGGATCTCTCTTCATTTTGGGGGGAGGAGGGAGAAGAATTTTTAAAAAAGATCTTTTTATTGATTTGCTATATGTGTATAAACTACCCTTTTAATTTGTGACCTAAAAATAAATAAATATCCTTCCATCCATTTTGCCTTGGTAGTCAGAGAGCTAATTTTCAGGAAGGATTCTCTGACAAATATAGCTGAATTATTAACCTAAAAGAGTTGATAAACAATTAGTAATTTCCCATCACCTATTTTCTGAGTTCAAGGTACCCCCTGATTTTCACAATAAGCTATAGAGTAGAAGGAAGCTAGTAAAATAAAAGTGAACAGGTTTTATATCACATCCAAGGATATGCTTTCTATAAGGCAACTATAGCCTTGTGCATAGACAAGCACAGTAACCATTCAATAAATGATAGATTAAAATATTAGATAAAGAATCTGGAGGAAAACAATTTCTGAGACTTCTCATAGAAATGAAAACAGCAGAGGTAAGCCAACTGTTGCTCTGGAGTGGGAAGGTGATAACAATGGGTTTGAACTGTTTGCAAATGTTAAAGTCTGCTTGTGATACAGTGATGACAGACAGACTAACACCTGTGCATGCTTCTGCACACTGAAATACTGCAGAGCTGCACGTGGCAATAGAAGTGATGTTGTCACATGAGCACAGAATTTAATTCAGGGCTGGGTTGACACTGTTCAGTCACTGACTAACTGTGAACAAGCTACGGCTTCTCTGCTTCCTCGTCTGTCAGACAGGAGTAAGTAAGGCTTTGCGTGTGGGGTGGAGATGAAGACTGCAAAGTGAGGGCACTTTGTAGAGGGCCTGGCACATGTCAAGTACCCCAGATCCTTAGCCACCAACAAGATTCTTAATCAAAGACCTTTATCTCAATGTGTTTAGGAAATACTCAGTCTAGTGCCTGTTACTTAAAATAGGAAAATGTTAAGTCTGACTTGCTGCTATTTAAAAGTAGGAAAAGCAAGACACCAAAGACGATGGATTTCTTCAATAAACATTTAATTAGTAGGATACATCAGAATACTGCAGAACTGACAGTGAAATATTAGAGTGTGTTGGCTAAACAACCAATGCATTTTCATTGATCCATACTTCTGATAGTCTCTTAAATTTTGTCAAGTCTCTCTATCTACAATTCCTGAAACTTTTGAGAACTTGAAATTGCTTGCATACCTAGCTGCTCAGAAACGGAGACATCAAAATGTCCTGATGACATCTGCAATTCTCTATCAGTGCCCAAATTTTGGACCATAATTCCATCTTAAATTATTTTAACATACTTCTACTCTAGACCATTTTGCCTTGGTCAACAACTTAATTAGGCACTAGGTACAAAGAAAGTGATAGGAATAAAAATCACTCGGTAGCATCAGTAGGAGTTTGGATTGAAAATATTTAAAAAGAAGGCAGAAGGCTAGGAGCAAGTTCCACCTGGGAAATTTCTATGCTTAATGCTAATTCTTTATTGGTAGCACAATTGTTATTTGATTACCAAATTCTATAGCTTCAGCAATATGCCCAGCAGTACACTGACAGATGAAACTGAGATAATTACTTTGTTTTTCAGAGAAAAGGAGTGCAGTTTTGAGAAAACTTCAAATATCAAACTCTTTTCCAAAGGCTATTAATTGGTAGGAGTGTCCAATTTAATAAAGAAAACATTCCTACCATGGTTAATATGGTTTATGAAATGCTACTAGTCCTGCCCAAGTTCAACTCACTCTATCAACCCCGAAGCTACTCATCTAGAGTTGAGCTCCGGGAACATGGTTGGCACACCGAGGGTGGTCTCTAAGGAATGACTTAAGAGACATCATGTCCAGCTTCTGAATGTTTTTCTCTCTTCAGGGTACCCCTGAGAAAATGCCAATGTGTAATCTGGCAGAACTGACCCATTAATTCACTCTGATGTTAGCATTCAATTAATCTATAAACAGAGGAAGCACACATAGTTAGCACTTACTGAACAGTACCCAGAACTAGCTCATGGAATTTTATTAAATTTGAAAAGGTTTCATTTGTGTCAGCACACCAGGTATACCGATTACACTTCTAACTATTCAAATAGGTAGAAAAAAAATATCCTGTTGGATTATGGGCTAAGTGTTCTCCATGTACTATGTCATTTAATACAACAATCCTATGGAATAGGTATCATTTTCTCCAAGTCTACAGATAAGGTAACTGAGGCTCAAAGAAGTTAAGAAATATGTCCAAGGTCACTTACGTACGAAGAAGCAAACCAGGACTCTAATCCAGGTCTGTCTGATTTGAGCTGCTGCTCTAAATCAGGGAGTCCACTGCTCTTGACTTCTTGGTTTTGAAGAATGAAAATGTAGATACACTTGACATAGAATCCTATTTGGGGAAGGCCCCAAGGGGACAGCTATACACCAGGTGGCCCAGAGCAGCATGAGGCCAGTGGGCACGTGGGGCAGAAGCTGCTGAAGGAGGGACAGTCACCCCTAAGTAAACCTGCACCGTTGGGCCAGGGCGATGAGCATGTGAGTAATACACACGGCAACCGGACCCAAAGCAGATGTTTTGCAACAATGCAGTATTGTAGCTAAAGCAAGTCAGGGGTCAGAAAGGCATTTATGAATTCTTCAAACAATGGAGTATTGTTGGAATGACAGCTGCAAAGGCATACTTGAGTGGCAAATTTAAAGGAAGACAGATGGCTTCCCTTTGAACAAAGAGTATTATATACCATAGAGAACGCAGAACTTTATATAATGGAACAATGGTTTAAAAATTCTAAAATAACTTACCAATTCACTTTTCTCTAACTTTGTAGAGCACCAATTGCATAGAGGAGTACACTTTTATTACTTTTTAAAAATATGATGATAAATATGTCCTGCTCCAATACTGGGCTCGAGTTCCTCAAGAAGGCAATGAAACTCATCCTTCTTCATTATCCAAAGTAAATTGCTTGACCTGGAAAGTATTATGCTAAGCGAAATAAGCCAGTCCGAGAAAGATATGTATCACATGATCTCACTCATATGTGGAATCTAATGAACAAAATCAACTAATGAACAAAATACATCCAGAGACATAGAAGCATGGAACAGACTGTCCAATCTCAGAGGGAAGGCAGGTGTGGGTGGGGAGAGAGTAACCAGGGAATTTAGATGCATATATGCATAGCCCATGGACATAGAGAATAGTGTGGTGGAAGCCTGGGTGGGGCGAGTGCAAGGTGGAGAGGGCCAATGGGCAAAAAAACCAACAACCCAGGGACATCTGTAATACTTTCAACAATAAAGATAAATTAAAAAAAAACAACAACAAACACAAAGTAAAGTGCTTGATGATTACAGGGAAAACATTATTTCATTTCCTAAGATATCTTTAAAAGTGCTCTCCTATAGTTCAGTTTTGATTTTCAAAAATGGAAATGTGAAAAAAACCTCAAAAGTTATATACGGTTTGGCTCAGTGGATAGAGCGTCAGCCTACGGACTCAAGTGTCCCAGGTTCTATTCCGGTCAAGGGCATGTACCTTGGTTGCAGGCACATCCCCAGTGGGGAGTGTGCAGGAGGCAGCTGATCGATGTTTCTCTCTCATCAATGTTTCTAACTTTCTATCCCTCTCCCTTCCTCTCTGTAAAAAATCAATAAAATATATTTTTAAAAAAGTTATATATGAATCATTTTATATATTTTTTCCTATAAAAAAATCAGATCTTTATTTTTTCCCCTATAGAGAATAGCTGGATTTGTAATTGGTAGCTTATTTTGTCTTTCATTATGAAATTAACCATTTTTCCGTAAGCTCAAACTTTTTCTGGAGCCATAAAGCCTGTATATACATCTTTTTTGTTTGTTTATTTAAAGATGCACATAATGAAATTTGTAGGTTTAAAATGATTCACTCAAAATTGTTTGAATGCAATTATATATGTGGAAAATTTTAATTACCAGCTATCTACATTGTTGCAGTATTACCCAGAGGGCTGCACTTCTTTTTTAATTAAAAATATCTGAATTCTATTAAAATATAAATAAAACATTGCAAGGAAGAATTTATCCAGCAGTTAGCAAATCAATTTCAGTAAGCATTCTTTAAGAATTACTAGTACCCTCCATATCAGGGGATCAGAAGGACAGTTGTCCTATACCACCTTCTTCTCCTTTTTTTTTTGGGGGGGGGGGGTAAGAGCCTTTCATTTTCCTTATCATAAAGTTGCTTCATGTGGGCACTTTGCCAGAGCTATATGGATGTCCACTTATAATTCCTGATTGCAGCACCTCAATGGCTAAGTGGAGGCTCAGATCTGCCTGCAGTGATCTGCAGCCCAATAAATGACATGACCATCCACCTCCCTGGTTGCTCAAGTTCCAAACCTAATGTCATCTTTGATTCTTCCTGTTTCCTCTTCCTTAAATACTGTCAGTCCTACCTCTCAAATATGCCAGTAATCTGCCACTTCTCCTCATCTCTACCCTGAACTATCAGAGTGATGCCTCAACTGTTGTCCTTGCTTCCGTTCCTGCTCTGCGGAGACTTTTTGAATGTAAATGCCATTGCTTGCTTAAAACCTTTCAGACTTGGAATAAAGGCCACCCTCCTCACTTTATGTGCTCTGGGATCTGTTTACCTCTGACCTCATCCTCTTGTACTTTCTCCATGCCCATATGTCCCAGCTTTACTTCTCAAAAAATGCCATTTCAGGAGCTTTCTACCTACTGTTCCTGATGTCTAAAGCACTGTTCCCAGGTTCTTTACAGAGCTGGCTTCTTAAATTATATCTCAACCCAAATGTTACCTGAGACCTAAAGTACCACCATTCTGCCCAACTCTGCTACTCTATTACATCAACCTGGATTTCCCCTGTACACCTTTGCATAGTTTACAATCATTTTATGTATTTGGTTGTTACTGTCTGTAACTCCCACCAGAGATAAGTCCCCTGAAGAGAGGGGCCTTATTGTCTTGGTCAGTGTATCTCTAGCACCTGGGAGAATGTCTGCCTGTTAGGTGTTAAGAGAAGAGGAGATGTTCTTGCTTATCTCAGGAGTAGAACCAGAATAGCTGTATCCTACCACCTGGAGGTCCTTTATTTTGCAGGCCCAGCTTAGGTGGCAGAAACTGTCATGAACCCATCAACGCTCTACATGAAGGGACTACCGCTAGTCAGCCAAGATAACTTCACACCTGCATTGATATTAATATTAGATTGACTTCTAGTCCCAGGATAACTCTCAAAATTTTCTTTCTGCATTAGTACATTTCCTATGAGTCATACCAGTAGAATCCTTGTAGCCTGTCTGAGTTGATCATGTCTATGTTAGAATTCAATTCTGGAGCCACACTAGTCAAAGTATTAAGTTTTAAATATCTTGAAAGAAAGAAAAGTTTTCCATTCAAATTAAATCCATTTGTGGAGGCAATTAGGTAAAAGAAAAAATAAAAGATCCAGATGGGAAAGAAAGTAGAACTATATTTGCAACAACATGATTTTATATATAGAAACTCTTAAGGAATTCACAAAAATATGGAGAACTAATGTTCAGCAAGGAAGTAAGACAGAAAATCAATAGAAAAAAACAACTGTATCACTACCTGCTAGCAATGAACAAGTCAAAAAGGAAATTAAGAAAACAATCCATTTACAATAGCATCAAAAAGAATAAAATACTTAAGAATAAATTTAACAAAAGAAGTGCAAGACTTGTACACTGAAAACTACTAAACATTGCTCAAAGAAATTAAAGACCCCAATAAACAGAAAAAGATCCCATGAATTGGAAGGCTTACTATTGTTAAGATGGCAATATTCCCCAAATTCCAGCTGCCTTTTTTAAAAACAGAAATTGACAAGCTGATCCTCAAGTTCATATGAAATGCAAGGGACCCAGCCTAACGAATCAGTCAAGAAAGGGAAGAATAAGGTTGGAGGACTCATACTTCCTGATTTCAAAGTCTACTGCAAAACTGTAGTAATTAAGGCAGTGTGATACTACATGAGGATAGTCATATCTATATCTATCTCTATCTCTATCTCTATCTCTATCTCTATCTCTATCTCTATATCTATATCTATATCTATATCTATATCTATAGAGAGAGGAGAGAATAATATTTGACAT
>NW_006383017.1:821574-849608 GCF_000327345.1 Myotis davidii
GAGACCGATGAATCTCAGAGGGGAAGGGGAAGGGGGGAGTGAAGGAAGAGATTAACCAAAGGTCTCATATGCATACTAGAGGCCCGGCACATAGATTCGTGCACTGGCGGGGTCCCTCGGCCTGGCTTGTGGGGATGGGGCCAAAATAGGCAGTCTGACATCCCCCAAGGGGTCCCAGATTGCGAGAGGGTGCAGGCCAGGCTGAGGGGCCCCACCAGTGCACGAATCTGTGCACCGGACCTCTAATAGATCAATAAAAGAGAACTGAGAAGTCAGAAGTAACTCTGGCATGTATAGTCAACTGATTTTCAAAAAGGGTGACAACTCAATAGAAAAAGAAAGTCTTTCAACCAATGGTGCTGGCACAACTGGATACCCACATGCAAAACAATGTAGATGAACTTTCAAAATAATTAACTAATAAAAATTAACTAAAAATGGATCATAGGACTAAATTTAAGAGCTAAAATGATATAACTCTTAGAAAATAAGAGGAGAAAATGTTCATGACTTTGGATTAGGCAAGGATTTCTTACATATAACACCAAAAGCACAAACAACTGAAGGGAAAAAAACAGATAAACTGGACTTCATCAAAATTAAAAACTGTTGTGCTTCAAAAGACAACATCAAGAAATGAAAAGACAACTTACAGAGTGGAAAATATTTATCATATAACTGACAAGGAACTTGTATCCAAACTCTTACAAGTGAATGATAAAAGGACAATCCAGTTTAAAAATAGGTAACGGATTTGAATAGGCATTTCTCCAAAGGAGATATATAAATGGCTAGTAGGCACATGAAAGATGCTCAACATCTTTAGCCATTAGGGAAATGCAAGCCACAACCACAATGATAACACACCACAGGAAGGCTTAAATAAAAAGACAGACAGTAAGAAGTATTGTCCAGGATATGGAGAAATTGGACAACCCCCCCCCCCCCCTGCATTGTTGATGGGAATATAACATGGCACAGCCATTTTGGAAAACAGTTTGGCAGTTTCTCAAAAGTTAAATGTAAAGTTCCTTATGGACCAGCAATTTTACCCTTAGGTATATACCAAGAGTACTAAACCATATGTCTACACAAGAACTTGCACATGAATGCCCATAGCAGCATAATTCCTAATAGTTCCAAAGTGGAAACAACCAATGTCTACCAACTAATAAATGAATAAGCCAATACGACATATCCATATAATGAATTATTCAGGCATAAAAAGGAAAACCTACCACCACATGGATGAACTTGAAAAACTTAAGTGAAAGAAGTTAGACACAAAGCCCATGAAATGTCCAGAATAGGCAAATTCATAGATACAAAAAGTAGACTGGCAGTTTCCAGGAGTTTAGGGGGACTGTTAATAATTATGAAGTTTATTTTAGGGTGATGACATGATTTAAAATTAGATAGTGGTGACAGTGGCACAACTTTGTGAATATACTAAGAAAAGGCTAAATTCTATATTGTGAGAATTACATCTTAGTAAAGCAGTCAATAAAAGCCTTTGGGTTTCTGGGATGTGGGGAAAATCCCTCTGTGGAGCTAGTACATGTGACACTCTTTAGAGGACATTGTTTCCACAGATTCTTACCTGCAAACATCAAGTGGAGAGAATGTCGCTCATTAGAACCCTTCACTATGACCTCGAGTTTCCTTTTAAATGGTGTCTCTGGAAGAGCATCCACTTTCACTGTAAACTCACTCTGAAATGGGGCAGACCGCCTAGGCCAGTGATGCTGAACCTATGACACGCATGTCAGAGGTGACACGCGAACTCATTTTTTTGGTTGATTTTTCTTTGTTAAATGGCATTTAAATATATAAAATAAATATCAAAAAAATATAAGTCTTTGTTTTACGATGGTTGTAAATATCAAAAAAATTCTATATGTGACACGGCACCAGAGTTAAGTTAGGGTTTTTCAAAATGCTGACACGCCGAGCCCAAAAGGTTCGCCATCACTGGCCTAGGCCTTCAATAATTCTATATCCTATTAAACTGAAATGATCACATTCACAAATTGAGCCATAGATTGTAGTGATTATGTGGGTTGTTAGAGATCAAATTTTATTAGTCTGAATGTTGACACTGAGGTCAAAGCTCTCTGCACAAATGGGAAGCAATGCCTTTGTGCCTCTATGCCCTCATCAGAGACAAAGCTCCTCTCCCTCTTATTCTCTGAAGCCACTGCTGTCAGGGTTCGTGGCTGTAAAATGGACCAGCACCAACACAGAAGGCTCCTGAGCAGAGCAGATACGGGTCAGGCTTGTGCTGTGAAGTCTGCAGTGTGTGGCTGTAAGAAGGGTCTCCTGAAATAATGTAAATGCTTCTGGAAACTGTCTTATCCTAAAAGCTTCTTAAATGAAGAGAATGGGAGGGCAAGTCCCTGCTCTCTCTCCAAACTTCAGCCTCTCTGCTCCTTCCCTTGTCCCTGGTATTATCAGAAAGCACTATTTTTCAGGCAGTGGACTGTCCAAGTACGTAAAGCCCATTTGTGCAGAAGTCCCCAGGCTGATTGTGATGCTCTGACTTTATCTCTACAGGAAGATTAAAAAAAATGGAAATAAGCAATCTTTTGAATATATAGGATGACATATAATCTAATTCCATTAGATTCTACCTAATGGAAGATGGAGGCAAAGAAATTAGGGAGAAAATGGAGTGGAATGCTTCTCCAAGACTTGCTCTGGTTCTGTTTTTGGCAGCCCAGCATTGGAGAATAAATGTCTATGGTTAGTTTATTGGCTGCATTCCAATCATTAGCACAGCCAAAAAAAAAAAAAAAAAAAAAAAAAAGACAGAGAACAAGAACATTTGTTTTAGAAATATTTTCAAAAATAAAACATGCAAAAATATTATTGACTACTTTCATTCAAAATCACCATAAAACAAATCCATTTTTATTAGGTTAAGTGATTTACTATTTTTTTACATGCACACATACAAACATGCACATAAGTATGAGAAATAAAAAGGGGAAAATTCATTTGTTTTAATTTTGGATGTTTCTTAAAGAGAGACCATTGCTTTTATGACTTAGCACATGTTTATGCAGAATAGTATGGTGGCCATAGTCAGTAGTTCTAGACACAGAAAATTTAGGTTCAAGTTGTGACTCTCAAACCAATCGTTGTCCTTGAAAAAAATGTGTAACTGTTCCAAACTGCAGCTTCCTCATCTGAAAAAAGGGGATAACAGTCTCTACCCCTCAGGGTCATTGTGAGGATTAAATGGAATACTTCACGGAAAAGGCTTGGTACAATGACTCCCACGTGGTAAATGTTTTAAAAATATCAGCTATTTCTATTTTGTTGCTGATGATGTATATGTGTCTTACCTGTGCTAGGTAATAATTATCCACTATAAGTTTCTTAGAATATAATTGGACCAAAGCTTTACATTGTAACACATTTGGAATACTTAGGACATGACAAATAGAAACACTCTTTAATGTTTAGAAAATGGAATACAAGTGTCATCTGTCCTGCATAGTCTCTGGTTTCTAAGTGCAGCTACGGGGGAACTGAAGGAAGAAAAGGACAACACAGGAAGAAAAAAATCAATCTGATGGACATGAAGATAGCCACCAAACTAGCCTAGGGATTTACTCAATGACATTGCTTTACTGTTAACCTTCACTCATACCATTTATTATTTGGGGAACTGCTGCAAAGTGAATAGAATAATGATGTTTTTATGACTCCTAATGTAGATTGTTATTGAAAATCTGTCAACTTTACTGGCAAGCCTTTGGCTCAGAAATAAGATCTTCATTTATAATTTGCAAGCAGTGATGACTAAAATAATGAGAAGTAACTGGGAAATAAAAAAATAACTATTATGATAATTATCTTTCTCATTAAAAACATGAGGCATTCTATTATCATTGGGATGTGCAATACCCTTTAACAGCTGCTGTTACTGAGCTAAAACACATCTGAATAGGAAAGCAACTACATTACTGATCACCCAAATGATGAAAAATAGATACTGCTGAGAATGTGTACAAAGTGGAACGGAACAGAACACAGCAGGATGGACGCCCACATATGTAAACCAGGGTGGACCCACTTACTGCTACTCCAGGAGTTGGTGTCAGCTTCTCCTCTGAGATTTCCTTCAGGGAGGCTTTGGTGACTGAAGCTGGCACTTGATGGGCTGGTGGGTCCTTTGCTTTGATAATGGGATCTGGAGCATTCTGAGAGAGTTCACTGCTTCTTCCAGGGGGAGAAAGGCATGGTACAGGCACCAAACTCGGTTGAAAGTTGTTTCTATCTATCTGCTGCACCAAGAAATTCTGGCTTTCTGATGCTTCTGCTTCTGTGTAGGCACTTTTTAGATATTCTTTACTTGTCCACCTTGCAGCCTTCCCCAGCATGCTCTCCAATGTTAACTGAGTTAACCCTGAAGGACTAGTTGTTGGACTAGGAGAATCCTGGACACTGTAGTTACCCTATACAGGGGGAACAAAGCGAAAATCATTGTAAGCTGAAACATGGTGAATAAGTTACTGAGTATAATTTCTTAATAAGTTAGTATATTCTATGAATAAACCAAAATATATACATATATTTTATTTTATTCTGCAATAAAAAGTATGAGTTCCCAGACAAGAAAAAGCTAAAGGAGTTCATCACCACCAAACCACTATTGCAGGAAATATCAAAGGTTCCTCTTTGAGAAGAAGAAAAAAAAATGAATAGAATGTCAATAACTATATATCAACAATTATTTTAGATGTAAGTTGATTAAAGATCCAATCAAAAGACATAGGGTGGTTGAATGAATAACAAAACAAGACCCTTGCATATGCTGCTTATAGGAGACTCACTTCAGATAAAAAAAACACACAGAGACTGGAAGTAAAAGAGATGGAAAAAGATATTTCATAAAAATGGGAATGGGGGGAAAAAAAAAGCTGGGGTAGCAATACTTATACCAGACAAAACAGACGTTAAAACAAAGGCTATAACAAGAGACAAAGAAGGACCCAGAACTCTACTTCTGGGTATTTATTTGAATAAACCCCAAACACTAATTCAAGAAGACACATGCATCCATATGTTCACTGCAGCATTATTTACAATAGCCAAGATGTGAAAGCAATGTAAATGTCCATCAATAGATGAATGGAAAAGGAAGAAGTGGTGCATACATACAATAAAATATTACTCAGCCACAAGGAAGAATGAAATCTTGCCATCTGCAACAACATGGATGGACCTAGAAGATATTATGCTAAGGGAATTAAGTCAGACAGAGAAAGACAAATACTGTATGATTTCACTTACATGTGGAATCTAAAAAGCAACACAAACAAACAAACAAACAAAACGGAAACAAACTTATAGATACAGAGAACATTTTGATGGTTGCCAAATGGGAGAGCGGTTGGAGCAATGGGTGAAAAAAGGCAAGAGATTAAGAAGTACACATTAATAGTTGCAAAATAGTCATGGGGATGTAAAGTACGCATAGGAATATAATCAATAGTATTGTAATTACTATGTATGGTGTCAGATAGGTACTAGATTTATCAGAGTGATCACTTTGTAAAGTTATAGAAATGTCTAATCACTGGGCCATACACCTGAAAATAATATAATACTGTATATCAAATGTAATTGAAATAAATAAATAAAAATTAGGTCTTTCTGGGAAAAAAAGTAACTAAAACCAGCAATGTAAAGAGATACAAATCATTTGCTAAGATGCCCTGCTATGTCTACCTCTGATCTGGGTAAGGCACATTTTTTTTTAACCACTGAGTAACAAGAGAATATTTAAAAAAATAGTCACTCAAATATATTAATTCATTCCAAAGAATGTCTAAGGAATAGAGGATTCATAGAAAGTTATCTATAATATCTAAGAATTTTATATTTGATTTCCTGATAAACTAACTCCATGGGAAGAGAAAGAACTAGAACTTATGGTATTTAGCATATTTAAGCAGGAAAAAGCTACTCTAAAAACAAGTGGGCCTACTGAAGTATTTTTGCCTCAATAGTAGGACAGATTTATTGTTCAAAAGCAGTAGATAATAGAACATGTTTGGTGAAACAGTTTTCTTACATGAAAATTTCAATTACAAAAAGTGTTTTCTCTCTACAAAATATAAACCTCATCAGCATAATTATTGGGAAAATTAAAGTGAAAGCTAGGATTTTACAAGTATATAGTTCTGGGATTACGCCTAGAAAAGCAAAAATTTTAATTTCTAAAATTTTAGAAAGGAGGGATTAAACATAGAATCAATGTCCATAAGGTAAATAATGGAAACAAGAAATATAGTACTATTTTTGTTGGTAGATTTTCTTACTATAAAGTAAATTTAAAGAAGAAACTAATGTAACCATTGCTGATACTTGCCATGGTAGATTTTTCCAATTTGTATTATCTATTTAAATATATAATAAATAAATGGATGTTAAAATGATAAAGTTAGAACAAAAAATATCAGTAAAAACAGAATACATTTTAAAGATATTACTTGATGTCTGAGAATGTGTATCTTCTTCAGTAACAGTCAAAAAGAATCAAATACCCAGTAATTTCTAATGTTTGGCATTTGTAAACAAAATATTTGAGTGACTGATTAAATTGTTCAGTTACTTCCTGAATGTTTGGCCACCATACACGCTCAACACACAGGTCACTATCTAAGGCAGTGATGGCGAACCTATGACAGGCGTGTCAGAGGTGACACGTGAACTCATTTTTTTGGTTGATTTTTCTTTGTTAAATGGCATTTAAATATATAAAATAAATGTCGAAAATATAAGTCTTTGTTTTTCTATGGTTGCAAATATCAAAAAATTTCTATATGTGACATGGCACCAGAGTTAGGGTTTTTCAAAATGCTGACACGCCGAGCTCAAAAGGTTCGCCATCACTGATCTAAGGTGACATTTCCCTTTTAGTAGAAGTGAAGTATGTATGTGTAAAGAAAGATGAGAGAGCCTGCTCAAGGTTGGGCACAGGACAGGAGAGGAATTTATCAAACCTTTCAATTGGAAATGATCTACTTATCTGTGCACCTATTTATCATTGTTCTGCTTCTCTTTCTTCCTCATCATGGGCTAAGGCAGTGGTTCTCAACCTTCTGGCCCCCTTTATATAGTTCCTCATGTTGTGACCCCCAACCATAAAATTATTTTCGTTGCTACTTCATACTGTAATGTTGCTACTGTTATGAATCACAATGTAAAAATCTGATATGCAGAATGGTCTTAGGCGACCCCTGTGAAAGGGTCGTTCGACTGCCAAAGGGGTCGCGACCCACAGGTTGAGAACAGCTGGGCTAAGGTATTGCTCCAGGCACTGCAGACACTGGGAGTATAATGGTAGACCATAACTTAATTCTGGCCATCAAAGGACTTTTTCCTGAAGGCAACCAAGAGTCATAGAGTGATTTGAGGCAGAGGAGCACCACAGTGGCACAAAATAGAAGGCATGGGTATGAGTCTGTGTGAATATTTTTGGTGGGATGTCTAGAATGCTCTATGGAGATAGTAGAAAGGGAGACAAATTAGGAGATGATTAAATTGTTACAACCAGAAACAATGAGGTGGCTGTTAAGGAATGGTGGGGACAATGGGGAGGCTGGCTGACTTGAGGGTTCTGTAGAAGGCAGAGTGTTATTCTTTGTGACTCTGTCTGGAAAGCTTACATGGAGTCTGAGATCCCTAATCCTGCCATGTTATAATTCTTTCTTGTAGGAAGTAGGTGAGATTAGCAGACAACTGGGCTTTTAAAAAAGGTACACTCAGTTCTTAGAACCTCTCCTAAGAAACAGCTTGCGTCTCTAGAGTAAGGAATGAAGATTGTGGCATGTCTAAGGATCTTTTATGAATATTTCTTCTTGGTACTCATTCTGGGCCTACATTTTCCTTCTCTATGCTGGCTTGATCTTCTGATACATATATTTCTTCATAAATGATAGAGAAACAAATTTTCTGGAGTCCCCGAAAAGGTAAAGAAGAGATGGTGGGTGGGTGTCACTCCATGGGCTTTTTCACTTAAGAGGGGAGACTATTTCTGCACTTACAACAGTCCTGCAGGCGGTGGGCAACCCTGGGCTGTCACTGGGTGAGCTGTCCTTTACCATCACTCTGCAAACTCGGAGGATATTCACAGGGTTGAAGAGCCCTGCCTTCAGGCAAAAACAACAACAACAACCTTCCCCCCCACCCTCTCCCCCCACAAAAAACAGAGAGTGCCAGAAACCTAAACAATGCCTGTTGCCCCAAATTACTAGGAAATCGAGTGGTGACTCTTACAATTTCTGTTTCATATAGGTAAAAAAGAATAGAAGTTACTCTTGTTTGGACAAGGTAAGCAAAGAATATCAACATCCCTGAGTCTTAGTTCTGAGAAAGTATGGGTGGAACTCAGATTTTTTTTTTTTTAACTCAGTCTGCCTACTATAATAGTGCTCTGTCTCTTCCAACTTTTAAAAATTTCAATTTCCTATAATTATTGCAAATAATTGGCAGTGAAATTTCTGTGACCAAAAGACCCTCTACATATTCATCTCCATCATATTAAACAAATTAAAAAGCATATACTATGGATTTAAAACATACTGGACCTTAAAATAGGCTGGTAAGTGAGGAAGGTATAATGATGACTCTTTGGGCTCAAATCTTTGGGTCATCCTGGGATTCCATTGTGTATATGATATAGGCAGAAATTAAGAGCTTTTGTAATAAACATTAGTTCAATAAATATTTATTTAGACTCTTGCTATGTGTAAGGCATTTTCTAAGTATTATGTAAGAGACACAGGTTCGAAGAACATGGACACTGTCCTCAAGAGAAATAAAGTCTATAGAGAGATAGATACCTACAAAGGTATTGATTTCATAAGGAAGAAGTAGAAAATGCAATTTTAAAAGCTTCAGATGTACTATGATGAGAATTTAGAGGAATGCATGAAAAACCAGATGTTTGCTACATCAATTAAAAAACACTTAAAAAATCAATCCATTTGATGGGAAGCCTATTTCTTCCACCTGTGGTAGGTCAGAGTATAGCCTCTCTTCCTTTCAGTAGTTTACTCAGTTGTAAAATACTTCTTTTTGTTTGGCACGAGCAGTGATTATATATAGACATATTCATGATCGTGTATATGGACATTCATCTCACATTTTGCCCAATGAGATGGGCCAAGAAGTGGAGATGTGCCAGGAACTGGAGAGATTTAGCTGTGTTCCCTGGTGAGCAGTATCTTGGTTGTATTGCATTTCCACAGTAATATGCTGTTTTAAATATATGGAAAAGACAAATAACTGGAGAATCTGGACAGGATACAAAAGGCTAACTTACTTTAGCTGCCTCAGAACCACTAAATCTGGTTTATCCCAGATTCTGAAAGGAGAATTAGGATAAATGAGAAAGGCAAGATGATATATGAGACTGATATTTTGATTTAAGTTGGGTCAGCCTCTTTTTAAGAGAGGAAATAAACAGAGAATAAAAAATAGTGTAGTATTTACTAGAAGCAGTGCACTGGTAAACCCTACTCCTTTCTTTAGTAATGCTTTTGCTGCCTAACTAAAGTAGATGATATAGGTACAGATAATGTTTATTGATATCACATACGTAACTCATTTGGGCTCAATCATGCTTTTGGATTATTTTTTTCTATATAACCTACATTTGTTATATGCAAAAGAAGTCAGCTTCCTATGATCTGATGGAAAAACAACCATTTTTTTCCCTTTGGTTTATGATTTAGCTACTGAAACCTGTACAGCAATTGCATATAATTTGTCAGAGTAGTAAAGGAATTGTCAAGCCATTTTCACATTCCAATCATCTGTTCATCTGTTTTTCAGAAGAACAAATACAAAATGCTTTTGATTTAACTTGATATATTTTTTTAAAGTCCCAAATCTCTTGAACTGTTTGTCTTCTGGGCTAAGAAGCATTTGCTTGTTAAATATTCAATCCCACCCCAGTGCCAGGGACATCAATGGAGTTTGCCTGATTAACTGTAGCACAGCATATGCAGGCTGAGGAGAGAATGATTTCCCCAAGGAGCCAGCACTTCCTCTGTTGAACTACTTTCTTAAAAGGACATGCAGATGGGCATTTGGATAAGTTCTGGATGCACAAAACCAATTGCTCTTGCTGAGCTGCAATTTCAAAAAGATAATTTTAATGACTCTTGAGGGCCATCTACTTGGAGCAGATGGGACCCAGGCTCTTTGTATCACAACTTTAATGTTGAGTGAGTCAGGATGGAACCCTCTTTTAGCCTTTGTAAAAGTGAATGATTGTATTTATTTATATTTCAATTGATGTTTTAATTCAGTCCACAATGAATGATGTCTCATATAATGTTCTTGAAAGTTCTGTAAAAATACATCCACAATATTCCAAACACACTTTGATAGCAGCTTTGAATGTGTAATTGAGGTCAAGTCTGCAGGGGTTTTCACTTTTGTCCAATATTTTTGTGACTAAATGTGTGAACTGACAGCACCTTTTAATTGGACTAGCAGACAATAGAGATGATATAGGTATATATTTCCAATGTCAACCAAAGAACACAGTTATTTGCATAAATATAGCTAAAGATATATAACAGAAAAAAAACTTCTTTGATAATAGCAAGATTAACCATTCAAATGTATCTTAAATGTCCTTACTAAAAATCATCCCCAAGAAGTAGTTCTACTTCAACCTCTTGATTTTTTAGGAACTATAAAATTAATACAGTTTCGTTTGGGTAGCAAAGATAATTGATAGTGGTGTCTTATAATGCATTTTACTTGTTTATAAACAAAATGAAAGGTAAATGTGGCTTTCTAACAAGCAACTAACCTGCAGCATGCTTGATATTAAAAGGGGTTGAGCAAATTATTCTTGTAAACTTCTTTACCTGTAGCCAATGATGCTTCACACACACAAATCATAGCAGAAACGATAGGGACTGGATGGGATCGGCAAACATCATCATGTGAATATTTGGGAAAAATGATGAGACTTCCTCAATTGTTCAAGACAAAACATCTTTTTCTCTAAGCTAGATTTCATGCTCTCTTAACTATAGTACTTTAAAGACTTTATCTGCAAATTCCTATCCACACTAAATATTTATCTGCAATGTTTATCTTTTAGCAGGAGCTGTAGAATGTTATTCTCAATGAATAAGAGTTTTATAACCTTCTTTACCTGCCTAACAATGAAGAGCCAAGTCGCAGGAACCAAGGGGCCTGTGACTTTTCCAGAGGAGAACAAAGCTTCAAAGAATAATAATAAAGATGTATATGTGACCAGCCTAAAAAACTACTCACACAGCATAATATTCAATTTGCATGGTAGGTTTAGATAGTATGTATGCTGTAATTTATAATATACAGAAATAAAAATGTCAGGCAATATATTCAAAATAGGGTCCTTCCATATTTTTCCCAATACATAAATTGATGGTTAGAAGTCTTTAAAGGCTACGCAGAAATAATAAATGAAACAGAGTACTGTGCCAGCACAGCCAGGTTCGGTGAGCCTGAAAGGGGGCGGTGAAGGATTAAGAAAAGTCAGACAAAAGAAGAAAGCTGGTCTGGGTGGGACGCTGTCCTCTCTGATGGACATGGACTACAACAGAGTCTTTATTTTATAGCCAGTTTCCTTGAGGCAAAGTAAGGGCGTGGTCAAGATGTTTACAACAATCTCTTGGGTTTCAAACCTACTCAATTACATGCACCTGATCAAGCTTTGTTTACTTGCTGCACCTCCCGCAGCCTATATCACTCTGCCAGGTGGGACCATGCGTTCGGATCATAAGGTCAAGCTTACAACTATAGCCTTTGGCTGTAATTGTGCTGGGACTTGCACGTGGCTTTGCCACGAGAGGATCGTGTCCTCTCATTAGTCCCAGGCTTAAACCTGTCCAAACGCTGTAGCCGCTCCCCACAAAACAGCTTAACTACCGAGTGCTAAAAAAATATCTTTAAAGCAACAATACCAGTAAAGCTGAGAGGAAGGACTAAAAGAGTTTCCTCAAAAAATTAAAAATGGAATTGCTGTGACCCAGCCAACTCACATCTGGGAATATATCCTAAGAAGCCAGAAACACCAATCAAAAAGAATGTATGTACCCCTATGTTCATAGCAGCATTACTTACAAATCTAAGATCTGGAAACAGCCTAAGTGCCCATAAGTACATGAGTAAATAAAAAAAAACTGGTACATTTACAGAATGGAATTCTATGCAGCTATAAAAAAGAAGTATTTCTTACCCTTTGTGACAGCATGGAGGGACCTGGAGATTATTATGCTCAGTGAAATAAGCCAGACAGAGAAAGACAAATATGACATGATATCACTTATTTGTGGAATCTAATGAACAAAATAAACAAAATAGGTCCATGGAGGCATGGGACATATTGACAGACCTCAGAGGGGAAGGGGTGGGGGAGAAGAGACAATATTAACCAGAGAACATATATGCATAGCCCATGGACACAGACTATAGTGTGATGAAGACCTTGGGGAGGGGAAGAGACTGGGTGAAGGGGGAAAAAGGGGGAGAAAATGGAGGACATCTGTAATACTGTCAACAGTAAAAAGAAAATGGTCCTTTTAATTTGATGTTTGTAGCTTTGTCCTTTAGGCCTCCAAAAGTCAGATGGAGAGAAGATCTGAAAGATTCCTAGCTAATCTGAACACTATAAGTAGTCAGGACACATAATCCATGTCCAAATATGGGTAATTTTTGGCTCAAATGTTTCAATTTGGACTGTTACACAAGACAAGTTACTTGTCCTTGCAAATATCTGCTTCAATATGTGATACACAGCCAGAGTTTGGGGCGGGGGGGATTCCGGGTCAAGGGCATGTACCTGGGTTGCGGGCACATCCCCAGTGGGAGATGTGCAGGAGGCAGCTGATCGATGTTTCTCTCTCATCGATGTTTCTAGCTCTCTCTCTCTCTCCCTTCCTCTCTGTAAAAAATCAATAAAATATATTTAAAAAAAAAAGAATTATTAGGGGAGCAATAAAATACTACTATAAAGCTAACTCAAGTTGCAAACCAGATGTATATACTTAGAAGGCATATTGAGAATAATGGTAAGATACAAAACAGAGACAATAGCAGGAACATGCTTCTTTCTTTTGGAAGCTGCAATAGTGTGCAAGGCACTCTGTTTTGCTAGCTGTCCTTTTATAATTCATTTTACATGGCAGTCTTGATTTTACAGCTCTCCACAAAATATATTTCCATACTTTGCTTTTCCAGTAAGATGTACAACTTCAAAATTAATAGAGTATCAGGAATATCTGTATATATGACTGCATAAAGAATAAGACAAGAGCACATACAAAAAATTCATACTTTTGAGGCTCTCACAGTAATGAAGATACGATATGTGAATTATTTTAGAAACTTAAATTAAAAAGACAATGTATCACTTAAAGCTTATTTTAATTAGCCTTTGCTATCAAATGTGCTTTTCCTCTATCATAACATGATTTCTTTTTGCCTAATTTATATGCTACCAAATCCATCTACTTTCTTTTTAAAAATACTCAAATGTCTAACAGCAAAATAAAGTCTTTTAACTGCAAGTTATAAACAAGTTATAATAAGTGATATAATTATTACTTATTCATCTATTATCATAACATAACATGCTTTTCTTAAGTATAATTATGTTACTCAAAGGATACAACATTCTAAAATAATGCAACTAATAGTAAGGATGCCTAAATCAACTAAACTGATTTTTCGTCAAAGACTATATGTAAATAAACATTTTAAATTTGGAATCCAACTTCCCATTGACTTATATAATTAATAAATAGGAGAAGTAATCTTACAGAAAAAGAATTTAAAAAAATTAAAAAAGCCTCAAATGAAACATTCTGATAAAGAAGGGATCATTACAAATTCTAGAATTTGTTTAAACATCACCTGGCATTTTTGTTATTCATATTTTTTGTATGTTAGTTTTTACTTTGTTATTGCCTCTAACAGCAAACTTCAAAGCTTGCATAATATGGCGAGGCTTCTGCCTTTCTTTCTGGCTGTCCTACTTAACAGGCTCCAACTAAAAGTAGGCCAGGGCAGGTGTTAGCAATGACATGGCCCCACTACAGACTCAACCCATCTGCTCCTGGTCAGGGCACAGGGGTACCAGAGAGCTATGCCAGTCAGAGCTTAGGTAATGCACGATCAATTTTTTTTCAATTTTATGTAGTTGGTAATAAGTACATGTGTGCATAATAAATGTTGAAAGATACCAGGAGTACAGTAGCTTATAGTAAAAGAAAGTCATAAAGTAATAACATTAAAATATTCAGAACTAATATTTATTTTCCCATGAAGTTCTACTGCTTCTTCTCAAGGCTTATCCTTATGTGGTGTTACTTAAAGACAGTTTCCCCATAAACATATCTCAAAGTTCGCCAGAGAGCTACCCTTTCCTACCTGTCATCATAGTGATTCTTTTGGGTTAGGTAAGAAAGATGGTGCTGTGGATATAGGAAGAAAATGGGTCTATCCGATAATTAATGAAGTGGTATGAATTTATCAGATTAGCCAATTAATACTGTAGAAGAATTGACTGCTGCAATGGGGGCAATACTAGATGCTGAAGACAAATGTCCATTTTACAGTTTTATAGCTTAAGGTTATTCAGGGTGAAAGGAACAAAGATGTCCATAGCAACATTTAAAGTGCTGGCATCAAATGTACTATTTTATGCATAAAGGAGTTTGTAGTAGGTTAATGTTTGATATGACTGATAGTTTCATCACACTCAAAAGCAAGGGTATTATTAAAAAATGATCTCCCCCTGCACTCTGCTACAGAAACTCATTAAAAGTTGCAAAAAAACATAATTACTGACTGAACAATCTCCATATTCTCAACTGTCTCTGAAGGTAGGAGCTATGGATTTAATCTACACCCCACTATCCAAAGGGGGATTCTTGATCAGTTATAATTATTAAAACAAAGTTTTATAAGCATACACAAGTTTTTCTAATTATTTCTATAATTTCTGCATAGAAATGATTTGTATAATTTTACTAAACCATAATTTGACTGTAATCCGCTTTTTAAATACTATTTTTTTCTAGAAAATATTGTCTATTATTTAAAAATAAAGCTAAAGAAATTTCACAAAAAAATTCATTTTATATGGGGAAGAGTTATAATGTTTACATATTAATGTTTCAGAACTATATTCAGTTTGTTTTTTTAATGTTTTAAAAAACCCTTTTTTATGAATTTACTAATTTATAAGATATATTTATATTCTAAATAATTGCAAACAAAAACCTCCTGTAAGGCAAGTCCCAGAACTAATCCATGATTCATAATCTAAACTTTAATTGGCACAACTTTTGAAATTCTGGGACCATATGGAAAATAATGAGTCCTAATAGGTCCAAGGTGATAGGATGGCAGGGGAGAAAGGAAGCCAGAAAACCATCAATTCAGAATGCGTAGCAACTGCAACACCATTTCCCCAGAGATCCAGAACAATGTGTTCTCAATGTTTTACTGGTTTTGCTATCATAAAACTAACCTGCATATTATTTCTCATTCTGTGTGAGACAATGATTAAAATAAAAAGACAAAAACAACCCAAAAACTGGTTTCTATAATTAAAAATGAAATTGGCTGACTGCTAATAAAAAAGGCAGCAATTTAGAGTTACCATAACAACCTGAGGCAACTGTTGACTGACATTGCAATCTGCTGCATTTTTATAAATAGCAGTTGATTTTCCCTCTTTTATTTCAACTAGTTTTAGTGCTTATTGGAGGTAATGGAACAACTGTTCTTTATCACAATTTCACTCATCAAGCAGTGTACCTCTTCGCTGCTGTCTTCACCATAAAAATCATCCTCCAATTGGGTCACACTGGTATCCTCTGTTAGATCCAGAATAAATGGGCACCCCTCTGGGGACATGTTCTGAGTCTTTCCATGAGGTGCTGACCGTGGTCTTGATGAAAAGGTAAAAACATCCTTTGGAACAATCCAGGTCTCCTCTGCCTGCTGGTCCTGCTCACTCTCCTTGCTGGTTTCCAGCCACAGGTGTGAGGTGTGGCAGGAGTCATCACCCAGAAGAGACTGTCTGCTGGACGCCAAATGGGGAATGTGATCATCGTTGTTGGGAAATACCCATTCATCTGACGTTTGGAAGAGATGATAAAAATCAGAGTAGTGTTCCATGAATGTTATTTTAGGCAAGTAGGTTAAAATTTCCTGTTATTGAAACAGATTTATTAAATAACACAAAAGCCAAGGATGGCAATTTATCCACCATCTTGTAATCAGCCAAACATTTAACCCATAGATCAGTGCCTATAGCTCTGGGCAACTCACATACACTTCCTCACCAACTGAGTTGAAAGACTGGCCAAGACATTTATAAATTTGAAATAATTATCACCTGTCTTGAAGCAAGTTCTTTATAGCACAGCTTCATTAATTTGACATTCCAGGAGGGGGAAATCTTCCAGAATTAAAGGGGCTGGCTTACTAATATCTTCTTTTAACTGCAGGACAGGGTGCTTAACAAGCCTCTTTAAACAAGTGTGTGGGCATTGTCTGGATTATAAATCATGGAGGAGAGGAAACCATGAAAAAGATAACAGCCTTTTCTCTCCAATCTACTAAATGAAACAGGAAACTTCATAGACTAAGCTGATTAGACTTTTCAAGTGAGAGTAAATCCACAGAAATATTTGCTAATGTGACTGGTGGATTCTGGTGGTGAAAAAGACCTTTATATTTAATTTTAGGAGAGAATGTTTGGATATGATTTTTTTTTTGCAAAGCATTATTTGTTTTCTTTAAAAATACTATATACTACCACTGAGATACATTTTTTTTGACCAAAGCTTTAAAAAATTGCAATCTTTTCTCAACACTGAGGTAGATTTTATAACTATGATCCATGCAAGCTAGAAATGACAAATCTATATAATGACATAATTAAAAGCATGCCTTTGTTTAGAATGACAGCAGAAGAGTTGAGCATTTTCTCTAACTTAGTTTATTTTTCATGAAACTTTTTTGCTGCATTATGTCAGTGGTGACAATCTTACTAAAATCTGTGGTCTGTAGAACCACAATGTGGACATTAGTTATTTTACCCCTGATTCTTGAATCCTATTATATTTACCATCACAATAAAAATATTGTAGAGATAGCTAAGATTTGCTAACTTGAAAGTTTAAAGCTTTTAAAACAAAAGCACAAGCAACAAACAAAAACACCTTTAAAAAATAACATTGATGACACAAAGAAAATTGTATTTATCACAACTGTATTCATTGGTTTCTTAATCTAAGACTATCATTATATAAAAGAACTTGCCTATAAAAAGGGTGAGAAATGTACATTTCTTAGAGGAACTCTATTAGGGACAAGGCTTTCACATTTTCAGGGACAGAGTCTAGGGAAATGGCCAAAAGGCAGGCTGTATTACTTCACCTGAGCACCTTTATAGGGATTTGAAGGGTGCGAGTCAGTGTAGCTGTGGGCAGGTGGAATGAATAGATTCACTGGGATGTCCTCTTTTGGACAGCAAACCCCTTTGCATGGTGCTAAGTACATAGCAGGTGCTTTGTAAACAAAATTGGTGCTTTAATAAAGGTTGAGAAAAATTAAACAAACAAACAACACCCAATGTGTTGCATTATGTTCATGGATATGTAAAAAATAGGGGAGGAAAAGATACTGGAATCTTCATTATGCAATTAAACAACTTGTATGACCTATTGCCAAACATATTACTAACTGTCAAAAAGTCAAGGTAAAAGGAGTGTTTACATCAAACAAACTCTAATTATCTCACTACCACACGCTTTTTTGGAATTTATAGTTTTACCTCAAGTATTTCCATATCAATGTAATGAATAATTTGGTGTGTTTTCTTAGAAAAGTATGTAAATTACTGTGTAATCACAATATTGCAGCAAACAAGATAAATGCAAGAATGATCACCTAAACATCTAATTAGTTTTTCTACACAGTCAGATTTATGCCGAAGACACTAATTACGCCTAACATTTTAATGAAGGTTTCAACATTGCATAAATAAGACTGACAAACTACAAACAATTATAATTTATTTTCCTTTTTCCCTTGCTCAACAAGAATTTGCAAAAAAAAAAGGAACCCACGAAACAATTTGCCTTTGTAAAAGTACTCCACACCTGCTAGGCAAGATATGTGGTTGGGCTCAATCCTCTACAACCAGCCATCTCCATCATAGGGAAGACTGAAGAAATGCAACCATTACCTTTGGGCAGGGGGACAATGTCATGTGAAAACGTCAAAGTTTTAAACTTTCATTCTGAACAGGACAACCAGTGCATTAAAACTTGAAAATAAAAATACTCTTTCATCCACTAAAATCTGACATAAAATTGGGGTTAAAACAATAGCTTTTAGCAAATGACTGGGTTTAAAATATTTAACACATTCATATCTTATTAATTATTGACAATTATGGCATAAAAAAGATGCAAACCTGATGCATCAGGAGACTGGGGAGCTGGAGTACTGGGGCTCAACGTCCCTGCTCCTTGCTGGGACTCAGTGATGAGGGCAGCTGCTTTATCTCCATTGCTGCTATCTCATGAAGAACTGCCTTTATTAGAATAAATATTTTCCATCATATTACTTTTGAGATATTTATAACAATTATTTTGTGAAGAATGGTATTAATTTGGCATACTTTACTATATGATTATTGTAAAGAAAGCTAGAGGTGACACTGCAGATTATATGAATTAATTTTCAGTAGAATGTATTAAGATGAACTCAGTGGCATTTCTGAGGAGGTGCATAATATAATCCCTGAATATTTGCATGGGGACATTTTAGATTTAAGTTTTATAATATGTGATAAAAAATTCTAAAACCTATGTAATTTTTAAAGGGTCTTATATTTTTTCCCATTGGTTCTACATAAAATGGAATGTTTTCTTTAAATTACAATTGTTACTGAACTCCCTCCACTCTTAAACCAAGATCTTTCCTTCAGGACCTTAAGAAAATGGGCAAGGCATTAATTACTAAAGAACTAATGTTTCTATCTATTATTTTGCAAAAATAACATGAAACCTAGCAGGCTGAATTATGGCCTACCCAAGAACCCTACATTTTTGAGAAATTATGCTAACAGATGTGTACATGATACATTCTTGATTTAGGACAGTGATGGCGAACCTATGACACACATGTCAGAGGTGACACGTGAACTCATTTTTTTGGTTGATTTTTTTTGTTAAATGGCATTTAAATATATAAAATAAATATCAAAAATATAAATCTTTGTTTTACTGTGGTTGCAAATATCAAAAAATTTCTATATGTGACACGGCACCAGAATTAAGTTAGGGTTTTTCAAAATGCAGACACGCCAAGCTCAAAAGGTTCACCATCACTGATTTAGGATAAACTAATGCAGGTGTATACAAATCTACACATACATGCCTCAAATCCATTATTTTAAAAAAATAACTATAATAGCCACCTATATTGTCTAATGCTTTACTGGTTGCAAAGAGTTGAAATTTTAACCTACATTGTAGTAACAGATGGCAAGGAGTTCAAAGGGAGACGCAGCAAATAAAAAAAAAAACAATGTGAAAAGGGCTCAATGTAAAAAGAAGAGCCATGAATGAAACATGAAAAATTATGGGTTAAGCCCAAGTTCAGTAAAGTCTATAGGCAGGAACTTCCTCTATCATATGTAGGCTTAAAAAAAATAAATTTATTCAGCCTTTGAGAGTAGAAGCAGAAAGTCCTTTATTTCTGCAGTACTGTCTATTTAATCCAGCAAATCTCTCTTAGGACTCTAGAGCAATTCTTTTGCAGAAAATTTGATTTCCACGATCCCTATAGAACAGACATTTAGATTTTAAATGAATTGGTTCATAATTCTTTGAAACTTACAACCTGCAGAGAGAGAGATTGCATTGCTCTGCCTAATATACAGATATAAGATAGCATTGAATTAGTGCCATACCGCTGGGTGTCTCTGTCCTTTCTCTGTTGGTGCTTTTTAACCGTAATCTTCTCCTGTTATTATTCTTATCTGCTGATGGTTCTTGAGGGGGATGTGGATGCATAATATGCAGATTGGCTGGTACATTTTCATATCAAAGAACAAAAAGCCAGAACAGAAAGTACTATATGGTTTGAAATAACTCAGTAAATATAATTAGAGCTATAATGAGAATGTTCATGTATCATTTTGACATTATGTAAAGCTGTATAAAAACTTATTCCTTCACAGAAAATAGGTGTTTATTCTTATTCTAACACAGTGGTTCTCAACCTTCCTAATGCCACGACCCTTTAATACAGTTCCTCATGTTGTGGTGACCCCCAATTTCATTGTTACAAATTGGACATAATTAAAGCATAGTGATTAATCACAAAAACAATATGTAATTATATATGTGTTTTCCGATGGTCTTAGGTGACCCCTGTGAAAGGGTCGTTCGACCCCCAAAGGGGTTGTGACCCAAGGTTGAGAACTGCTGTTCTAACATTAGGATTGTATCAGGTTTTCAAAATTACCAATACATTTTATTCATGTGACATAACCTTTTAGAAAGCTACAAGTAATCTGATTAATATTAATCATGAAATATGCTATATTAAAAATATAAAAAATGAAATTGAGAGCCAATACCGAAAAATTATTGCTTCCTTTAGAAAATATGGTTGCCTGGTTGTGGGATGTGGGCTTGATCCCCAGTAGGGGGAGTGCAGGAGGCAGCTGATCGGTGTTCCGCTCTCACATGGATGTTTCTTTTTCTTTCTCTCTCCCTTTTTCTTTCTCTCTAGAGCTCAATAAAAATATTAAAAAATAAAACAATAAAACAGGAAGCACAGTTAAGTACGATGCAATGAGAATTTAGAAGGTAGTTTCCAGGAGAATGCTAGAAGACTGATATCAAACCTAAAGAATTCTTAAGTATAATTTAATTCTGTAATAATATATTCATAGCAAGCAGCATTTTAATATTTACTGAATGCTTAATTTCTTGGCACAATATGACTGAGTTTTTCTCATTAAAACCTCACAAAGACCCTTTGAAGCAGCTGTTATTGACCACTACTACTATGGCCAGTAGTAATTACCCCCATTTTACAGCTGAGGAAACTGAACCTTACAGAGTTTAAGAAACTTGACCAAGGTCTCACAGATAGTGGTAGGTCTCACAGACAGGTGGGGCTGGGACCGAATATCTATGTTATTCATTTCCCTGCTCAGTTTAATACTCCATGGGAGATATAATTTATAATAGTGCTCATTAATTTCTAAATCCAATAAAATGAACCCAAATGTCTCTGTTTCAACTCTCACAAAGTCAGACCAGTAAGAGTAGAAACACTGACAAGTAAGTGGGTTCTGGTTTCAATTCTTTCCAATGATTACAGACTGCAAATCGCTGTACGTCTCTGTTAAGTTAGAACTCTCAATCTATAAAATGAGATGAAGTCTTTTCTTCACCACAGGGTTGTTTTAGTATCAATGAGAGAAGATAAAGAACACTTTAAAAATGGAAAATATTAATTAAAAGATAATATTAAGTTAAAAAAACTTAAAATGCACATGAAATTACTAAAATGTAGTGATAAAAGGATGTTATATTATTTCCTTAGCAGTCATCATAAAGTAAAAACACAGGGTACTACAGAAATTTGAAATAATGGAATAAATAGAACAGTGATGGAGAACCTATGACATGCATGTCAGAGGTGACACGCGAACTCATTTTTTGGTTGATTTTTCTTTGTTAAATGGCATATAAAATAAATATCAAAAATATAAATCTTTGTTTTACTATGGTTGCAAATATCAAAAATTTCTATATGTGACACGGCACCAGAGTTAAGTTAGGGTTTTTCAAAATGCTGGCACGCCGAGCTCAAAAGGTTCGCCATCACTGAAATAGAATGATAGTTTTCAGAGGATTATAATATATATGTATATATGTATGTGAATTCTAAACATATTTCAATATCTATGCGGCAATTATCTGGACTTAAGATCTAGTCATAAATATAATTTCAATTTTAACAAGGACATTTCTCACTATTTTTAGTAGCTACCAATTTTTATGCATGATTCGTTCTTACCACGAACAGGTACAGTCAGCTTTATTTGGCGAATATTTTCTTTATCTCCTTGCTCCTCAGACTCAGAAATCAGCAAAGCTGACATTTCTGCACTGTTAACACACCTCTCCACTGTGGACGGCTGGCATGATCGGTTATTTTTGGACCCAATGGATCTTACTGTCTATAAGGAAAAGGAATTAACTTGAACATTTTAAAATATAGGAATGGCATTTATTTTTAGAACCTACATAGAAGAAATAATATTTAGAGAAATAAAGAGAGTAAAAAACTAGAGGAAATGAGAAGGTTAAAAGTTGTTGGAGAGGGAAGTTATGAAAGAAAATTAGAAAGGAGAGAAATAATGAAATAAAAAGACAAGTTTCCTAGACATGTAAATTAAAATGTGCTTATTTGCTACACGCCATTTTTTTTAAAAAAATATATTTTATTAATTTTTTACAGAAAGGAAGGGAAAGGGATAGAGAGTTAGAAACATCGATGAGAGAGAAACATCAATCAGCTGCCTCCTGCATACCCCCAACTGGGGATGTGCCCGCTACCAAGGTACATGCCCTTGACCGGAATTGAACCTGGGACCCTTGAGTCCGCAGGCCAACGCTCTATCCACTGAGCCAAACCGATAGGGCACTACACTCCATCTTTAGGAGGTAGGAGTTGAGGTGAAAATCACCGTGATTGTCAGAAATTCAGAGGAAATTAAAAATAAAAATATAACATTTGAGAATCTGTTCAGTATAGGTTTCTGGTGAGGATCCAACTCCCTCCTGAAGGAGACCACAAACTGTGCTCACATATATTTTTACCTTTAAGTTTTGTGAACATATTTAATGAAAAGAATACTTAAAATTGTTAAATGTGTTGACACGACAAAAAGGAAACAGTTTTAAGGTCTTTTAAAGTCCAGAGTTTCTGTTCAAAATTTACTCAAGCCTTCTGCTTTTGGCATGTAGTCTCTCAAACCCCCTCATTCTACCCCATCTAACCCCGCACTGAAAACAACCCACCCCTCCCTTGCCACTCGCTGGAGATAAGCTCCTCACGCCTTGCTCCTACCTCACTGGATATCCTCATGTTATTTCTTCTGCCAGAGAGTGGAGGTGGTCCAAGAACTTTGGATCCAAAGGCGATATGACAAACATCTTGATTTTTACTGTTCCGCACACTACCTGTTCCTCTGTTAAGGAACTGATCTGTTTTGTTAAAGGAAGGTAATAACAGTAAATTAATAAGTGTAATGGCACTTATTAAAAAATGCAGATATAGGGGCCCAATATCAAGATTAGATCTGTAGAATTAGAATCTTGGGCACAGGGGTGTGGAGGGTGGGCAGAAATCTATAATTTTAACAAGCTCACTATCATTTGAGAACTACTATCACAAATATTTTTCCTCAAAGAAAAAGAGAAGAAAAGTGGAAAACTACTAAAAAATACATCTTATTTTTCTCTTTAAGGGAATAATTTAAATAAAACTATCCAGCTCAACTGAACAAATATTTGCTTGAGTACTCTTTCACGCATTTCCTAGAAGTTGTCAGTGACACAAAATAGATAAGACATATTGCTTGCCCTCAGGGAGTCTGAAGGGAGGTGGTAGTACAAGTAAACATAACTATAACATAAAGTGGACCAGTGGGAATGAAGCATAAGTGATCTTTTGAATGGCCCTTGAATGACTGAAGAGTTCAAAAATAAGAGATGTAGGGTGCCCTAGGCCGGAGAAAGTGCCTGAATAAAGGCATGGAAGAGCAAAAGGGTAGGGTATGCTTGGGGAATAATGAATTTACCAGTTTACCTGAAAGGATGGACTAGGGTCACATTGCAAAGAGCCTTTACATGCTAAGAGCTTATTCTCAAGTTGGTAGGCAACAGGGAATCACTGAAGGTTTGGGGAGAAAGAGACAACTGGTATCACCTCCAGAATGAGGCAGGTATGCGCACCAAACCCTGCTGCCTTTTCCTTCCGGGCACACAGATAAATAACATTTCTGAGTCTTCCCGGTAGTTCCATGAACCATGTGACTGAGTTATGATTAGTGGAACGTGAGAAGGGTAAACCACTTCCTAAAACCTCCTGCATAATCCTCTGTGCTCTCTCTTTCCTCATCACTTGACAAGATGCACAAGATTCAGTGGAAGGCTTTTCCCAGAGAAGCCATAGATGAAAGTAGCCGGGTCTCTGAATGACCCTATCTATGTAAGGCTGCCTAAGGAACGCTTGATTAGACCAGACTGTGGGGTTCCTTGTGACTGTAGTTAGCCTCTGCTCACCAATAAAGCGGGTGAGGGTGATGGGCCTTGCCTCAAAATACTGCCCATAACCTAAAAAACCTTCTGCTGTGCCCACTTGCAAGACAGGACCAACCTGAATATGAGTTGGCCCTGAATGAGTCCACATTCATTGTACAGTCCTGGACATTTAAGAGCTACTGACCAAGAAAAAGAACCTAATGAAATAAAAAGGGTTTCTTCACATATCCATAAAAATAGATCATCACAACTGCACAAACAATATTTCCAAACAAGCAGCCATGATTAAATTTCCCTCATCAGTCCATTCAGTTGTCTGTAATTGTTCTTCTGGATCTTGGGTCAGTGAACTGCTTTCAAGAAGCCATCTGCTTTCAGACTAGAGACCTAGAAACCCTGACTCAGTCCACTGGTGTGGTGTGAAATTTGTCTAAGCACTAGAAAAATTTGTCTAAGCACTAGAAAAAAGTCCCCCAGTACAGGTACTTCCATAAGTACAGAGTAAGTACATTCCAGCTTGGAAATATGGACCCAAGAGGCTTTGCTGAAGTATCTATCAGTAGTTCAAAATATCACTATTGCAATTAGCTAGGTATTAATAACAGGAAAGGAGCTAAGGGAGGGCTAGACATTATAAGCATGGCCATCTGGGCAGCTTCACTAGCAAGCTGCAACTTTACTCTCCCCAGGGAACCACTGATCCATTCCCTCTGCAGACCAATCACTGAGGGAAGGGACTCGACAAAGGGGAGATGGGCACATGCGCAATAAAGTCTGGGTGACATAGGAAATGTACCTGTCAGTCTAAACTGGGACAAAAATCATTGGCCAGAGGGGGTGGGGCCATTATAAGACACTGAAAATTTGGAAATACATAATTCCCAGATAAAGCAAGTTCATATGGCTGGGACTCTTGGCTCTTGTTGCTCTCTTGTATTTGCTTGTGTTCCTAGAAATTGAATGGCCCATGGCCAAGTGGACCCCATGTCCAATGGAATTAAGGACTGCAGCGGGGGCCACAAGCTAAGCTAGCCTGATGCTGGATTAGACTGTGGAACGAAACTCTAAGCAATGGCTTTAATCCCAGCTCTGCTGAAGACAAAATGGACTTCTTCCTTGGTGGGACAGAGGAAAATGGGACCTTAGAAATTCAGGAGTTTAATTCCACAGAAATAACATTTTCTACAATATCTCCTCCTCCTGTACAAGTCTCAGAAAATTCCTTTTCTCCTGACATGTCAGGAAGCCTACTCCCACCAGCAACCAGTGGGGGCAAGGATAGCTCCCCAAGGATAACAAAACACCTGATCCTTTTTGAAAGTGTCCCTGAACACACAGACCTTGGCCTGTAGCTTACAGCACAGCCTTCTTGCTAGCATCAGAATAAAACAGAAACTGTCTGTAGATGATTGCCTTAGATCACGCTGCTGTTAACAATATCATAGAATGAATGGCAAGAGAACAGAAAAGAAAGAGCTACTGGCTTTCTGTCTGAGCTATTCCCCTGAAACATTCCTACAGATGGCTAGTTGGTCTCATTAGCCTCTGCCGTAGAGCTGCAATTTTATGTGTGAGGGAATTAAAAATCACTTTTCCATGCAATAGCATGAAAAAAGATATAGAAGTTGTGAAAACATGCCATACTTAGGAAGCTCAAAATATTTAGATCTGAGTGGGAGCAATATGTGTCTGCTCAGGGTATTTCGGGTCTGTTTTTGTGTTTGTAATAAATAGAGGAAACTGAAGAGATGGGCAAGGGCTAGATTGTTGAACCCATTTGAGAGACTTTTGCTGGACAGAAGATCTTAGGTGGATGGCTAGGTGAGAAGATAAATGATTCCAGATTTCTTCAAATTCCTGAAGCCCTAGTAGATAGAAGACATATTCTATTTGTCCAAATGGCAGAATCAGAAGAAATGAGTACAATTTAGGCAGTGACTTTTCTGTCACTTGGAAGGTATTCAAGCAGACACCTGGAAAGCTCATCTGGATATTGTAAGGCAGATTCAGATACTAGGTAAACTCCCTAGTTTCTATTTCTAGTCTGTGTTCTCTTTTGAGTTTCACTCCTGTATCCAGTGCCTTCTTGACCAGAGCCTCTTGGATGCCTCAGAAACACCTCAAACTGAAAACTTGGCCTAATGAGTGGTACCCAAATCCATCCAGGTTAGAAAGTCAGAATCCAGGTGTCATTCTTGGCACCTCCCTCTATCCTCTTCATATCCAATTCATGTCTAATTGTCTCCACCTTCTCTACCAGCAATGCAATCCAAGCGACCATCATCCCTCTCCTGGGTGATTTCAAAGCCTCTCAAGTGACCTATTGTATCTACTCTGGCTCCCTGTCCCATGCCTTCTCCAAAATATAGCCAGAGTGGTCTTACTCAAACATAAATCTGACTGGGTCATTTACCTTCCTCACTTAAACTTTTCAATGGCTTCCCTGCTACTCATAGAATTAAGAAAAAAGCCCTTAAAATCAACTGCAAAAACCTGCATGTTCTGTCCTCATATCTTACATCCCTCATTTTCTGCTCTCTCAGCAGACTGACCTCCCCAGTTCTTCCTGCCTAGCAGAGCACTTGCACATGCTGGTCTCCGTGGCTAGAAGAGTACTTTTCCTCTTCTGCTCATGTATCACTTCCTTAGAATAGTCTTCTCTCACATCTCTGACTAGGGTAAAGTCCCCCAGTACAGGTACTTCCATAAACTTTGCCTTGTGTAACTTGTCAAAATTGCACTTTTACATGCATTTATGGGTTTCTCCGACAATGTGTGCTTCCGTAGATATAAACTCAGTGGCCTGTTTTGTCACCCCTAAATTTCTAGCACCTAGACCTGTGCCTGACACAGAGTAAGTACATAATAAAACCTTGCTGAGTAAAATGCATGAACCATTAAATGTAATGGGTCAGATTACAAGTTGGATTGAATGACTAAATATTTCTAACTATGATTAGAATTTCATTTTAAGAAAAATCCAATGGCAGGTTTTATGCATAAATCTAGGAGGAAGACTGAACAGAAGTGGACAGCTGCCGGGAAGTGGGGGATGAGAGAAAAGGGTCAACAGTGAGCAAGACATTGGTATTTACATAAATGGTGTGGCTCTCAACAGCAGCAGTGCTATGGTGCCAGAGTCAGATGCCTATTCAGGTTATAGGAGAAATTTCATAGTGTTAACAAGTAGACATGGCTATGTGTGAATCTGTATTTTTTCCCCAGTCATTTACAAATATCTATTTCGAGCCAACAAAACACTGTTAGTCTCTCAGGATCAATAATGGAAAGAAATGACACACAGATTACAGGTATTTTGTGACCAGTAGAACAAATAAATCCTAACCTATTGATTTTGTTCTCAAATGTGGATTTCCCAGAAAAAAATAGCCACTGAGGGTACTGAAGGGCTGTATGGAATATGGCATAGGCCTAGAAGGGAATTTTTGGTACCAGAATAAGAACCCCCCTCTTTTTTTCCCAGTGATAGAAACCATGAGGGTATATCTTTCCATTCAAACATCTTACAGTGGCAATTTCCTTGATGTTTTTTCATATTCTTTATCTATATGCAGGTTGCCCTATTAAGTTCCAATAGAAAGACCATTGATTTGGTACTGTACATACTCCCAT
>NW_006383017.1:849693-854443 GCF_000327345.1 Myotis davidii
ACCAAAATTGAGGATAGTGTCTATGACTAAAAAGAGGATTTTGGGGAAGGAGTATTAAAAAAATCATATTGAAAAAGGTGCAACTATCGTGGGATGCAATGTATATAGTTAATACTTTATGACATGTTTGAAAGTTGCTAAGAGAGTAGATCTTAAAAGTCCTCATCACAAGAAAAAACTTTTTTTGTGACTATGTTAACTAGACTTATTGTGGCGACCATTTCATAATATATGCAAATATTACATCATTATGCTGAAAACCTGAAACTAATATATAATGTTTATGTGAATTATAATTAATAAATATTTTTGAAAAAATCATACTGATACAGTTCTGTTATAAAAACAACAAAACAAACATATCAATTAGTTCATAGTTATTTAAATTATTAAAATTCTTAAGTACCTTGAATTTCTCAGGAATTTCTTGCTTAGCAATAGTTATCCATTGGATATTAAAGGCATATTTAAACCTGATATGATATAATACCCTAAATCATAAAAAATTACATAATTCTATATTTTTATAAGAGCATCTGTTATAGGATTTCTCTAAATAATAATATAACACTGTGTATTTATATTTACATTTATTTTTTAACTTTTACAAATTTTAATACATTTTTCCCCCACAAAGCAAAGTATACTAATACAGTGGGGCCTTGAGTTACGAGTTGAATTCGTTCCATGATGGAGCCCGTAACTCAAATTACTTGTATGTCAAAGCAATAAGTGAACGAGTGAGACACGTGATGCTGGGCTGATGTTGTGGTGTTCACTGTGACATTCGCTGTGCCAACTAGCGGTGGGGTATCTGAAGCTGGCTCGTAACCCGAATTTTAGCTCGGAACTCAAAGCAAAAAATCGGCCAAGAGACGGCTCATATCTCAAAAAACTCGTTAGTCAGGAAAGTCAAGGCCCCACTGTACTCCACTATTTAGTTTCTCTTTTGTTCTTGTTCCACTTATTTATGCATTTATTGGTTGACTCTTGTTGTGTGCCCTGACAAGAGATCTAACCCAGAAACCTTGGCATATCATGATGATGCTCTAACTAACAGGATATAAACATGTGTCATACTATGTATTTACTATAAAAGGGTCCTAATTAAAACCTACAAGGAAAAGTAATTTAGACCTTTGGTTTCTAAAGTAAAAAGAGGAAGGGACAAAGTTTCTATAATGATAAAAATCTTAAAAGAAAACTAAAAGTAGAAATGTATGCCTTTTGAATTCTAAAAGGAGCTCTTTTAAGAACTGACATCAATATGCATAACATAAGGTTAAAATGAAGATTAGATTAAAGCCATGCTCTAGGCAGTTCGTTTTCTTGAGTTTGTAGAAAATGAACTTGGTGTAGGTCAGAGATGTTACCATTAATTATTTTGCTATTTTACTGAGGGGTACATGCCTTTGTAGTTAGATTATAAAACCCGAGGGTCTACTCTCTAATTGTCTTTTAGAAAAATAAACATTCATTTTTGTCTCAAGATACAATGTTGTAATTATTATAGTAATTTCAGTTTTCAGGGATTTCAAAGCTTAACCAGCAAATCCGGCTGAATTTTCAACTCTAATCATTGAGGGGTCATGCTTAAGACATATCTATTATCTAATAATCAAATCAGAATTAAACTTCTACTAGAATCCAGACTTTGAATTATATTAATTTTATTTTACTATATGTACATTGGTATAAAGAATGTGAAAAATACAAAAGTAAGGCTTATTTAATAGAGAATATAATTTTAGACAAGCTACCCTTTCTAAACCTCACTTTCTTTAATTATAAGATTGAGATAATAATAGCACTTAAGTTATGTATTTTTTGTTATATTACATGAAACATGCCTATAACATGCTAACTACCCTTAGTAGGGAGTAAAAGCTTATAAATATGTAATTAATATCTTCCCTCTTGAATAGCATTTAATAATTTGCAAAGTCATTCACAATCCCTTATTCTCCCAGTGGTGACTGAGGCTCACAGGGATAAAGTAATTAGTGGGTGATAGAGCTGGGATAACCAGGCAGTGTGGGTTCACAGATGCATTCTTAATTACTGCCCTCCATTATGATGCAATTTCTTACTATGGCTTTTAAAAAAAAATATTCTATTGATTTTTTACAGAGAGGAAGGGAGAGGGATAGAGACCTAGAAACATCGATGAGAGAGAAACATCAATCAGATGCCTCCTGCACACTCCCCACTGGATATGTGCCCACAACCAAGATACATGTCCTTGACCAGAATTGAACCTGGGACCCCTGAGTCCGCAGGCTGACGCTCTATCCACTGAGCCAAACTGGCTAGGGCCTCACTATTACTTTTAAAAATTAGTTTCAGGGAAGCCTTCTTCTGTTATAGGAAACTTCTATTTCTAAGCCAAATGATGGAAGTTATATGTATATGTATGTGTATGTATTTGTGTATGTGTATGTGTACGTGTACGTGTACATGTACATGTACATGTATATGTATATGTATACTAGAGACCTGATGCACAAAATTCATGCATATGTAGGGTCCCTAGGCCTGGCCCGCGACCAGGGCTGATCTGTGGGGCAACTGGCGGGTTGATCAGAGGCCCCCGCTGGCACCCGCCTTGGCTGGCCTGGGGTTTATTATATAGGATGTATATGTATATGTATATGTGCATGTACATGTATATGTGTATACACACACACATATATATATATATATATATATATGGAGAACCTTGACTAGTACACTATGTAAAGGGTTTAGTGTTTGGAACACAGTAAAAACTCAAAAAAAGTTAGCTATAATGATGAAGACGACGATGATGATTTGTTGCCTAATATACTTACCTGCTCAAATTATTTGGCTAGCATTTGATTCAGTCATTTGATCACTTAATCAACAAATACTTACTGAGCTCCTGACATGTAAAGCATTGAGCTAGGTGCTAGGGATACAACAATAAAGAGGATTCTGCAGTTTTTAAGCTCAAATTCCAGACTGGGAGGCAGCAATAAGCAAACAAGTAAACAAGAAAATATCAGGTAATGGTAAATGCTATGATGAAAATAAAAATAGGGTGATGTTATAGAGTGTCTTGGGAGTTATTGGAAGTCATTGATGATTTTATTCCCATATTCACTATTAGTAAAAATGTATGTCAGCATAATTCATACCAATATAGCATAGATTATCTTATAGTATATTTCATTATTAAACCAATAAACAAATTTAATATTTAATTATATACTTTAAGATTTTATTTTGCCAATAATTCTGGATCCCCTTCCCATTACGTATTTTACATGCAAGTATTGATATAAGTAAATAAATATATTTTAATTTAATAAAAATTCTTTGAATTTTCAAAAGGCAGAAATATGTACAGAAGAAATTAGAAATGTCTCATAATTGTAGCAATGTACATCTGTTGACATAACAAATCATGACTATATTTAGAAAATTAAAATTCTCTAATAAAGATATAATATGAGAAATACAAGTCTTATCTTCCCTCCACTACCTCTACTAGTCCCTGTCTTAAAGGTAATTAAGTTTCTGGTGTTTCCTCAAAAATATATGCATATACCAGCATCCATAAGTACTTTCACTGGGGTCATATAGAAACAGCATTCTTTGTCTCCATTTTTGCTGATTGGCATGGCTTAGAGACCTTTCTAGACCATCACAAGAAGACTGATTCATCTATATACCTGCATACATAATATCTTATTGTGTACTTATTTAATCAATTCCCTATTATGCACAAATAGTTTGTCTCTAGGTTTTTGTTATTTATAAGCAATGCTGTAATAGACATCTATGGGAAAAATATAAAGGTTGGAATGAGTCAATCCTGCAAAATTAGCACAATCATCAAACTGATTAAATGTATTTTCATATTTATATTATGTCTTACATATCAAAGTTTTTTGACATTTGGCAGAAATACCACAGAAAAATTAAAATTGACTCTATAAATGATTTGTGCTATTACAGACACTGGATCACTATCCATACTAACTTCCTTTCACATCTAAAATATTTTTAATGAAGGAATGTGATCAATTATGCCTCATTTTTACTAAAGACAGAGAAAGAAGATATACATTTCAAATGTAAGAGGTAGCTGAGTTTACTCTGAACTAGGATCAAACATTGCAACTAGAAATTGTGGCATCTCTATAACCGATAATCCTAAAACGAGGTTTACCAAAAGTCTGAGTTTAGAAAAGAAGAAATAAAAAGAGTGTCTTGTTTTTTCCTGAAGTCAGAATCTTACTCCTTTTTTTTTTTTTTTTTTAGGTTCTTCACGGTAGATTTTGTTACTTGACTCAAATTTTACTTTCATAATGTGGAATCCAAGAAGAAATTTTAATAAGAACCTCACCAATGCCAACTACAGTTAGATGATTATTTCCTGGTTTTGCTAGATGCATTAATTCACCTGTTCGCATTTATGGTAGGAGATAGGAATGCTTCTTATTTAAAAGGAGCAAAAATCCAATGAGACTGCTGCTGTGGAAAGAAGGGTGCTTGAGAGAACTGACTCCTAATTTTTAAGTAAATTACTGGTTTTGATTTGTGCTTAGTGAACTACCACATCTTGTCATTAGTAGCTGAATGATCAACTTTAATAACCAGACCTGATTCTCTGGTTCAATTAAACTGTGGTCCCATTAATGAAAATAAGATAATCAGATCTCACAGTCATCTACAGATTAACACTCATTAGCTAATGTGTAGCAGGAATGGAATGGACAAAGTG
>NW_006383017.1:854478-878915 GCF_000327345.1 Myotis davidii
CCAATATGTGGTAACACTGGCTTTATGGAAATACAATTATTTTATTAATTTTGATCAAGTTAATATGATATTTAATAAAATGTACTCTAAAATAGAAGTTTCAATGTTTCTTTTCAAAAAAATATTTGTATTGATTTCAGAGAGGAAGGGGGAGAGAGAAAAAGAGAGAGAGAGAAACATCAATAATGAGAATCATTGACTGGTTGCTTCCTGCACATCCACTACTGAGGGTAGAGCCCTGACCAGGAATTAAACTGTGAACTCCTGGTTCTGAGGTTGATGTTCAACCACTGAGCCACAGTGGCCAGGCCAGGTTCAATGTTTCCTTTTTTGCTTGGGTAAACATGCTGGAATGCATCCATAGGAAACACCTACTTCTTCCTGCAGCAGCTTCATAAGGGATCTCTCAATATGTGCATTTATAATAAAATACAATTTACACGAGTATTGTATAGTCAATTACAAAAACACAGCCAGTTCTCATGCAATTCAAATCTCAGCAGGGGGAATCCATTATTATTATTTTTTTTTTTAGAAAGACATAAAAATACCTAGTTCAAATAAAGAAATGTCTCCTGGCTTTTCTGTGATTAAAAAGTCTGTCCTTAGGCACTATTCATAAGCTACATCTTTCAGATAAAATATCTTACACAGAGAACAACATTATTATTATATTCATCTAATTTCAAAGCCCACACATGTCAAAATTAGCAATTGAAAATTATTTATAGGTTCATGGCCTCTATTTCCCTTTTCATGCTGCTGTAATTTGCACTAAGTTCCTTAAGCATCTTTAGAACCATTAAAAAAAAGAAAATTATTTATAGAAAGAGGGCCACAAAGTTCAATATATGTTCATGTAATCTTAGCTGGCATACATGTGCAATGAGATTTACTTAAGAGAAATAATAATAAGCTCTATGATTATAAATGAATATAAATATAATTGGGATTCACAGGGCAGAAGAAATATGCTATTAGATGATTATTAATTTTTGTATATGACTCAAATTAACAATTATTATGCATTGAGAGCTCATTTATGAAATTTGCAAAATATGAACTAACATCATCTTCTACAAGTTGGGATCAAATATGGCCTATGAAAAAGTTTCTGTTTAATTTTGACTTAATGATGCAATTAATATTTATTCAAATTCCTCTTTAATCTCAGGCATTATGTATCCTTGAACTTTAAATAAAAAGACACTTAAACTATTTGATTATAGACTTACATTCTTTTTTAAAGACATAGTTAATTCTTAAAACATTGAGATACAGAAAAGACAAATAGCATTTATAATCACAGAGAATTATCTGATAGGCTTTACAGCTTCATCATTTCTATTACTGAAAAGTATCACAGCCTATTAGATACACATAGTGTGTTTATCGAAAACACTCTTACTCATTTCATACTGTGGCAAATCTTCCATTAAGATTGACTTTTAACCCAATGTGTTTAAAGTGGCTGTCTGCGTAGTGGGATCTTTTTCATCCTTTTATATCTTTTCTAAAGATCCTGTAATGAAAATGAATTGTATATATTTCTCTTTCTCCCCCAACCCATCTAAAGATAGTGCATATAATAAATGTACAAATTCTCACTACTTATGCCCTCTTTGTTATCAAAAATTCTGCCCAAAGTTGGTAATCGTGGAAGCAGATGATGGAGATATGGGGGTTCATTATATATTCTCTCTACTGTTCTGTACGTCAGTAATAGTAAAAGGCTTAAAAATGTAGTGCTTATTTACATATGGTCTTCTGCCAGGGCTTACACTGAAAAAGTTATAAGATCAATCCCAATTCTTTAGGAATATATCATTTAGGACCTGTAGTGCGGATGATATATTAGAAATTCACTAGACTAAATGAACATAGGGTAAGTACAGAGTAAGACTGAGCCCATTTTTGCAGCTCATTCATGTCATCCTGGGTATCTCCTTTTCCTATTTCTATGTTGACCTCTCAACTTTGACCACTCTCCCTCCCCCACATGTTATCTGAGAATCACAAAGTCCTGCCAGTTTTCCCCTGCAGTTCCCCTCAGGGTCATTATGTCCCACTTTCATAGACACTTGCTGCAAAGATATTTTAGTTGTAATCCTTAATCTCTGGTCTCACTTGACTTACAAATTCATATTAAACCCTGACATCAACTTCAACTTCCTAAAAAGAAGTGATCATTTCTCTACGTTAGGAACACGAGGCACACTTTTTGTTCCCAAACAGCTGTTCTGCCCACTCAGGCCGTTCCTCCCAGCAATCCCTTAGGAACTCCTCCATGAAGTGTGCTGTGCCGTCTCTCACATCCGCAAATCTTATATTTATTCACTCATTACAAACACCTATACAATAGTTTACTGAATACTTTCAAAATCCACTTCCTCCACAAGTGCCCTGTGAGGCCCATTTCACCGCGTCTGAATCACTCCAGTGTTTATGGGTGTCATCTAAACCACACGACCTTTGTGGGGATAAGTGACCCCGTGGTTCTCAACCCTGCACATTAGAATTGCTGGGAGAGCTTAAAAACATTCATCCCAGGCTAATTAAATCCGAATCTCTTGGAATGAAGCATAGACATTATAATAATATTTTTTATATGAGTTATTTTAAAAATATCTCAGGTGATTCTAAAACACAGGAGGTTGAGAACAACTCATCTAAATAATATTAGGCTTCTTGATTAGTAAAGCACTATTCATTCATTTGGTCAATAGCTATGGTAAGTACTGCAGGGGCAGAGAACTGGCATGCACTGGCATGTTTTGTTAGGCTTACAAAAAAATTTAGACTTTTGATAATATTTTAAAATTGGGAGATTTATCATAAACATTGGGATACCATTCTTGGGGAAAAAAAGGAGGAACTGTGAGACTGGGCCTGCATTCTGGCAAGGCAGTACTTGGCCAGAACTGAGCTACAGTTTCCCCTTCTACAGCAACAATGAGCTTCTAGTTTGCTGCAGCCCTCACTGCTCCCTACAGCTCCCTTAAAGGGGCTGAGTGTTATTTCCCACCAACCGTATCACTTGCACAGTAGTTAATGTTACTGCTTTAATAGTAGAGAACCATGTCTTTGATGCACTATCTCAACCCTCTTCCCTAATTCCCCTCCACTCCCAATAAGGCTCACTTTGGAAGTAGAAAATGTTTCTCTGTGTCAAATATCCAAGCATCCAGGTCACTATTTATTTATGTTTTCTGACTGGCCTCTTTTGTAATTTGAGTCTGCAGCACCTGGCCCCGTAAACTGCACCTGCTGCGTTAGAAGCTACGGAAATAGAAGAATGAGGAAGTCATACTTTATTGGGGTATGCAGACATATGAAAAAGTATTGCAAAAAAAGAAAGTAAGAAAAAGAAAAGGGGAAAAGTCATGGAAAGAGGAGAACAATGCTTGTTAAAGTTAGGAAACGCTGCATAGAAGAGGTGGCCTTTGAGTTGGGTCTACAACAGTGGTTCCCAACGTGGGGCACACACCCTACAGAAGGGCAATTTGATTTTTAAGGGGTCAATTCGAGAATGAATTATTAATAGTGAATGTTTTGCATTTCTTATGGTTCTAGGGACCTCATATACAGTATATAAATATATATTGTGACATATTTATGCATTCCAGTTCTTTATTATATGTTTTGAAACTTTACTTGCTATTTTTTCATATCACTTCATATTATTATTTTTTAACAACATCTTAGTGATTTCTCCCTCAGTATTTTAACTGTCCTTTCATTCTTTTATTTTTTCTTTCATGGATGCCATGTTCTTTGGAAAGCTGTTTAGACCAAGTTAATGGCCTTGTAGGCTTCTCCACGAGAATAGGAGCTCACTTTTTGAATAAGAATTATATGTCACAGGGGGGCATCAGGATTTTAGAGATGGTTAGGTGGGGCATGGCCAAAAAAAGGTTGGGAGCCACTGGTGCAGAAAGGTAAATGGGAGTTTTTCCAAGCAAAAAGGCAAGCTTTGAAGCCAGTTTAGGCCAATGAAACAGCAATCCCCAAATATAAACATGTGAAAGCCCACAGAGTGATCAGGAGATCACACATGGGGAGTGAGGGAAAGGTGTCTGGAAAGAAAACTGTGCTGTAGGTTTGGGATAGGGGAGGCTGGCTTTGTGTGCGTTCCCAAGGGTCTTTTCACATTGTTTTCTAAGAGAGTTGGAAAGGCATTTAATTTAAAAAGTCTTTAATTAGAGTGACAGGATGATATTTCTGTTTCTGTTATCAGAAAGAGAGTTCTTACAGCAATGTGGAGATTAACTGGGAGGCTAAGATGAGTGACACTGGGGACCAGAACAATGAATGAAAAACAAGACAGAATAGACAGATTTAAGAGATATTTAGGAGGTATAAATGGCAGCATGTAGGAAAAGGAGAGGAATAATTGAGGGTGTTTTGATTTATTATGTAAAAGTTCCAGGAAAATTTTAGTTGCTAAAAAGAAGTTTAAAATAATATTTCACTGACATGAGTCAATGCTGAAGTGTAGTATTTAACTTCAAGCTACAAAGATTAATTGCAAGGTTGTTTTTTCCCTTTTTTTTTGGTCTTACAAATAATTATGCTTGTAATTTAGGTGCCTAAGTGCATACCTGATTCTGCTGAGCTTAGAGGATGACCTCCGAGTTTTATTATAGTTTGGCGGAGCTTGGTCATGTTTAGCAGCTGTGTGACTTGTGGAACATCTGTCGTTAGCTGGCAGCTCCGTGGAATAATGTCTGTAGGCTCATCTGTTGGAAAAGGTACACCATATCCAGCTGGAAATAAAGACAAACATTCAATCCCCAAATGTAAGCCATTTCTGCCAAATGGACAGATCTTATAAATGAAACCAATTAAAGTAAATCATTTTAGAATATGATTTTGGATGCATTGTTCAACCTTACATCCTTGGCTTTCTCATCTGTAAAATGAGCCTGATAATTTTACTGCTTATATTCTAGGGCTGTACAAGGATTAAACGAGAGAGTATGTAATATATGGAGTAGGTTCAGAGACTTGTGCAATAAGTAAGAGCATTCACTGGAAATAGCTTATATTTGTTTTTAATACTAGAATGTACCTTGAGAGAAGAGCTGCTTAAGTATACTTCATTGAAGGTTTCTGGGATTTCTCTGGCTTATTTATATGAGATCAGTAAGTACAATGACGTTACCAAATAAGCACTATAGCTATTTATGAACAAGTTAAAATTTTCACTTTTTATTTTGAAATAATTTTAGCTCTATAGAAAAGTTATCAAAATAGTACAGAGTTCCTATATGCCCTTTGCTCAGCTTCCCCTAATGTTAAGAAGAAAATAAAGAATAAATATTATTGGATGTGAGGGCGATCTGGCTGCGACATCTGTCACCCCATTGATCGCCAGGGTTGATTCGGCTGATCTGGCTGGCTAGGCGGGTGTCCCCCTCCTCCCTCACCGATCCATGTGCGTCCCTCCTGAAGCTGCGCGCTCGGTCGAAGAGGACGACCTTCCCCCCCCCGAGGAGAGGACCGGTCTTCGGTCAAGGGTATACGAGTAGCTGCGCTCCCCTGCTAGAACCTCCAAACAAGCTCTCAAGAATAAATATTATCTTTGAATATTTTCCAATGAAAAGTTATTATAATTAATATAGTATTTTTATTATAATTTGTATTCCTAACGAGATTTGATGTTGTTCATATATATTTATATGACTATGTAAATTTTAGTTTTAATAAATTTTCTGATCATATTCTTAATCTATTTTACTATTAGAACATTTTTCTCATTTATTTGTATGATTTTTTTTAACTTGGAATTACATGTTAATTAATTAATTAATTTATATATTGCTTAAAGTATTACAAAGAGTATTACATATGTCTCCTTTTTCCCCCTCTTGACAATCTCCCAGCCTCCCCTACCCCCCCCCCCCCAGTGTCTTAAGTCCATTGGTTGTATGACCTTTTATATGGCAAAGATATTAAGCCTTGTCATATGTAGCAAATAGGAATTAAATTGCTCTTAGCATTCAAAAAAGCAATTTTACTACATGTATCAAAAGCCTTTAAAATGTACATGCCATTTTACCCAGTAATTTCACTTTATGAATCTATCCTAAAGTAAAAAAATAAAAGACTCAGACAAAGGTCTATGTCAATATATGTTTATAATTTCTGAAAAATAAACAGCTTGGATTTCCAGTAGAGTCACAAGAAATTGTGTTTATGAAGATGGCTTAATGATACGGGAAAGACTCAAGATAAAAAGTTAAATGCCCTGGCGAGATGACTCAGTTGATTGGCATGTTATTCTGTACACTAAAAGGTTGCAGGTTCGATTCCTGGTCAGGGCACATACCTAGGTCGTGGGTTCGATTCCTGGTCAGGGTGCATACCAGGGTGAGCAATCAATGTTTCTCTCATATCCCCCCTTTTCTCTCTCCTTTCTCCCTCTCTCTCAAATCAATAAAAACCTATCCTCAGGTGAAATATAAAAGAAGTTATATATATATATAACTCTGTTTCAACTGTAGAAAATCAATAAAGTGTATAAATGGCAAAAGGACAAGGAAATATACCAACATGTAAAATAAGTTTTGATGGTTAGATTAGGCATAGTTTTTATTTTCTTCTTTATATAAATCTTAGAATATAGTGCAAAAATTTGTTTGTAAATATATGAATGTGAGTAGTGAGAAAAATTCAACCAATCATCCCTCAAAAACCATCCTATGTAAGTGTAAACACTAACCACATTAATGCAGGCAATCTGAATCTTACAGGAGCGTGGTTGACATGCAAATCAGATTTCATATTAAAAGGCTCAAATTCCCTCGGTGTCACCTTCTCTTCTATATATCTACTCTCTCTTTGTACCAGAACGGTTTCACTACTTATTGGATTATTATTTGAGAAAAACTCTGTAGTATAAAACCACCAAAAAAAGGAGAGATAAAAAACTATTGGTTTATTAATTTAATATAAAGGCTAATCATTAAGACCATTTAATTTAGCAACTACTGACTCTCAAACTTTCTTTGAGACTTTATAGAGAATACATGGAAACGGGCTTTAGTCTCATTTTTGTGAAACCACACTATGCCCTGGTGGTTGGATGTTCTGATAGACCTAAGTGGAAGTTAACTCATCTCCCCACCACCCACCTCACCACTAACCACCCCCACCATGTTCAAGTCCTAGGTCATTTAATTTTTAGCATTTATAGCTTAATTTAAAAATAAGAATTCTGAAAAGAGCATAGATAATGCAATAAAAATGAAATAGTGCTATACTGTGAATAAATAGAGGGCATGGTCTGTCTGCATTCATTCATTTACTCACTCAACAAACACTTATTGAGCCTCTATTCTGTGTCAAACACTCTCATGTAGTGGCTGGGAATCTAGTGGTGACTCAGAGTAACTCTGTCCTGGCCTTCCTGAAGCTTACACCTAGCAGAGAATATGAAACTAATTATAGGTAAATAACTATTTAAATAGTTCTGTTAAGTGCTCTGAAGGAAAAGTACAAGGTGTTATGAAAGAGGTAATGGGATATCTACCAGTATAGGGTGTCACTGAAAGTCTCTGATAAAGACACATTTAACCTGAGTCAAAGGATAAGTAGAAAATGGCCTGGTGAAATGGGGCGGGAGTGGTCATTCAGATGAAGGGAACAGAGCCTTTGAAGACTGAAGGCAAAAGGACTCTGGTGCATTCTAGGAACTGAAAGAAGGACAATTCTGCCAAAGTGCTGCCAGCATGGAAAAGAATGGAGGGATGCTGCATCTGGTTCAAAGAGGATGCTCAATAAGTGGTCATGGACAAAAGCCCTTTAATAACAGCTGACCCAGATGCAACACAGCTGCCAAGTCCTCTTTGATTGTTCTTTGCCCAGCTACATCTTGAAAAGCGGGGCTCCATACACATTTTATTGGGATATCACAACTTTCTCCCTACATGGCAAACAACAAATCAAGCCGGCAATCAGATATTATGGGGCCAGGGCCTGTCTGCATTGTCCTTCTGGAATAGATTGTGATTCCAGACTGCTTGATTAATGTCTGAAAAATGACATAGTTGAGTTTAAACTGCTTTTGTTAAAATATTTTTAGATTTTAACAAATCTGAAAGAACATAATGTTGGCTGAAATGGTCAGCTCAGAATGACAAAATGGTACATGAAAGGGAAGGCTATGAGAAAGCTGCCAGATTTGCTCATGCAGTATCCAAACACAACCAGATGGTTGTTTTATTTTTATTTTTTTTTTATGTCTTTGCTCCCAGTATAAGTCAATGTATCATTAGGATGTTTGAGTGACCTTGTAAGCCTGTTTGCCATAAAGTCACCAGAAAATGAACCATTCTGTAGGTGTTTAATAACTTTGATGAATATCTTAACTAGCTTTAAAAATTAAGTCATCAATTTTAATACATATGTAAGTACTTTATACATTAAAAATCATCTCATTTGTAAAATAGAGAGATTTAGAAATCTTTTTTGGTCATGGTTTCTCCTAATTCATATAGTTTAAATAAGGACTAATTTTATAGTAGTTCACTGGTCCCATATTCAATTATATTCATCTATTAATATGGGGATAGCCTGCAGTGTCTAGCACAGTGCCTTATTTATATAAAATCTCACCTCTCTGAAACACCAGGGAGACAAAAGCAGAAAACACAAAAGTCTCTAACTGCCAAAATATTTATGTTGTTCGGCCTGTTATATCAGAATATGGTAGGCTGAGTGGCTTATAAGGAACAGAAATTAATTCCTCACATTCTGGAGGCTGAGAAGTCCAAGATCAAGGGACCAGCAGATTGGTGTCTGGGGAGTGTCCTATTCCTGATTCAGAGGTGACCATCTTCTTGCTATACCTTCACATGGCAGACAGGGTGAGGGAGATCTCTGGAGCCTCATTTATAAGGGCACTAATCCTATTAATGAGGGCTCCATCCTCATGACCTAATCACTGACAAAAGGCCCTACCTCCAAATACTGTCACTTTGGGGATTAAGTGTCAACATATGAATTTTAGGGGTTATAAACACTTAGTCTATGAAAATATTGATACAAAGTCAGTATAGTTTTTGTTTGTTCATTCATTCACTTGCGATATAACTGTTAGATTTTTCTCTAGGCCTGGCATGGATTCAAATCCCAGCCTTTATGAAGTCTACTGTATATTGGGAAGATATTATGCATTCTACTATAAGGGTTAACAGTAACAGGAGCAAGGGGTCCTGAGTTCACATTCTAGCTCCACCACTTATTAGCTATGTGGCTTTGGCAGAGTAGTTTACCTTGTTTTGTCCGACTCTCCTTATCTCTAAAACATGGATATAAAAATACTTACCTCATATGGTTATTGTGATGATTAAATGTGTTAATGTATATAAGGGGCTAAGAATAGTCCCTGTTACATAAAAAGTGCTATATAAGTGTTTATTATTAACTAGAGGCCCGATGCATGAAATTTGTGTAAGGGGCTCAAGCCCTCGCAGCCCCTCGCAGCCTTGGTCAGCCCTCACAGCCCAGGCTTCGTCTGGAAGGTCGTCCAGGTGGTCGTTCTGCTGTTTGGTCTAATTAGCATATTAGCTCTATTATGTAGGATAAGAGACAAATACTTGTGTAAAATTTTTCATTACAATGTTGACAAAATCACCACATCTTAGTATGTGCTTTTGTATAATGAAAGGTCTTGATATTTAAAGGGATAAATAAACCTGGATTATAACCAAAACTTAGCTATCCTGAGTGAATCATACCCTTAGAGTTTTTAAAGAACTAATTTATTGAGGAGAAGTTCACATTCACATAAAATTAAGCATTTTAAAGTGAATGATTCAGTGGCATTTAGCAAACTCACAATGGTGGGCAACCACCATCTCTATATACCTCCAAAATATTTCTATCATTCCAAAGTAAAATCCCACACCCACTAACCAGCTACTGCCATGCCCTCCAGCTCTCAGTCCCTGACAACCACAAATCTGAATTCTATCTCTACAGATTTATCTACTCTGGACATTTGGTGTCTGCATGTATACTACATACCACATTCTGTTTATCCAATCATCGTTTAATAAACATTTGGGCTGTTTCCACATTCTGGCATTACGAATAATGCTGCTATTAACATACATGTACATGTATCCGTTTACCCTTCTTTTTAGTTTATACTGTGGAGTAGAATTGCAGGGTCATATGGTAATTTATTCTTATGTTTTTTAGGAACTACAGCAACTGTTTTCACAGCAAGTGAACCATTTTGTGTTCCCATTAGCAATGTGCAAGGGTTCCAGTTTCTCCATACCCTTACCAACACTTATTTTCCATTAAAAATCATTATAGTTATCCCAGTGAGTGTAAAGAGGTGTCTCGTTGTGGTTTTAATTTGCATTTCCTTAATGACTAATGATGTCAAGCATTTTTTCATGTGTTTGTCAGCCATTTATATATCTCCTTTGGAAAAATGTTTATTCAAGTCCTTTGACTATTTTTTAATTGGGTTGTGTGTCTTTTTGTTGAATTATTAGAGTCAGTTACATATTCCAGATACCAGATTACATTCCCTGTATGTAGAACCAGAATACATATCCTATCTTGCAAATATTTTTCTCCCACTTTGTAGGCTTTTCAATTTGATAGCTTCCTTGGATGCACTAATGTTTTTAACTTTTAAAGTCCAATTTATCTATTTAAAAATGTTTGTTGCTGTGATTTTGGTATCAGTCATATTTAGGAATCCTTGGACAAATTGAAGATCCTGAAGATTTAGCTCTATTTTTTTTCCTATTAGTTCTTATACAGGGGGAGGGGAAGCAAAAGTAGATTTACAATTGTGAGTACATGAAACACAGAGTTTATTCTTATATTATTCTTGATTAATTATTGTATTATTTGAATTACAACTGTAGACCTACTTTTGCCCACTCTTGTATTTAGGTCACTGATCCATTTTGAATTTTTACATGTGGTGTGAGGTAGGGGTCCAGCCTCATTCTTTTGCATGTGGTTGTTCAACTGCCCCAGACTCACTGTTGAAGAGACCGTTTTCTCCCCATTGAATGTTCTTGGCATCCTTGCCAAAATCACATGTATGGGTTCATTTCTGGGCTCAATTCTATCCCATTGGTCCATATGTCTATCCTAATTGTATTATAATGTTTTGATTACTGTAACTCTCAGGTAAATTTTGAAATTTGAAAGTGTGAATGCTCCAACTTTGCTATTCTTTTTCAAGATTACTTTTGACAATTTGAGTCCCTTTGAAGTTCTTTATGAATTTGAAGATCAGCTTTTCCATTTCTGCAAAAAAGGCGATTGAAATTTTGAGGGAGATTGTACTGAATCTTTAGATCCCTTTAGGTAATACTGACATCTTCACAAAATTGTCTTGCAATCCATGAACATGGAATGTCTTTCCATTTATATGGATTATCTTTAATTTATTTTAGCAATGTTTTACAGTTTTCATTGAAGTTTTTCACACCCTTGTTTAAACTTATTCCTGAATATTTAGTTATTTTGGATGCTGTGATAAATAGAACTGTTATCCTTAGAGTTTTTGAGATATGAAGTTCTATCATAAATATTTTATAATATTTAATTATAAAATTGATATTTTAATTGAATAATTATGTCTGGATATACAGATATTCATGACCCATATTTATGGGATCTATTATTGGCTGCTGGGCACCTCTGCAATGCTGAGATTTTATCCCCTTTCTTGTCCTACGGTAGTTTGTTAGGCAAGGGCATTTTGAGTTCAGTTCTCCTGTAGGAAGGAGTGGGAATGAAGCTTTAAACTGATGAGATTGGGTCTGATGTGCACTTACCTGACCTGGAGATAAAGAGAGAGGGAGGAAAACATTCAACAATGTTAATTATTAAAAACACTAAACCATTCTAGTTATTAAGAAAAGCAAACTGTGTACTGTTGGGGAAGGAAGAGTAAGTCAGAGGCTTGGCCTCGAGTTTCACCTGTGACCTCAACAACACAGATGCCTCATAACTAATGGGCCTGGTTTTCCTCCCAGGTGTAATTAAGACACCGGATTAGATGACCTCTAAGACTCTTCTCGGCTCATTGAGTCTGTTAATGCAAGACATCAGTGATTCTAGTTTTTTTCTGTGGCCTCTGAAGGGATAATTTTCTTCACATTGCTTGACACTCAATAAAAGTTTATTGAATACAGACAGTAAATGAATAACTGAATGAACAAACAATTAGCCAAACCTACTTCATTAATTCATCAAACATTTATGACAGGTTACTTGTGTCAGGTCATGTGGAAGAGATAAAAATATGGAGACCCAACCCATTCCCTCAAGGGTCTCTCAGAATGAAATTGTACTTTTAATCATTCTCTTCTTGCATCTCTAAACACAGAACACAAACTTCCCAGTACTGATACTTTAGAAAGAATACTGAATTTGGGAGTCAGGAGACCTGTAAAGTCATTATTGCATAGCATACATCTATGCTTAATGGACAATCACTTGCTCTTTCCTGTCTTCTCTTTTCTCTCCTCTTTCTCTTATCTATCTACACATATTCTGTTTTGTTTTGTTTTTAAATGCAGAACAATGCAAGTTAGTCAATAATTCAGTCATGCAAATACCTAAAAATGCCACTCCATGCCCCCTCAGGAACCATAAAGGTAATAAACTAAGTTAAATCAGCTGCTTTACTACTTGTCCAGCATAAGTCATTCCTCCGGGAAAGTGAAAAATTAGCTAATTGATATTGTAAGGTTCCAGTAATTCACTTTCTATTATATTCACTATATAAATAGAACAACAAAGGATTAGGCAGTACTTTCAAGCTTGAGTGAGTTTAAAATGGTAGAAGTTTATGGGGGGGAAAATGGGACCTATGTAATACTTTCAACAATAAATATTTTTTTTAAATGGTAGAAGTTTAAATAAACCGAAGTACAACACAGTACTGAGCTCAAACAAGCATTTAATACAATATTTACTTATTGAACCCCAGAACGGAATGCAAGAAACAGGTAAAAAATCTCCCTGTTATAAAAGTCTCAACACTATGACTAACTAATCTGTCTCAGAAGAAAAGGACTCTTCCTTCAGAAAGAAAGACAAAGAGATATCCATTATTAATTGTAATATAGACACCATAAACACAGCTGGTCACCACATCCTGGCATTCTTATTTCATGACATCTCTTGTATCTTTCCTTTTTAAATTTCCTCTTCCTCCTATCCTCCCATGAGAGGCAGTATACTGTATAATTAGGAGCATAAACTCAAGTTCTACTGCCAATGTTCAAATTCTGCTTCTATTACTTCTATAGCTGTGTGACTTTGGGAACATTATCTGACTTCTCTATGCCTTAGCTTCCCTATTTGTAAAATGAGGGTAATAGTAACAACCGCCCCATAGGGTTGTTGTGAGCATTTAATTAAGTCCAAATATATTACATGCTTACAATAGCCACTGCTGCTGCCGCCGCCGCCACCACCACCACCACCATCATCATCATCATCATCATCATCATCAACACTGTTATCACTTCTGCTCCCAGTCACTTCTGCTCCCATGTGTAATTAAGACATTGGATTAGATGACCTCTAAGACTCTTCTCTGCTCATTGAGTCTGTTAATGCAAGACATCAGTGATTCTAGTTTTTTCTGACTAGGGACACTAACTGTACCCCATACTCTGTTATCCTTTGCCCTCTTTTATCTAATTGTCCTCAGAATGAACTTTTGTAGTATTAACTTTTCTAGTGTCTATAATTCCACAGTGAACTCTGAGGGCAGGAACTCTGCCCTTCATCTTTGTCACCCAAAATCTGTAGCCTAGTGATGCAACATTATGTTACATCATACCTCTCACCCCTGTCATGAACCATACTGAACTCCCTGTTCTTTTGACACATTAGATCCACTCATGATGTCATATTAACACATGCCCTTTGCTCCCCTCCACCTGGCTCCCACCCCACCCCAGGCTATCTCTTCTAAATCTTCTGGCATTTACTTCTATATCCTATATAATAAAAGGGTAATATGCAAATTGACCTTAATGGCAGAATGACCAGAATGACTGCTGGACCAATCACTATGAGGCGCACTGACCACCTCTTGATCCCTTTCCCCCGCAGGCAGGCTCCAATCGCCTGATGGCCACCTGCGGCGGGGGCGGGGCTGGCCAGTGGGCGGGAACAGCCCATCTCTCAGACCCTTCTCCCCCGCTGTTAGGCACTGATCACCTGATGGCAATGGCGTATGGGGAACCAGGGATGGGTGGTGGCAGGGGCCGGGGCTGGCTGCAGGCAGCTGGGGAAGATGGCCCTGATCACAGGCCAGGCCTAGGCACTGTACCTGTGCATGAATTTTGTGTGCAGGGCCTCTATAAATAGTAGCCTTATACTAACATTTCTGCAGTTAACATTTTAGATAATATCTCTGACTTCCTATTTTGGAAAAAAGATTTAGCATTGTTAAACCAGCACCCCACCTTCCTTCCTTTGCCACATCCTCCAAATATGATTTTTTTCATAATTTTGGGATGTTATTAGTGTTTTACATTATTAAGATTATGTAAAAAAACTGTGCTAATACACACCTATTAGAATGGAAAAATCCAAAACACTGACAATACCAAATGCAGGTAAGGATATGGAGCAACAGGAATGCTCATTCTATGCTGCTGGGAATGCAAAATGGTACAGCCACTTTGGAAGACATTTTGGCAGTTTCTTATGGAACTAAACATACTCTTACCATACAAACCGGCAACTGTGTTATTCGGTAATTACCCAAATGAGTTGAAATTTTATGTCCACACAAAAATCTGCACAAGAATATTTATAGCAGCTTCATTCTTAGTTGTCAAAACTTGGAAGCAGCCAATATGTCCTTCAGTAAATGACTGGATAAATAAACTGTGCATCCAGACAATGGGGTGGATATTATTCAGTGTTAAAATAAAACAAGCTATAAAGCCAAAAAAACAAACAAACAAAAACCCCCAAAAAACCCACAAAAAACAACAACAAACATGCAGGAATCTTAAATGCATCTTACTAAGTGAAAGAAGTCAACCTATAGGCTACATGATGCATGGTCCCAAATACGTGAAATTCTGAAAAAGGCAGAACTATGGAGACAGTGAAAAGATCCATGGTTGCCAGACAGTAACTGGGAGGGAGGGATGAACAGGAAGAACACAGAAGGCTTTCAGGGCAGTGAAAGTATTCTGAATGATATGATAGGAGTGCATACATGTAATCACTCACTTAAAGTTCTGATGTAAACTATGGGCTTCAGGTGATAATGATGTGTTAATGTATGCTCAACAACTGTAACAAAGATACCAGTTTGGTATGGGCGGTCATAATTCAGGTGATTGTGATGTGTGGGCAAAAGGAGCATATTAAAACTCTCCGCACTTGCCACTCAATTTTGCTGTGAATCTAGAACTTTTAAAAAAAATAAAGTCTATTAAAGAAAAAGTTTAATAGACTGAGCCACATGATAGACTATGATTCCATTTCTTTCACTGTATGGCGTTTTGTTTTCCTTGGAGTTGATCACTGCTTTGTCATCGGGTTTCTACATTCTTAATAATAATTCTTCCCAGACTCCTCACTAGCACTGTAAAATCACAGCAGCATCAGTATTCCTCAGTATTTTCAGTTGTGTGATCTTATTTTCCAGGTTCAAACACATCATATTCTATCAGATACATACTTTTCCTGGAGACGTTCCTTCTAAAACCTCAATTTTTCTGCTAAAATCTGGACTGACTATTCTCTGGATGTACTGCACATGTATGTCATCCTTTGAATTCCTTTAACCGTAACTACAGAAATTCCCTTTGCTTTTTTCCTGCATGAAATCCTCTGTTTCTTGGGTCTTATACATGCTCTTTTTAAAATTAACTTCTTAATTTTTCTGGAGAGTATCTTCCAGATCTTTTCTGAGAAGGCATATAAATAAATAAATTTTTGAAATCTTGCATGTCTGCAAATATCTTTTTTCTGTACTCATTTAATTGATAAACTGAATGGGTACAGAATTCTAAGCTGAATATTATTTTTCCTTAGACAATTGAAGGTATAGTTCCAAGGTCTTCTATCAAGATAATGTTACTGTATGAAGTCAGATATCATACATCATTCTTATTCCTAATACTCTGTATGTAACTTAAATTTTAAAACAATTCTAGAAGTTTAAAAGATATTCTCTCTTTACCTCCTGCTCCAAAATTACACAATGATAAGTCTTTTTTGTTTTAATGAGCTAAGTCGATTTGAGAACACCTGGCCTTCAATTTTGGGAAATCTTATATTTCATCTGTTCTGTTTTCTTTAGTCTCTCATCTTAGAATCTTATTGCTCTGATGGTCGACCTCTTGGACTAACTTTTAATATTTTAAACATTTCCATCTTATTTTTAGCCATTTGGGCTTCTTTTTTATTTTATATTTTTTGGTTCTATATCTCTAGAGGAGGACAATACAGTATCAGTCTCATAATATCTCTGTTTCTGTCCAGTATTTACTTAAATTTTACCAAATATACATACCAAGAGATAAGACCAAGAGAAAAACAGGCAACAGAAACAGATCTACAAGAGAGCCAGATACTGAAATTATGAACCAGGGCCTTTAAAATAATTTTAGTTAATATATTTAAGAAATTAGATAAGAACAGAGAAATTTCAGCTGAGAAATGGAAACTATAAAAATAATCTAATAACATTCTAGACTCAAAAAACATAACTAAAATTAATAATGCTGAAGTATGATCCTGGCCAGTGTGGCTCAGTTGGTTGGGCATTGTCCCATGTGCCAAGGGACTGCCAGTTCGATTCCAGGTCAGGGCACATAGATGTTTCTCTCTCTCCCCTTCCCTTCCTCTCTCACTCTAAAAAAAAATCAATAAGAAAATAATAAGAAAAAATAGAATGCTGAAGTATATATCCATTTAGCTCCTCAAAAAATACCCAAAGCAACACACACACAGATCCCCCAAGAGAAATGTAGAATGATTATAGCAGCATTATTTGAAATAGCCTAAAATGAATTAATTGTGCTATACTCCACAGTGGAATACTATACAGTACTGAAAATCAGCAGCAACACAGATGAATCTCACGAACACAATGTTTTCAGAAAGGATGTATATATGAAAGAATATGTATTACATTATTCCATTTATATAAAATTGAAATTAATCTTTGATGTGAGAAGTTATGATAGAGTTACCTCTGGGAGAAGAGGAGGGTGATTATTGGGAGGGGAGAAGAGCAGGGCTTCTAGGATACTTGTAATGCTATATTTTTTAAATCTGAGTGGTAGTTTCAAAAATGTATTCACTTTGTGGTAATTCTTCAAGCTGAACACTTGACGTGTGAATATTTCTATATGCATATAAAAGTTATAATAAAAATATAATAAATTTGAATAAAATATTTATGGAAATAAAGCAGGAACAGATTATTCTCATTTTATAGATGCAGTATCTTTTCTTAACTCTGAGAAAAACATATACCTATTTTCTAACTTACCTATTTCTTTCTTCCTATTAGTTTTGGTGTTGGCCTACCATGATCCTGATCTACCTGTGTTCAAAAACTTACTGGTTTAGTTTCCCGACAATAAATCTCTGTTGCCTGGTTATTTGGAGATGCAGAAGAGACCTGGGGTCCTATAGCAACCTATGTAGAATTTTAACCAATCTCCATGTAGAATTTTAGGCACAACCTTTTCCCCCTGCCTTTGGCAATATCAAGGATTGCCAATTCCTGAGCTCCTCTGAGGTTCTACGTTATGAATTTCATCGGCAAACCTCTGTAAACCCTGAAGTGTCAGCTTTCTCTGCTCTTCTAAGTCAGTTGTCAGTGCTCAATCTCACAAGATTTATGAACATCTCTTTTCTGTTGTTACCTCCTATTCATCCTGGTGAGCTTATACCTATTTTATTCTTTTTTAAAAAATATATTTTTTTTATTGATTTCAGAGAGGAAGGGATAGAGAGAGAGAGAAAGAGAGAGAGAGAGAGAGAGAGAGAGAGATATCAATGATGAGAGAGACTCATTGATCACTGCCTCCTGCATACCCCCTACCCACCCTCGAGCCACAAACAAGGCATATGCCCTTGTCTGGAATTGAACTTGGGACTTTTCAGTCTGTAGGCTGATGCTCTATCCACTGAGTCAAACCGGTTAGGGCCTTATTTTATTCTTATATTAATTTTAATGGCCTGGAGGAAGGGTCAGTTAGATAAAAATATGTATTTAATCTGACAAGTTTTGATTCAATATTTTCCTGACATTTATTTAAAAAAATACAGGGGGTGAGGGTGAGGGCAGGACTGGAGGTTGCGGGGGGGAACAATGGGGAGATAAGGACACATTTGTAATACCTTAATCAATAAAGAAAAAAATATTAATCAGATTATGATTGACCTCTTATGATCTGATGTAGAATGTACATGTATTTCTATAAATTTTGAGGTTTCATATTAGGTGTGTGCTATTTTAAAAAAATGAAACCTTTCACTTTTTCATATAGATTTTAAGTGGTGCATAAGATGAGTGGCCATACTTCCTGGCTGTGATTTCACTGGGGAGCTGCTGTCAATGCTGTGTTTTATTATCAAATAAAATTTATGGGCACAGTGAACTGCGCCACAGAGTGAAAAACACAGGATTTCTCAGACACTCATTCGGATGGAGCCCAAGTCTACTAGTAAAGTCTACATATACACTTCTAAGAAGTCACCTTTGGCATCTTATGTGCAGCCCTGTTTCCTGGGTTTCTAGAATAATTGATTTTGTTAAAAATAACCCCAGATGAAAATCAAGAGGAAGCATCAGTATTCTCTCAATATTTTCAGTTGTGTAAGACTAACTGAGGAGGAGAGTTTGTGCTGCCTTATGAATTCTAGATGGCTCAGTTACCTCTGGAGTATATTCATCAATCACAGAAAAATAATGAATGAATATATTTCCAGTCCCTCTAGAAATATTATGAGGAGTAATTTAACCATCTTTCTATTTTGACATGATCATTAGAAAATTAATATGTTAATATAATTTCTTCCAAATGACTTCAAAAAATGTAAACACAGTTATAAGATAGTATAGTGGACACGTGTAGAGCATTTTGGATGTCCAATATCTTTTAAACCTTCCTAATTTGGTGGCTGCTATATAAGTCCTCTCTCTTTAGTCAGGACTCAGACATTTGCTTTGCCAGCCCTTTCTTGTGGGATGTGACCTCTGCTCTACAAATCAGATACAGCCATGTCAGTCTTTGTTCAGCAGAGAAACATGAAGAAGAAATCTGCTTTGGTGAGTGAGAGAGGCAGGGAAGAAGATAGCCAATTTTTAGAAGCAGTAGTAATAGGAATTTTAGAACCTTGAGCCCAGCATTATGGTGTGAATTATGTTCTTGCCCAATGGCAGTAGCTATTAGGGTCATCCTTGGAACAGTCTTCTGGCAGGGGCTGGGTATATACTTGGCTGTAGCTTCTAAACCTGACTCTCTGGATCTCCTTGAGATTCTATGAACCAGCTAATTTTTTAAAATAAATTATTTTTCTTTTTCAGCTACCTAGAGAGAATTCTGTTGCTTACAACTAAAATCCATGACTAATTCAGATGGTAGGTACAACCATAAATAAAAAAAATATAACCACAAAAATAAAAAATATATCTTGTAACATTCAGTTACAGTAAAAATAAACATGTGATCCAAAGTAAAGAATACCATATGCTACAACATGAATGAACCATGAGAACTTATGCTAAGTGAAATAAACCAATTACAGAGAAACAGTTACTATATAATTCTACTTATATGACGTATCTAAAATAGTCAAAGTCATGGAATCAAAGAGTTACCAGGGTTGGGGGGAGGGGGAAGTTGGGAGTTATAAATCAATGGGCGTAGAGTTTCAGGGGAGATGAATAAGCTCTACAGGTTTGCTGTACAACATTGCACCCATAGTCAACAATTACATACTGTATACTTAAAATTTATTAAAAGGATAGAGCTCATGTTAAGTATTCTTTCCACAATAAAGTAAAATTTAAAAACTGCTACCATGGACTTATACTCTCCAAAGACATGTGTAATGTTAAAAGCATATTGGAGAATTTAAAAATCTTGATAGCAATTTGAACATACCATCTTTATCAGCAGTGTCTTGAGGCTTGGATTTTAAAGTGAAGATCTTCCGCAGCTTACAGTTAGCTGAGACAATAATTCCATCCAACGACTGGAAAACTGCTCCCTTGAATATTTCACTGGTAAATGCCACCAAGTCAATGCATAGGTTGCACCACTAAAATAAAGGGGAAAAATAAGTACTTTCTATAATCACATAAATGAGCAGGCCATCTTGGAAAAGCCCAGAGAGTTGAGGCAATTATCTGGATCAACCAGTCCCATACCAATTTTCCCCTTTAGGTAAATATATCTCTCTTTTGTCTCCCAAGAAATGAACATAATCTAAATTGTCCACTGGTCCTCTGACTACAACTAAAATCCATGCCCATTGTGAGACAAGGCTTTGACATCTCTGGGAAAGAACTCTGGATTTTAGGCAGGATGCCAGTGGGAAGCTAACTGCTGGTGCATTAGACCACTTAAATCTTGAAAATCAGAGATAAGGAGCCAATTGCTCCTTCAAGGGGACTAATTTGAGCCCAATTAGCCAGCCACTTACATTTGCTTAAAAAAAAAAAAAAGCATGGGTGAAATTAAAAGCTGGGTTTAAAATGTGGCCAGGGCTGTCTACTAATAACTAATTAAGCTATTGTATAGAAATAGATTCTTCTAAAGAATTTGTAATTATGCCTGGTATATGCCAGTTTTTAAAGTGCTCTTGGCAGGGGATAATTTCTGCCTATTAAACAATTAGACCTCTTAATACTTCATCAAATTAATTCTTTAAGTCAGTGGTTCTCAACCTTCCTAATGCTGCGACCCTTTAATACAGTTCCTCATGTTGTGGTGACCCCCAACCATAAAATTATTTTTGTTGCTACTTCATAACTGTAATTTTGCTACTGTTATGAATCGTAATGTAAATTATCTGATGTGCAAAATGTATTTTCATTGTTACAAATTGAACATAATTAAAGCATAGTGATTAATCACAAAAACAATATGTAATTATATGTTCAATATGTGTTTTCCAATGGTCTTAGGCGACCCCTGTGAAAGGGTCGTTCGACCCCCAAAAGGGTTGTGACCCACAGGTTGAGAAATGCTGCTTTAAGTGATCTGACTGAGTTAATGAAAAGGAGAAAATAATCGTTTAGTAAGAAATTAGGACTGCAGGATAAAAGCAAGAAAAATAATTTTTGAAATTAAAACAAAAGCAGTATTTATAATTATGCTGTTTTTAAAATAGCAGCCTCTCCATTATTTGTTCAGAAGCACAATTTACATAGGTTCATTTTATTAATCCATAAAATCAAAAGCTATATTCATTGATAAAGAAAATAAAATGTTATTTCTTAAGGCAAATTCTATTTAGGAATAATTTTAATATGGAGAGGTTGTTTCCAGAGTAGAAAAGTAGAAGAGATTGCAACAAATTATTGATTAAATAAATGAAAATGATTTTCTTTGTAGATATCTCAAAAAAAAATTATGTTCTCAGGCCATGGGTATGCTCTGGTCTTTTTGGGGAAAGGGAGTCTGGAGTAATAATAGGTCGGAGGTAGGGCTGAGTGTGATGTAATAATGAGGATGGTGAGCTCTGGGAGGTGTAATAAGTGGGATGGTGAGCTCTGGGGAGGTGTGGGAAGTAATGTGGGATGGGCCAGTGAGGCCAGGTTCTGGAGGAGCTGGAAGATCAGGAAGAGAACCTTGGGCTCCCGAGGGTAAAGTGTTATGACAAAAGCAGAATATGACAAAGCAGAATATTGGGAAGCTTGCACTAACGATGATGCAGAGCTGTTTTGGGGTGATAAAGGGGTATGGGGGAAGGCTGAGGTAGAGTGAAGGAAGACAGAGGCACAGAAAGACTAGTTTCTGTCAGTCACTTAAGCATAAAGAGGAGGGTCTGCTTAGAAGGTTAGCATAGAAGTGGAATGTAAGGGACAAACCCATAGGCATGCCACAGGTGAAACACCAGGCCTTGGTAACACACGGGTTATAGGGATGAAGGTCTTCGGGTTTCCAAATATGCAGTAGTAATTATTAACATTATTATTACATTAGCAATATTATCATTGTTGGTCCTTATTCCTAAAAGACTTAAATTAACATTATGCCCAATTCCAATCATTCATCTGGTCTGTTCCATCAGAAATTGCATTCATCCACCCTTCCCCACAGGTGCTAAACACTTATCAGGTGCTAGAGCAGTGATGGCGAACCTATGACACACATGTCAGAGGTGACACACAAACTCATATTTTGGTTGATTTTTCTTTGTTAAATGGCATTTAAATATATAAAATAAATATCACAAATATAAGTCTTTGTTTTACTACGGTTGAAAATATCAAAAAATTTCTATATGTGACACGGCACCAGAGTTAAGTTAGGGTTTTTCAAAATGCTGACACGCTGAGCTCAAAAGGTTCGCCATCACTGTGCTAGAGTCCCATCGGTTCTCAACCTGTGGGTCGCGACCCCTTGGATCGCAACTCTTTAGGGATCGAACTACCCTTTCACAGGGGTCGCCTAAGACCATCGGAAAACACATATTGAATATATAATTACATATTGTTTTTGTGATTAATCACTATGCTTTAATTATGTTCAATTTGTAACAATGAAAATACATTCTGCATATCAGATATTTACATTATGATTCATAAAAGTAGCAAAATTACAGTTATGAAGTAGCAATGAAAATAATTTTATGGTTGGGGGTTACCACAACATGAGGAACTGTATTAAAGGGTCGCAGCATTAGGAAAGCTGAGAACCACTAGACACTGGGCTTGGCTCCAGGGATGCCGCAAGGAATAAGACAGTCCTTCCAGTCTGGGAAGGGGGGCAGATTGGAATCTATTATATACAGTTAGTATAGAGGGGGCTTAAGGTAGGAGGATGGGAAGGTTCATATAAGGCTTCTTTTAAAGAACATTTAAAAATTATATCATGATAGTATGAGCATATATAAGCATACATATACAAATATATAATTTTATACAAAAATTTTATGCAAAATGAAGTACTGGTCATCTCTCCATTTCTCTTGTCATACTGTCAACTCTTAACTTTCTTCTCTCTGTATTTTTATATAACACATCCTGCTTCATCAATTTGAGGTTTTTATCTACTGACTTCCTATTGTGGTAGATAAGACTTAACTCACACATACTACATCCCCCACCTTATCCTCCCTAGATAAGTATCTCATGCTTTCTTTTTTCCTCAAAATCCATTCTCCGTGTTTTCCTTGTGACTATGTAAATATTGTGTTCAAATGAGCCGTGATGCTCTATGATTACCTTTTCTTATTCACGTCTTTATATTTCTAGAGTTAACCGTTGCTGTTTTAATTATCTGCTTTATTGTCTTTGAAGCTAAGTTTTCCTACATCTGGGAAACACTTGTAGATGACTTCTGAGTTTGGTGCGAACAGTGAGTTTCCAGACCCAGGGAGATGTGCAAACATGGTGGGCATTTCCTCTCAGGGCCCTGCCCATCCTCCTTGCTAAGATGAACTCTCCCGTTGGCTGCACCAGAACACCCCCCATCAGACTCCACCAGTTCTGGTTGGGAATTGGTGTCCCCCTCCTTCTGAGTCTCAGAAAACCAGGCCCTTTACCAATACATACTTTTCTTATCCATCACAGTCAAGCTGCTTTTCCCTCTGCCTGGACTCATGGTTTGTGGAAAACACTCAACCAATAATGGTGTGTGTGTGTGTGTGTGTGTGTGTGTGTGTGTGTGTTTCATTTAACATATGAAGACATGCATGATTATACACATGCCTATCACACTTTCAAATTTTCATTTTATAATCATTTAACAAACTCCATAAATGTGTGGGAACTCATAATGTATTTAATGAATCCATCTATTGGAAGTACAGATTGAGGTAGTTCCTAAAAAACACGGGAATAACTTTCACAAATTTCCCTTGGCTAGAGGAAATGTAAATTGTATTTTTGGTTTAGCTGATATATTTTTTTTAATTAAATCTTTATTTTTCAGATTATTACATTTGTTCCTCTTTTTTCACCCCATAACTCCCCTCCACCCAGTTCCCACCCCACTCTCCTCCCTCATTCCCCATCCACTGTCCTCATCCATAGGTACACAATTTTTGTCCAGTCTCTTCCCGCATCTACCTCACCCCTTACTCCCCCAAGAATAGCCAGTCCACTCCCTTTCTATGCCCCTGATTCTATTATAATCACCAGTTCATTCTGTTCATCAGATTATTTATTCACTTGATTTTTAGATTCACTTGTTGACAAATGTGTATTTGTTGTTCAT
>NW_006383017.1:879672-890431 GCF_000327345.1 Myotis davidii
GTTGTAGCTATCACTGTGAGGAATTGACCTCCAGGCCAATTGCCTGTGAGAATCAGCTGTGTCTGCCTGCAGTGGGAGAACTTCTGTGCTGAAGACACCCCTCTGGGGGTAGACTTGCTTCGATGGGGCTTTGGTGCTCACTGAGTCTTCCCCCTGAGTGTGTCTTTTATGGTTCCACGGAGCTGCAAACTGGCTGGTCCCACTCTGACCTCTGGGTTTCCTGGTTCCTGGATCTCTAGGGAGGTGCTAATCTAGCCTTTGCCTGAGGCTATCCAGCAAAAGCCTCCCTGCAGGGCTTGGGTGGGGCAGGTCCCAAGGGACAAACAAGGCGGGACTAGCAGTTATGGCTGCTCTCAGTCCTGCCCTCAGAGGCTCTGCTTCTCAGTGTCTCGTTAAGCCCCTCAGAGAGAAAGCTGTAAGCCCCTTGGAGAGAAAGCTGCCCTCGAGTTCCGACCAATGCCAGACAGTCCCACTTTTCCTGTATGAGTCTGGGTCCCTAGAGACTCGCCTGGAACTGGAGCTCAGAGCCAGAGACTCCCTCCCGGTTGAAAATGACAACCGAGCCCTCAGCCGCCAGCCCACTCCGCATGCATCTATGCACCTTTGTATTTTACTTCCGTACTGTGCCTCCTCTGAGTCTCAGTATGCTTTTCTCTTTCCTTTTAGTTGTAGGATTTCCACTCAGCTAGCCTTCCTGTGGTTCTGGGTGATGTCCATTCCGTCTTTTAGTTGTATTTTTGAAGTGGTTGTTTGAGGCAGCAAACTCCGGTGTTTACCTATGCCGCCATCTTGGTTTTCTTAGCTGATATTTATAAAGGTTCTAATTTTCATAAGCTTTAACAAAGAACTCATTACTAATACAAGTGCTGTGGTATATTTTCTGAAGTTTTGTAAAGAGCATAAACTTTCTACTAGCAACAGGTGCATTATATGAAATATTATTTAAAAAATAATATTATAAAATATAAAATATTATTTTCATTATTTTTGGTGATATCATACATTCTTAAAACACCTGCTTTTAACTTTTTCTTGGTCTGTTATCACTTTATTTTTATGTGTAACTCTAGTCCAGTAGGGAAGAGCTCTTAATCTAAATATTCATAATCATGGGTCCTTAAGATGCTTGCACCAGAAAGACAGCAATGTGATAGATAAAAGACAGTGCTGTTTATTTATTTATTTTATTAATAAGTGAAGTTATGTTACTTACTTCCAGAATATAATTTTGCATGAAATAATTGACTGGCAAAGTGTAAAAGAATGATTCAAAGCATGAATTTCTGTTTTTCACTGACTCATATTTTGGCAATGTGGCTTTATTATACCAATAAAAGGATGACACATTTTGTGAACACACACACACACACACACACACACCTGTGTGACTCATTCACCCTGGGCCTAGGAGAACACCCCGCAGGGGAATGAGGTGGGCACTCACACACACATACACTCAAATGCATGCTCTTGGTTGTCCCAGCACTGCTTTGATTTCTCAAGCCATTACTATACAAAAGCTCTGAAGATAACTGAATTCATTCTGCTAGGATAGAAAGAGCCTGAGTCCTAACAGGTCCAGCTCTAGCCATCATTGCCTTTCTAAAAGCAAGCAACAAACAAGAAACCACAATTTCATAATCTAGCTATCTGTTTTCATGCTCCTAAAATGATAATAAAGAACAAAGTTTTAAGATGTTTATTATGCCTTTCAAAATAAATTTTCACATGTTAGTTTTAATTTCTCAAAAGAAAATCTGCTTATAATGACTTTATTAATCTCTATCACCATCATATTATGTTTATTAAATGGTGCAAGCAGAGATTGAAATAGTAATTTTATGTCCACATGGAGAAGCAATTATCTATTACTACTGTATTAAAAACAATTTCCCCAGGAGAAGCAAGTCATGACAAGTCTTATATGAAGAGAGGGGAGCTGAGGAGGGGAGGTTGGGACTGCCAGCAGCAGCTCTTGGCTGAACCAAGGAAAGGCAAATTCCTGGTGGGAATATTGTCATTATACCTGTTCAGCAATTAATTCCTATTTTCTAACTCCCATCCAAATCAAATAAGCTATCTCCTCCTGAAAGAGCAGCCCCATCTTTCTCTTGCTAATCCTCAACTCACCCTTTCACTGTGCCCTCTGAAATCCTTACTGCTGAAAAGTACTTATGCCTCTGTATTGTTCTAAGGGTCCTACACACCTGACCTTAACTGACACCTGTCTTTTCTCTGAGACCTTACTTCCTCTTCAACACTAGAGCTAGTTTACTTAGGAAGTCACATGTGCTTCTCCAGCCATGTTTTGAGGCTGTGGGGCTGAGTGGCATTGGGAGAAGGTATGCTCTATTGCTCTTTGGAGTTTGCAGCACACATTGGCAGGTTCTTCTATCCTTTTAGCTTCATTAATCTTCCAACTACTCCCCAGTTACTCCTAGCTCTTCAGACACACCCTAACCAGCATATATACTCATTCCTGAAAAATGCTGGGACCAGCAGGTAGTGTTGCATCACAAGGTTTTTGTTTGTTTGTTTTTTGGCTCTCTTGCCCTTCTCTGGCTTTTCAGATCTCCGCAGGGAGGTGGAAAATGGCCTGTGTTCCCTAGGAAGGTGGGCACCTCCTGTGTGATCCATTTGCCTAGGAGAACTCCCCGTAGAGGAATGCAATGGGCAATGGGGCTCCAAATTGTGAAATCCCAGTGATGTCCCCCAGAGCCATATGTCACTAATGCAGCCTCAATGTGCTGGGGTGGGGTGAACTTGGGGAACCCAGCCACCTCCTTTGTTGCTTTGCCCTCCCAGCAATAGCAACCTCAGACCTTCATGGAGTCCCCACCATGTGCCTCCACCTAACCTGGGATTAGTCGCAGAGTGCTCCCTTCTCTCAGGGAAAAAGTGTTTCTAAAGTACCAGTTCTTGGATTTGCAGATAATGTGTTCTGCAACAGGACAGGAAGGGTGAGGGGAGGCGACCAGGCTCTGTGGCTTTGTTTATCTGTTTGGAATGCTGATTGTCAGACAACCATGGCTGCACCTCTGTGCTTAGTCCCTGCCCGGGTCACTGGAGTTAGCTAGAGCTGATACTGTCCACTCCTGCAGGACTGCTCACTGTATCTCTCTGCTCCTCCCTGCTGAAGGGAGTGCTAGCCACAACCTAATTCCTCCCCTCTCCAGGCTGAGCCCCGCAGTGAGCTCCAGGCGGAGGGCTGCATCTGTGGCTCATCTCAGTTTTTCTCCCTTCTTACCTCCCCTGTTTGCTCTCACGTGCCCACCTTTAGATGTTTCAATGCACAGATCTCTCAGACATGTTTGTGCATTGAGCCAGGGAATGCTTTGTTGAATTATAGCTGTTCATATCGTTGAAACTTCCAAGGGAGAGAGAGAGAGAGAGATTTTTGTTCCATTCATTTATGCATTCATTGATAGAGCCTAGAGTCTACTCTAGACTAAAGATTGAACCTGAAACCTTGGTGTATGGGAATGACACTTTAATCAACTTAACCAACTGAGTTACCCAGCCAGGGCAGGATTTTAAAAATGTACACCTAAATGACATTGTATCTAAATTAATCTAACTCCTCCATTACCTTTTCATTTAATAACCCTTAATAAATTAAATACTGTTTTAAAAAATGTCCAAATCACTGGCTCTACGGAAAAAAATGATGTTTGAGGGGAATTTTTAAAAACATTATACCACACTTTCAGTTTGTAATAAAAGATATAAAATATTCCATCAGAATTGTAATTCAAGAAAGTGGAACTCCTAAAGAGCAGTTTTATCTATTTAAATGACAAACACTGGGTATTTGAGTGGTAAAGGTTACTAAAAGATTTTGGCATTGTAATCTATCATACCATTGTTATATCTTCTATGAATGATTCATTCCCAACGATATATCATACCTTGAACTTTCTATTCAAATGGAATTAAATTTACTGAATATGAATACTTACTTTGGTGGCAAGACATGGATGTTCATCAGATACTATCACTAACAAATTGAAATTATTTTAAAGAGGTAGTAAGATTGATTTCAGTGAGTCTTGACTAAGTGGCTACATCCATTGTTTAATCTGATGATCATTAATTTTTATAACTATTCTTCACATTGAAAACCAAAGCTAAAAGTATAAATTGTTGTAATTTAAATGGTAGAGTTAATCCTTCATAATTAAGAATAACATGAAAAAGAAAAATTTTTATTAGCAAGGTTGAACATTTAATAGTAACTGGAATAGTAAGTGGACTATAAATAAATATTTATATTGGTGTGGCTATAAGAATATTAACTTTATTTGCTGCCTCTGGCTATGTAAAGATTTTAGCTAAAGAACCAAGGCAAAGTGGACCATTTGGCAATTATACTCTAAATCAGGGTTACAAACTATATGCCTAGAGGGCCCAGGCATATAAATTAAATGAGTGAAGCAGGAAGGAGCTGATGTACCTGCATTTCTTAAAGCTCTGTTAAAAGTGTACAGTTGCCCTTTAGCTCCAGCTGACTGCTTGCTCTGCAGACTTAACATTGATAACTTCTGACTTATAAGTGTTAGCTAAAATGCTTTTAAAATTCTGCATTCCAAAGTTTACCATCAAAATATCTATAGTTCTGCACAGCTCACACTGGGGATGGAGCCCACAACCCGGGCATGTGCCCTGACCAGGAATCGAACCGTGACCTCCTGGGTCATAGGTCGACGTTCAACCATTGCGCCATGCCGGCTAGGCAGGATTCCCTCATTTTTAACAGCTGAATAATATTCCATTGTGTGTGTGTGTGTGTGTGTGTGTGTATGACACACACAACATCTTTATCCATTCATCTGTTGATGAACACTTAGTTTCCATATCTTGGCTATTGTAAATAATGCTGTTATGAACATGGGAATGTAAGTATCTTTTAAGTTAGTATTTTCCTTTCCTTTGTATACATTCCCAGAAGTGACACTGCTGGATCATATGGTAGTTCTATTTTTAATTTTCTTGAGGATTCTCCATAGTGGCTGTATCAGTTTACAATCCCACCAACAGTGTAAAAGAGTTCCCTTGTTTCTACATCCTCACTAGCATTTGCTCTCTTTTTATCTTTTTGATGATGGCCATCCTAACAGGCTTAAGGTGATATCTCATTGTGGTTTTGAGTTACATTTCCCCAGTGACTAGTGACGTTGAGCACCTTTTCATATCCCTGTTGGCTTTTCATATGTCTTCTTTGAAAAATGTCTGTAAAGGCATTTTGGCTATTTTTACATTGGGTTATTTGTTTCACTTTTTGCTACTGAGGTGTATGGGTTCTTTATATATTTTGGATATTAACTCCTTGTCAAATATATGTTGGAAATATTTTTTTCCTATTCTATACATTGTCTTTTCACTTTGATTTGTTTCTTTGCTGTGCTTAAGCTTTTTTATTTTGTTGCTTATGCTTTAGGTGTCATATTCAAAAAAATCACTGCCAAGCCCCATGTCAAGGGGCTTTTCTCCTATCTTTTCTTCTAGGAGTTTCATGTCTTATATTTAAGTCTTTAACCTGTTTCAAGTTAATTTTTGTGAGTTGTGTAAGATAGGGGTCCAGTTTCATTCTTTTACATGTGAATTATCCAATTTTCCCAACACCATTTATTGAAGAGACCCCTCCCCTCCCCCTCCCCGAGTATTCTTGGTTTCTTTGTCAAATATTAGTTGACTTGTATGATGGGCTCTCAATTATGTTCTATTGATCTATCTGTCTTTTTTATGTCAGTACCATACTGTCTTGATTACTATAGCTTTATAGTATAGCTTGCAACCAGGAAGTATGATGGCTTCCGCTTAGTTGTTCTTTCTTAGGATTGCTTTGACTATTCAGGGTTTTTTGTGATTCCACATAAATGTTAGGGTTGTTTTTCCTATTTCTGTAAAAAATTGCCACTGGAATCTTGATAGGGACTGCATTGGGCCTATAGGTGGCTTTTTGGTAGTATGGACATCTTTAATTCTCACCCAAGGATATGCTTTTATCGACTTTAGAGAGAGAGGTTGGGAGGAGAGGGAAAGAAGAAAAACATCGTTGTGAGAGAAAAACGTTAACAGGTTGCCTCCTGCACATGCCCTGACCAGAGCTGAGCATGGAACCTACAACCTTGGTGTGTGCCCTGACTGGGGATCGAACCTTTCGTTGTATGGGATGATACTCCAACCCACGGAGCCACACCGGCCAGGGCCTGCTGTCTTTGTGTTTTGATGTCTTGGGGTATTGGTATACTTTAACTTCTATATTATGCTCTTTTGTGTGATTACTACAGGTTTTTCTTTTGTGGTTACCATGAGGCTTACATAAAACATCTTAAAATTATAGCACACTTTTTAAAACTAATAACTTCAGTAGAATACCTAAGCTTTACACTTTTACTTCTCCTTCCCTTACATTTTAGGTTATTAATGTTATAATTTATATATTTTTATATTGTGTAACTAATAACAGATTATTTAGTGATGGTTGTTTTTACTACATTTGTGTTTGAACTTTAACTAGAGTTGTAAAGGAATTACACACCACCATTACCCTATACAGAATCCAACTCTATGTATTTACCCTTACCAGTGAGTTTTTTACTGCCTTCTTATGATTTTATGATGTTAATTGGTGTCCTTTATTTTCACTCAAAGAACTCCCGTTAGCATTTTTTGTAAGGTGGGTCTCATAGTAATGAATTCCCTCAGCTTTTGTTTGTTTAGAAAAGTCTTTATCCCTCTTTCAGTTTTGAAAGGCAGCTTTTCCGGGTAAAGTATTCTTACTTGACAGTTTTCTTTTCTTTCAGTATTTTGAATATGTCATCACATTCTCTTCTGGAATGAAAAACTCCTGTTGAGAAAACTTTTGAGTCTTATGAGGGGTCTCTGGCATGTAACTTTTCTCTTTTCTCTTGCAGTTTTCAAAATTCTTTTGTTGACTTCTGACAATTTAATTATGAAGTGTTTCTGTGAGGCTCTATTCAGGTTCAACCTATTTGGGATCCTTGGAGCCACGTGGAACTGGATGTTTATTTCTCGCCCCAAATTTAGAAAGTTTTCAGGCATTATTGCTTTAATACGTTGTCTCTGTCCTTTTATCTTTCTCTTCTCCTTCTGGAATTCCCATAACACAAATATTCTTTCATTGTGTCCCATAACTCCTAAAAGCTTTCTTGACTCTTTTTCATTCTTTTCCTATTTACTCCTCAGACTGAATAATTTCAATTATCCTATCTTCCAGGTCACTGATCTTTTTCTTCTGCATGGTTCAATCAGCTTTTGAAGCTCTCTACTGAATGCTTCAGTTCAGTTACTGTATTTTTCAGCTGCATGATTTCTGTTTGATGTTCTTTGAGGTTTCTATTTCTTTGTTGAAATTCTCATTTTGTTCATACATTGTTTTCTTAATTTCATTTAGTTTTCTGTCTATGCTATCTTGAAGTTCATTCACTACATGTCTTTAAGATGAATATTCTGAATTCTTTGAGAGTTCATAGATCACTTTTATTTAGGATCAGTTATTAAAGCTTTATTAATTTCCTTTGTTGGTGTTATATTTACCCAATTTTTCATGAGCCTTGATTCCTTACATTTGTATCTATGCATTTAGGATAGGTGCTTAAAGTTGTCTTTAAAAAATAAATTTATTTAAGTCTACCCACCCCCCTGAAGTGAATAGATTTAAAGGAAATAATTAAGTACATATTAGAACAGGTAGTACACAAACATGGTAGTCATGAGAGGGGTATTAAAATGACTGAAGTTTGAGAGACTAGTCAGTCATAACAAGCCCAAGTCTTTTAATCTATAATCTATTGCTTATCCATGCATACATTATATGCTGCTTTAGCTCTCAGAGGTTACATAACAGGCATAAAATCTTCAACCTATATCAGGCTGTTATAAGACTGATTTTTTCCTAAAACTATTTTTTAAAAATATGGAAATAATGATCAGTCATTCTCTGTTCTCAAATATGTACTAATTTCCAGCCCTGAAATTGTTCCTTCTGCTTGGAATGACTGGCTTCCCATCTCTACCTGCTGAAATCCTACAATCCTTCAAAGTCCATGCTAAATGCAATCATGCAATCTCTTTCATGCAATCTTTCCTCATCCTGAAATCTGACAGATTTCTCTGCCTTTCACAGTATCAATAGCACCTTCCCTTTCTACTGTGCTTCCCATTACAGTTTTGATGGTATTTATGATATTTAAATAATTATATTCTTCTACCTAGTAGATTTTAAGCATTTTCATGTGAGAAAAATAAAGAGTATGATTTTTATTCACCTTTATACTACTATAGCACTTAACAAAGTGCCTTATACACAGACTAAGCACATAATTAATATTTGCTGAATTGAATTTAATATTTTAAGCAATGTTCATGTGACACTTACAATTTTGCGCTTGATCATGAAAAGTGGAATTTTTGCATGGAGAGGGGTTGATGACAGTTCTTTATGAACCGTTGATAAGTACAATCTTCTTTTGATATTCCCTAAATCAGTAATTCTGAAAAAAGAAAGAGAAAAGAAGAGAGAAAGATTTCCATCAAGATAATAACCATGTCTTTGGATAATCATCAAAATGATATAATTTATCATATAGAATCTTTCCAACAGGGAGATCAAACACAGAATTTAAGAATTGCCTTTTTTTCTCTCAAGAAGCAATAAAATTTCTTCCTTAAATTCAAAGTGCTCACAAGCTTGAATGTATAAATTCACTCAATATGCTAATTTATTTCAGTACTTTATACTAGATTTCCAGTCTTCCAGCCTATGAAAAGAATTCAATTTGTATGAACTGAATAACTGCTAGCCTTTAATAACCATGCTTGTTCCAGCCCCTTAGGTTTGTGTTATCTTGGGACATACTGTCACATACTAAATAAGAAAACATTATGGGTTTCTTTCCCTGAAAATGCACCTGTCATTTTATATAGGCTGTTAGTCTGCTTAGAGACAGACACAAAACACTGACTGTCGGTTTCACTTTCTAAGCACATATCTTCAAACCAGAATTATAATACACAAGTTTATTGCTCACTATTCAGGTCAACCTGCAGTGATACCAAGGACACTGAATTTGAACATCTTTAATAGATTTAGAGAATAGCCATGATCACAAAGATTAGGTTTCCTTCAAATTGATAGGAGCTCATTTTTATGTTCTGCTTCCTTTAGGTCTCAGAGATAACACCGCAGGCTAAAATCTCCAAACCTGTCTCAGGCTGCTCTATAGTAGAATTGATGCTTCCTGAAAGGCTATCTTTTTATTAGAGTATAGTTAATTTCCCCCTTATTTTGAGGAACCTTGCCTACATATACCAACTGCTAATTTTCTACAATTAGCAATTTCCAAAGGAGAAAACATTTAATTTGAATATTTGTAGTGTAATTATTTTTTAAGTCAACATAGCCTTCTTTTCTATGTTTAAGTGAGTTTATTGGGGTGACACTGGTTAACAAAATTACACAGGTTTCAGGTGCACAATTCCACAACACATCATGTACCACTGTATTAGGTTCACCACACCAAGTCAAGTCTCCTGCCATCACCACTTATCCCCCCATACACTGGCCAACACCTTCCCCAACTCCATTCCCCCTAGCAATTAACAAACTGTTGTCTGTGTCTATGACTTTCTATTTTTTGCTCAATCCCTCCACCGTCCGCAAGACCCCACCCTTCGGACAGCTGTGAGCCTGCCTCTATCTATGAGTCTTTCTCTCTTGTGCTTGTTAGTTTTCATTTTGTTCATTAGATTCCACATATTAGTGAAATCATATACTTGTCTTTTTCTGACTGGCTTATTTCACTTAGCATAATGCCCTCTAGTTCCATCCATGCTGTCACAAAATATAAGGTTTCCTTTTTTTTTTTTAACAGCCTAGTAGTATTCCATTGTGTAAATGTACCGTAGTTGTTTTTTTTTTTATCCACTTGGCTGTGTCCAAATCTTGGCTATTGTAAATAACATTGCAATGAAGATAGGGGTGTATATATTCTTTTGAATTAGTGTTTTGGGGTTCTTCAGATAAATTCTCAGAAGTGGAACAAGTATATCACAAGGCAGTTTTATTTTAAAACTTTTGAGGTAACTCCATATTCCTTTCCACAGTGGCTGCACCAATTTGCATTACACCAACAGTGCATAAGGGTTCCCTTTATTCCACATTCTCATTAACACTTGTTTGTTGATTGATGATAGCCATCTGACAGGTGTGTAATGATACCTCATTGTGGTTTTAATTTGTAGTTCTCTGACGACTAGTGATGTTGAGAATCTTTTCATATGTCTATTGGCCATCGGTATGTCTTCTTTGGAGAAGTGTCTATTCAAGCTCTTTGTCCATGTTTAAAATTTGGTTTTTAGTGTTGATTTTGATAAGTTCTTTACAAATTTTAGATATTAAACCCCTATTAGATGTATTGGTGAATATGTTCTCTCATTCAGTGGGTTATCTTTTCATTTTGTTAATAGTTTCCTTTGGTGCACAAAAACTTTTTAGTTTGATGTAGTACCATTTATTAATTTTTATTTTGTTTCCCTTACCCAAGGAGATATAGCAGAAAAAATATTGCTATGAGAAATGTCCGAGATTTTACTGCCTGTTTTCTTCTTGGATTTTTATGGTTTTAAGTTTAACATTAAGTCTTTAATAGATTTTGAGTTTATTCTTATATATGACTAGAGGCCCGGTGCACAAAACTTTGTGCACTTGGGGGGGGAGGGGGGGCCCTCCGCCCGG
>NW_006383017.1:891347-902255 GCF_000327345.1 Myotis davidii
CCTCCGCTGCTGAAAGTAGGTTTCTGGCCTTTGCTTACAATGTTGCGATCCTGCTGACTGAAGCCCGGCAGTTTTCTGGGGTTTTGTTTAGCTTCTATGTTTGTTACATAGTTGCTTGCAGCTCAGAGGCCTGCAGCGGCAGGTGGGGAACGTTGGAGTCCTCTGTCACTGAAGCAAACAAGCCTCATGTTAGTTTCAAGCTGCCTGGGTGCCGGCCGCCATCTTGGGTGGCAGTTAATTTGCATATCTCACTGATTAGCCAATGGGAAGGGTAGTGGTCATACGCCAATTACCAGGTTTCTCTTTTATTAGATAGGATGTGAGTCAGTCTAGTTTCATTTTTTTTTGCATAAATATGTACAATTTTCCCAACATTTATTGTATGTTTTTGACTCCTTGTCAAATATTAATTAACTATAAAAGTATACATTTATTTCTGGGCTCTCTATTCTGTTCCATTGATCTATATGTCTGTTTTTATGTCGGTAGCAAGCTGTTCTGAATACTATGGCCTTGTACTATAGCTTGATATCAGGTAGTGTGATTCCTCCAACTTTGTTCTTCTTTCTCAAGATTGCTTTGGCTATTTGGGGTCATTTGTGGTTCCATATAAATTTTTGAAATATTTGGTCTAGTTCTGTGAAACACACCATTAGTAGCTTGATTGGAATTGCACTGAATCTATAAATGCTTTGGGTAGTATGGATATTTTAATGATGTTAATTTTTCCTATCCATGAATATGGTATGTGCTTCCACTTATTTGTATCTTCTTCAATTTCTTTCTTTAGTGTTTTCTACTTTTTTGAATACAGGTCGCTTTCATCCTTGGTTAAATTTATTCCTAAAGTATTTTATTCTTTTAGAAGCAATTGTGAATGGAATTGTTTTCTTAGTTTCCCTTTCTAATAGTTCATTATTGATGTATAAAAATGCAACTGATTTCTGTATATTTATTTTTGTATCCTTCTATTTTACTGACTTGATTTATCACTTCTAGTAGTTTTCTGGTAGAATCTTGGCTAGTACTTCCAGTACTATGTTGAATAAAAGAGGTGAAAGTGGACACCCTGGCTTGTTATTGATTTTAAGGAAAATGCTTGTAATTTTTACCCATTGAGTATAATGTTGGCTGTGGGTTTGTCATATATGGCTGTTATTATGTTAAGGTATGTTTCCTCTATTCCCACTCTGCTGAGTTTTTATCATAATCGGGTGCTGGATTTTATCAGGAGCTTTTCCTGCATCTATTGATATGATCATATGGTTTTTATCCTTCATTTTGTTTATGTGGTGTATCACATTTGTTATTTGTGAATAATGTAGCCATCTTGCATCCCTGAAATAAATCCCACTCGAGCATGATGTATTGCTGAATCTAGTTTGCTAATATTTTGTTGAGGATTTTAGCATATATGTTCATCAGGGAAATTGGCCTATAACAAAGCATTTTCTGTAGCTCTTTCTTTCCTCCCCTGCCCATGTTTCTAATCACATTATTTCCTTCCTCTACGATTCTCTACATATTTTTCTGTAGAAAACTATTACTGAACAATGGTAAGAATAAGTACAGTAAAAATTAGATGAGATAATTTCAGATTATGGCCATAAAGCTAAAAATTCTACCCTACCTGCACTATACAATGCCATAAAGTCATCTAAAAAAGCAATACACTATTTCAATCCACAGAGATAGGGTTTAAAATGTGAAACTACTACATAGTTTTACACTTAGATGTATATAAATAAATGTAGTATAACATCTTCCCCAAAGCAATGTGCTCAAAGTGGGATGGATGTGCATATGGGGCCGAAGGGTGCTATACAACCATTCACTGCAGTGCAGGACGAAACTACTAAAACTATCTTTCATCCCACCCCTTTAAAATGTTATTTCTGTGCACATTTCAGTACAGTAATATATTTATATAATTTGAAATAAATAAATGTACTTATGTGGTTAGTGTGCTCAAACATTTTAACAGTAGAATACAGGGTCAAATATATTTGGAAAGCATTGTCAGAAGTAATTCTATCAGCTCTCTTCTATAAGAAGCTCTGATTATGGAATAGAAGAAAAGACTATATAGAGGTTCTGGAAAGAAAAAGGTGGAAAAGTTTGTTTGATGCATCAAACAAAAAGTTCAGTTGCATCAACCAAAAACTCATTTGAGACACAGTTTTATTAAAGGTTTGCTTTACTTGTAGGAATAAAATTGTATAAATTGTATAATTTTTATTTGAATTATGAAAGGATCAAACTCCAAACAGAGAAACATTTGAGTATATACCATTTTCTCAATATATGAAACAATAAGAACATTCATTCATTCATCCATTCACAAGTTCAACAAATACCCATTGAACCAGGCAATAACCTGGGAATACAATGCAGAATAAAATAGTAAAAAGAAAGGCAAGGTCCCTATCCTCTTGGAGCTTCTATTCTAGTGGAAAAGTATAAAGAGACAATATACATGCAAGTATCGTAAGTGCAATGAAGAAAACATGTAAGAGACTAAGCTAGAAAAGATGAAGAAATAACCTACTTCTGACAGGAAAGCCAGCAGGGGTAGCACCTAGGTAAGGGAGGGACATGAAGTAGAAAGGGTAGGCAGGAGCCAAGGCATGCAGGGTCTTTATGCCAAGGTAAGGGATTTTTAAATTTACTAGGAGCCCAGTGCACGAATTCATGCACTTTGAAAGGAACTGTGAGCCACGAGGCTGTAATGGGCACAGAGGTGGGTCGTGGCCCATCCTCTGCACCCCAGCCTGGCCTCTCCCGTCGCGGGTCCCACCTGCCAGCAGCCCTGCTCCCACTGCTGCTGCTCCCACGTGCTGATGGTGCCAGCCCCACTCACACCTGCTGACGGTGCAGAGCGATTGGGGCCAACGCCAGCAGCAGGTGTGAGCGGGGCTGGCACCGTCAGTGGGTGTGAGCGGCGGCTGCCGCCTCGATCGTCCCTCAGGAGCAGGGAGAGGTGGAGAAGCCCTCAGGGGCAATTGGGGCTGGCCGCTGCCGCTCACACATGCTGACAGTGCTGAGCAACCGGGACTGGCACCAAGCACTGGCAGTGGGTGCAAGTGGCGGCTTCGGCGCCAGCTGCAGGTGCAAGCAGGGCCATCACCAGCAGCGGGTGTGAGAGGAGGCTGCCAGCCCCGATTGCCTCTCAGGAGCAGGGGGAGGTGGAGAAGTCCTGAGGAGAGATCGGGGCCAGCAGCTGCCACTTGCACCCACTGATGGCATCAAGGGACGGGGGCCAGTGCCGGCAGTGGGTGCAAGAGGCGACTCTGGCACCACCAGCAGATGCAAGAGGGGCCGGTGCTGGCAGCAGGTGTGAGCACTGGGCAGGACCACAGAGCAAAGAATTTTCAGTAACCACCTGAGGCTCGCCCTGACACAGCAACCAGTGCCCCCTGCCTTTGTCTGGCAGCCCCACTCACCTGCTCCACCATCCCATCACAGCTGAGGCCTGTCATGTTCTGTGCTCTGCCACCTGCTGCCGATGCCCGCCATGCTCCATGTGTGCCCCCTGGTGGTCAGCGCACGTCATAGTGTCCGGTTGTTCCTCCGTTTGGTCTATTTGCATATTAGGGTCATATATATATATATAGACTAGAGGCCTGGTGCACAAAATTCTTGCACAGTGGGGGGGGGGTGCCTTAGCCTGGCCTACCCTCTATCTGGGGCTGCTGGCTCCTAACCACTCACCTGCCTGCCTGCCTGCCTCATCGTCCCTAACCACTCAACTGCCTATCTGATCTCCTCTAGCCACTCTACCTGGCTGCCTCATTGTCCCTAACCACTCGCCTGCCTGCCTGATTGCTCCTAACCCCTCTGCCTTCCTACCTGATCACCCCTAACTACTCACCTGCCTGTCTGATTGCCCCTAGCTCGCCTGCCTGCCTAATCGCCCATTACCACCTATGCTTGCCTGCATGATTGCCCCTAACCACTCTGCCTGCCTGATCACCCCTAACCACTTTGCCTGCCTGCCTCATTGCCCCTAACTGCTCGTCTGTCTGCCTCATTGCCCCTAACTGCCTCTACCTCGGCTCCTGCAGCAGCAGCTTCATCTGGAATGACGTCCGGAAGGTCGTTCGGCTGTCTGGTCTAATTAGCATATTACGCTTTTATTATTATAGACTGTTCACAATAGGAAGCTATTAGAGTCAACATTCTACCCAGTATGATAAATGGATATGACAAAAATAGTTATGTTCTCTTTTATTTCTTCATTGGGGTAAAATTTGTGTAATTGAAATGCATAGATTTTTGTGTAAAATCTTAAAAAAAAATTTTTTTATTTAACTTCATTCTTGAGAGTATTACAGGATGTCCCTGATTTTTCCCCATTGGCCCCTCCCCTTGCCCCGCCCCATTCCTGCACCACCCCAGGCCTTCACCACACAATTGTCTGTGTCCATGGATTACGTATATCCTATCTAATAAAGATGGAATATGCAAATTGACCATCACACTGTCACAATGATGGCGGCGCCCATAACCACAAGATGGCAGTGCCCAGTACCCTCAGCCCCACCGGAGTCCCACAGTTCTTTTAGCCCACGTTGTGGGGGGAGGGCGGCAAGTGCATGGTGCGGCTGGACCCACCCTCAGCCCCCCAGCCGCCCAGGGCTGGCCCGAGGTGCAGGCAAGCCTTGGATGGCAGCTGCCCAGCCTACACCCGAAGCACAGGCAAGCCTTGAATGGCAGCTGCCCAGCCACCCAGGGCTGGCCCGAGGTGCAGGCAAGCCTTGGATGGCGGCTGCCCAGCTGCCCAGGGCCACCTGAGGCTCAGGTAACCAGGGCCAGCAGAGGCTTGTGCTGCCGGCAGTGGCAGCAGCAGAGGTGTGATGGAGGCATCACCTTCCCCTGATGGCCGGGTCGCCTCCTGCCCCTGAGGGCTCCCAGACTGTGAGCAGGCCGGGCTGAGGGACCCCCACTCCAGTGCATGAATTTTCATGCACTGGGACTCTAGTATGCATATAAATTCTTTGCTTAATCTCCTGTGTTTTGATAAATGTACGAGTACACGCACATGTAATTACCACTCCAGTCAAAATATAGAACATTTTCATCACCTTAGAAACTTGCTTCCTGTCCCCTTATTGTCAATCCTCACTCCTGATTTCTATCATCATGGGTAAGTTTTATCTGTTCTTCAACTTCTAATAAATATAATAGTAGACTATATTATTTTGTGACTAGCTTCTTATACTTATCACATTATGTTTTTGAGATTCATCCAAATTGTAGAATGTACCAATAGTTCTTTTTTAAAATTGCTGAGTCTTGTCTGCAATTCATTTATCTATTTTCCTGTTGATGGACATTTGTTTCTAATACTGGTTTCTTATGAAAACCTGTAAGAACATGCTTGTAGAGTCTTCTTATGGATGTGTATTTCATCCTCTTGATAATTAAGAATGGGATTTCTAGGTCATTGGGAAAGATACACATATAACTTTATAGACACAGTTCTCCAAAGTGGTTGTCGTGGTTATACATCCTCACCAACTCTTGTTGCTGTCAGACTTTATGTTAGCCAATTCCAGTGGGTATGAAATGGATATCATTGTGATTTTATTTTCATTTCTCTTATGAATAATGACATTGAACACTTTTACATGTATTTACTGGTATATTTTGTGAAGAATCTCTTAAGTTTTTTACTCAATTTTTATTGGGTTGTTCTCTTATAACTGTAAGAGTTCTTTATATAGTTTGGATACACAGTCTTTGTCAATACATATATATTGTGAATATTTTCTTGCCTATTATATTAATAGTATGTATTTTTAATCTTTTATTTGGAAATAATGTCTGATTTAGGGAAAAGTATAAAGAATACTACAGAGAAACTCATTTATGCTTTATCTAGTTTTGCTTATTGCTTAATGATGTCTTTTGATTAGCAGATGTTTTTAATTTTCATGAAATCCAGTTTATCATTATTTATATAGTGATATGCCTCCTATGTCCTAAAAAATCCTTGCCTAGCCAGAAGTTGCAAAAATACTTTCCTATGTTTCTTTCAAAAACTTTATAGTTTTCATATTTAGTCTATGTTCCACTGTTAATTAATTTGTGTACTGTGTGAGGTAGTTTTGGGTGTGGGTCTATTTCTTTCTGCATGTTTAACCAGTCATCACAGCACCATTGCTAGAGACTCCACTTTCCTCATTGAAATGCATTGGTACTTTGTTGAAAATCAATTGACTATACATACATACTAGCACGTGTGGATCTATTTCTGGGCTGTATTGATCCATTTGTTTTACTTATCCATTTGTTCATTCTTATACCAATGTCACATTGTGTTTATTACTATAGATTTATAGTAAGTCTTAAATTAAAACTAGTTCAAAAAAACTCTTCAACTTGTTCTGTTTTTTGTTGTTGTTTTTTAAAAAATATATTTTGATTTTTTACAGAGAGGAAGGGAGAGGGATAGAGAGTCAGAAACATCGATGAGAAAGAAACATTAATCCGCTGTCTCCTCCTGCACACTCCCTACTGGGGATGTGCCTGCAACCAAGGTACATGCCCTTGACCAGAATTGAACCTGGGACCCTTGAGTCCACAGGCTGACGCTCTATCCACTGAGCCAAACTGGTCAAGGCTTTTTTTTTTTTTTCCCAAGGTTTGTTTGGCCCTCGTTTTTCCATATAGATTTTAGGACACTATCATTTTTTATTAAAAAAAAAGAAAGGTGTTGAGAGTTTAACTTGGATTGTGCTGAACTTAGAGATCAATTTGGGAGGAACAATATTGAATTTCCCAATCAATTTACATGATATATCTCTCCATTTGTTTAGTTCTTATTTAATTTCTTTCACAATGTTTTACAGTTTTCAATTTAGAAGTCTTGCACATCTTTTGTTAAATTTATTCTAAGTATGTTGTTTTCTGACATGACGAAAAAGCATTTGAAAATACCAATTACCAGCCAAATGTTACTAATATACAGAAATACCATTGGTTTTTAATATATAGACCTCGTTTCATGTGTCCTTGCTTAATTCACTCCTGAGTACTAACAGTTGTTTTGCAGGTTCCTAAAGATTTTCTACATAAATAATCAAGTCTTCAGTGAATCAAGACTTTTACGTCTGCTTTTCCCAATCTTTATATCTTTTCTTTCTTTTTCTCACATTATTGCACTGGCTAGGACCTCCAACATATACTAAATAGAAGTGGTGAGAGTATAAAATCTTGCCTTGTTCCTCGTAATAGTGTTCAGTATGTTTCTTTAAATATGATGTTAGATGAAAGTTTCCTTTATCAAATTGAAGATGTTCTCTTCTATTTCTAGTTTTCTTGTGTGCGTGTGTTTTTTTAAATCAGGAAAGGGTGTGATATTTTGTCAAATGATTTTTCTGCCCTAAATGAGATGATCCTATTGTTTTTCTCCTTTATTCTGTCCATATGATTTATTTTCATAAGTGAAACCAGCCTTGTATTTTTGACAGAAGTTTCAGTTGTGCTAGCATTTTTTTGAGGATGTTTATAGCAATGTTCATGGGGGACATTGGTCTGTAATTTTCTTGTAGCGTCTATGTCAGCCAAGACCTGAGGGTGGCTGAAGGCCAGACCCAGGGTGAGGGACACCTGGGTGGGAGTCTGCAGCCGCTGCTCTCCAGTCACTGTTACTTACAGAGAAGTGCCATCCCATAGCTTCCCCCAGCGGGTGTACACCAGTTCCAAGAATCCAGACCTGAACCCAAGGGGTCCAAGGGGGGACCTGGACATTTTGTACAATGGGTTCCCAGGCCTTGGGCTTCTCTATGGAGATTTCAGGGTCAGAACAGGGTCTGCAGGGGGTCCGAGTTGGGTGCAGTCACCTTGTCTGGGCCGGTGCTTCTTGGATGGGGATTGGCCACAGCTACTTGCCCTCAGAACCTGCGTGTGCCCAGAGGAGGGCCCAGGGGAGAGTGACGTGCACCATTGATCATGGACTTTACAGTGTATGCTACCACCTGGAGTTTAGAAAAATAATTTTTTCACATCCCGCCCCCCCCAAAAGCTAGTTCCATAAAGTGATCTGGAAAGTGTTTACTCCTCCTTTATTGTTAGAAAATTTGTTTACAATGGTGCTAGTTATTCTTTAAATATTAACAGAATTCATTCAAGTCTGACATTTTCTTTGCGGAAAGATTTTGGTTACACATTCAATTCTTTAATAGATTATAGAGCTATTCGCCGAAACCGGTTTGGCTCAGTGGATAGAGCGTCGGCCTACGGACTGAAAGGTCCCGGGTTCGATTCTGGTCAAGGGCATGTACCAGGGTTGCAGGCACATCCCCAGTGGGAGATGTGCAGGAGGCAGCTGATCGATGTTTCTCTCTCATCGATGTTTCTAACTCTCTATCCCTCTCCCTTCCTCTCTGTAAAAAATCAATAAAATATATTAAAAAAAATAGATTATAGGGCTATTCAAATTTCTAATTTTTGTTTCAGTTTTGGTGAATTGTGCTTTTCATTAAAACTGTTGAGTTTATTGCCATAAAGTTACTTATATTTTCTCCTTCATTATCTTTTTAACATCAATAGGATCTGTAGGGGTATCCTCTCTCATTTCTGACATTGATAATTTGTATCTTCTTTTTTTATTAATCATTCCTGATATGGTTTATCAAGTTGACCTTTTTAAAGAAACAACTTCTGGCTTTGTAAAACTTCTCTATTCTTTTTTTTTTTAAGATTTAAAAAATTGATTTTGGAGGGAGGGAGGCAGGAAGGGTGAGAGCAACAGCAATGTGAGAAAGTAACATTGATCTGTTGTCTCCTGCACATGCCCTGACTGGTAATCGAACTCATAACCTTTTTTTTTTCTTTTGGTGTATGATACTCCAACTGAGCCACCTGGGGCCAGAGCAAAATTTCTCCATTCTTTGTTTTTAATTTTATTGATTCTTATTTTATTTTTATTATTTCTTTCCTTCCACTTATTTTGATTTAATTCATTCCCCACCCTCTCCACCAGCTTCTTAGGATGAAAAGTTAGATCATTAATTTTAAACATTTCTCTTAAAACTGTAAGGTCTTCCCTTAGCATTATGTTACCTGCATCCCACAAATTCTAATATGTTATTTTTTTTTCAGTTTGAAATATTTTCTCATTTCCCATATGATTTCTTCTTAGGATCTTGTGATATTTAGAAGTGTGCTATATAATTTCCAAAGAGTATAGTCTTTTCTATATATTGCATTGCTATTGATTTTTAATTTAATTCCATTGTGGCCAGAGAACATACTTTGTAAAGTTTCCTTTTTAAAAAAACAATGTAATGAGACACCGTATGACTCAGTATATGACTGGTAAGTGGTTTATATGCACTTGAATTTCTTTGATGCTAATATTTTAAAACTCTAAAACATTAAAGTCTATTTTCCCTTAAATCTATTTAATACTGATCTATCATCTATTGACCTTTAGCACAATCTATCATGTTTCTGGGCAATTTAGCACCTGTATCACAATTTCCTTTTATGACATCAGTCTGGATAATTTAAATATCCACATGGAGAATAAAACTTAACCTAAATCTAACCTCTTCCATCTATGAACAGTCTCACTTTGTAGCCCATCATTACTAGGAATTGCTCGACTTTACGGTCTCCTATGTAACTTTTCCTCCTGATCCATTAATTCATTCAACTAACATTCAGGCAATGCCTTAGTAGCGCAATATAAGGTATTAAAGATATAAAAGTAGCTAAAACATGAAAATCATTATCCAGTATGATTTCCACTGGAGGGAAGAATCACCATTCTTTAGCTGTTTTTAGCATATTTTATAGACATTATCTTAAGTCTCAGAACAGTCCTCTCTGCAGGGAGTATGCTTCTTCTCTATTTTGCACATGGGGAAACTGCACTTTCAGGGCATGCCTCCCTTGAAAATGTCACATAACCTACAAATGTAACAGCTCCCTTTGGGTGAGTGATACTCTTTTAGGTATTGCTCTCTTAGGTACAGGCATACCTCAGAGATATTGCAGGTTCAGCTCCAGACCACCGCAATAGTCATAATATTTTTGCTGGTGGAAGAGCTTGTAAAAAACTGCAATATCAGTAAAGCACAATAAAATGAGGTATGCCTATATTTTCGAGGAATGCCTGCATTGCTCAGAAAAGTCATCTGTTAAATCTGGGCCAAAGTATATTTAGAAAGGACTGGAGAGCACAGTGGTAGTCCTGGATCTCGTTCTGCTTTACGTGTGCTTCATCACTGGCTGAGATCTCTGATTCTTGTCAGTCTGACAATCCAACCCTTTGAGCTACTTCCTGTTCCTGGTTATGTTGTGCAGCCTCAATAGGAAGCAAATCCTTGAAAGCAGAGTCCAAGAAAAGGACATAGGTATGAGGAGCTTGTTGGAGGGGGGGATTCCATGAAGCAGGAGAGAGGTAGTAGGGAGAATGAGACAACAAAGGAAGAAAAGCTAAGATTAAGGACACACTGTCGATGACACTACTGTAGGCCTCCATCCCACCAGGATGTCTGGAGACATGTGCAGACACACCTCTCAGAATTGTCCACCTTAAGAGTAGGAGAGGGGAGTATATTCCTACTGACTCCCAATGCCCAGTGGTTAAGATACTCTTTTAGGTATTGCTCTCTTAGGTACAGGCATACCTCAGAGATATTGCAGGTTCAGCTCTAGACCTCTGTCATAGAGTAAATATTTTGATAAAACAAGTCACAAAAACTTTTTGGTTTCTAGTGCATATATAGGGTATGGTTACATAATACTGTAGTCTAGTGAGCACAACAGCATTATGTCTAAAAAATGTTCATATCTTACTCAAAAAGTACTTTATTACTGAAAAATGCTAACTATCATCTAAGCCTTCAGAGAGTTGTAATCTTTTTGCTGCTGGTGGTGGTGGTGGGGGCGGGT
>NW_006383017.1:902488-909008 GCF_000327345.1 Myotis davidii
ATGAGGAGCTTGTTGGAGGGGGGGATTCCATGAAGCAGGAAAGAGGTAGTAGGGAGAATGAGACAACAAAGGAAGAAAAGCTAAGATTAAGGACACACTGTCGATGACACTACTGTAGGCCTCCATCCCACCAGGATGTCTGGAGACATGTGCAGACACACCTCTCAGAATTGTCCACCTTAAGAGTAGGAGAGGGGAGTATATTCCTACTGACTCCCAATGCCCAGTGGTTAAGGGCTACCCCTGGGGGCCTTAACATCCCAGTATTCCTGGTGGCACTATGGGACGCTATCCAAGCAAGCTTACAGCACTCTGTCCAATGAATCTACAACGGATATCAGAGGAAGACCCAGAGGACATGACATGGAACAGTAGAATGAGCTGCCACAATAACAATACCATCATACCCACTGCTATTTAAGCATATTCCATCCTTTTGTATTTTTGTGCCTTTGCTTCTGCATTTCTCTTCGAGACCCCCTTCTGTCATTATGCCTACTGAAATTATATTCATCCATCACAGTTTGGGTTGAAATGCTACCTCCTCTTTGAAAACAACTCAGATTTACAAACTGAAAATAATAACATTCTGTTCTGACTTACCACAGCATGGTTTTGACCTCTAATATTGATTTTTTTCATTTCCCCTTGGTGTTCTAGGTCAGTAACTACAATACACTTTATGGGTCATAATCTGATGCAAATATGCAAATCTTTTCCTTTGTTCTCATGGGTGAATAACATGCAGTCCCATAAAGTTCAGTTTTACCACTTGCTAGCAACATTCTGATTGAGTTTAAAAGGGTTACTAGGATTTGGTATTTCAAAGTCCATTTTAGAGTTTAAAAGTTTCTCATTCTAAATTTCACAAAAAAGTCTGACTGTCCTGAAAGACTTAGCAATATTGTAAAGTTCCTGGTTTGCACATGCACAGGTCCAAGAGAGGTGACATTTCTGCAATTTGCGGGAAGAACTTATTACAAATTTATCATCAGTTTTGTCATATTCAGTTGACTGTAGTTTTCAAGTACTGCTATTTTTTGTGTGTGAGGTAAACTGTTAATATGATATTATCAACAAGTGTGGAAATATGCTATGATGGTTAAGAGCAATAATTTTGAAGCCAGATTTTCTGGGTTCAAATTCTGGCTTGATCATTGCTTAGCTGTGTGACACTGGGCTGACTTAATCTTTTGTGACTTAGTTTCTACCACATAAGTATATGTGGATTGTTTAGTGAACTGTGTGTTTTTGGCCTTTAATTTGCTAATAACTAAAATTTGAGTGGCTCGTAAATGACTCATAATCCTCTATCAGGATCCCAACCTCCATACTGAAAAGTGTGAATGGGTGGGGTTGCAGGCTGACATCTTTCCTCCTGATGCAGTGAGTCTTGGTCAACATGAATGGGCATCATTGCAAGCTGTTGTCTGCAATCTGTCTCTTCTAGCTTGTAAGCTTCCTAAGCGCTGAGACCACATGCTGGTTATCACAAGACTCTCATAGTTAGAGCTTTGTAGTTAATTGGGAAATATCTGCTGAACTGCCCTTATTGAAGCCCTACTGGAGTGATACATTTGATCATCTATTTATTGAACACCTACTTGGTGCCAAACATGAAAGGAGATACTGGGATAGCAGAACAAATAAAGCAAATCCCTGCCCTCATGAAGCACATAATGTGGGAAAATAGATATAAGCAAGTAAGTACACATGTAATATGTCAGCCCTCAATAATGCCTATGAAAAAACAACACCACAAAGTACAGTATGGTGATAGAGAGAGGTGGGGTGGGAAGTTTTTTTTTTTAGAAAATGTATTTAGAAAAGGCCTCCAGAGAAGGTGACATTTGAGCAAAGGGTTGAATGAAGCGAAGGTTGGAACCATGCAGTTATCTGGAGGAAGAGGATTCCAGACAGAATACTCCTGAGGAATGTGTGAAAACTCAAAAGAGTTCCTCTCTCTGGTGGGTCTTTTAATATAATTCAACAAATATTAAGAAAGATGGACCCCCTGAGCTGTAAGCCTCACAATGAGTGTGTGGCATGTCTCTGCCCTCATGGAGGCCAGGTTTGGTGTGCACAAAACAGTTCTCAGTTAAATCTCACCATTATGGCTCTGATCACTGGATGAATTTCTAAATTCATCCAACTTAGGACAGAGGTATCAGGACTAAGCCACTCATATGGTGATGAGGATTTATTCTACTGTCTTTGCAAAAATAAATATGCAGACCTTCCCTTCCTCATAATTAGGAAGAGTTGGTTTTGGAGGGAAAATAAAATCGTATGCTAAGCTTAAAGGGTTCTAAAAGCAAGCTGAATTGCTACTTTTAAAAAAATTAAAATTAGTCATTCATGAGAGAGAATATATATGCATATGTGTGACTACTTAAAAGCTTCATTATGTATATATGCTTTTTGGGGGGACAATTTAGCTGCTGGAAGGAAGGCTGCTTGTAAAACAGCTCTTCACTTGTATTATAGGCTTGATTTTCACCATCTAAAATCTCCCGTGATCTAACAAAGCAGAAAAGACAAGCAACACTGGAAAAGTTTCTCCTGCACTTAAAGATACTTAAAAAAACAACAACATATAGTTCATACATTTTTATATCTCTAAGTGAGCATTTATAACTAAGGGTAAGCAACGTGATAGAAAAAGTAATAAGACCATATTGAGAAAAAATGGGGTAGTCACCAGGAAAATCAACCTCATTTATTATAATATTCTAGTGATCAGCAGGTGTATAATTCTCACAGCTATGGTCATTAACGACATTCACTCCAAACTTAACATCTATATTTGCAAACCATTTGAAAATAAAATTACTTTTCAATTCAATTTTCAATTCACTTTTATATCTTCATCTTTGATTGACAATTTTTCACAATGGCAACCTCACTGAGTATTTGAGTAAATGGTGACAACCACCCAAGAGTACAGATAACCTCATTTGTTCAGATTACCTATTTACTTTCCTTCTGTATGCACAATCATTTACAACCATTTGTGAATGTTCATTTCAGATTAGAATGAACTTGTAAAACTGATGTCAGACTTCTAATGATTTGATTCATTAACTAGAATCATTTGTTCCTAAAGCCAAAATGGTATTTATTTTTCTTATCATAACTTAAAAAAAAACACACACACAAATTCGAATGCACATTTTCAGTGATGCTACCAAATAACTGGCAGTATAATTACAAGGAAGAGTGAATTTACAAAGTAGTATATTTAAATATATGCAATGATGTTTAGGTATAGAGTTACTATGTCTGTGTTCTGAAATTTAAAATCATATATATATAGCCCTAGCTGGTTTGGCTCGGTTGATAGAGCATCAGCCTGAGGGCTGAAGGGTCCCAGGTTCAATCCCAGTCAAGGGCATGTACCTTGCAGGCACATCCCCAGTAGAGGGTGTGCAGGAGGCAACTGATCGATGTTTCTCTCTCATCGATGTTTCTCTCTCCCTCATCTCTAAAAAAAAATCAATAAAATATATTTTTTAAAAATCATATATATAAAAGAGGTTCCATGCATAAGGTCTCCCTTCCACATTCTTATGCTTCACCATCACCAAATAAAATTTTATTCCTTTAGTTTTTCCTGGATCCCTTTGGCTGAAGTTTAAATTCATTTAATATTCTTTCATTCTTACTAAAGAATATTAGTAATTCTGAACCTAAGATGCTTTCAGATACTTACTAAAACACAATGTAGTCCTTTTAAAAATATTTAACATTCATTACAATGTATATTTCATAAATGCTTTTTTAAATTAATACTTGGTGCTTTGGAATCTTCCCTGAATACCATCCGATTCCCTTTCTAAAAACCTCCCTTTAATGAGATATAATTGACATTCCATAAATACCATTTTAGTGTACACTTGAATATTTAAGGAGATATGCAAAAACCACCAACATTCAGTTGATGAACATTCCATTCCCAACAACCCCCTCCTCCCCCCCTCAAATCCCTCATGGCTGCAGTCAATCATATGCTTACCCCAACCCCAAGCTATCACTAATCTGGTTTTGGGCTCTAAATATTTTCCTTTTCTGGATATAAATGGAATAAAAATACAAAGTGTTTTGCATCTCACTTCTTTCACTTAGCATAATGTTTCTGGGATTCATCCATATTGTAGCACATATTACTTTTTACTAAGAAATAGTATTCCAGTACATGGATGGGCCTCATTTTGTTTATCCATTTTACCAGTTGAGCTGTAAATTGTCTTTAGGTTTGGCCAATCTAAATAATGGGACTAAGAACACTCATGCTCAGCTGTGTGTGTGGACAAACTGTTTTCTGTTAGGCCACACGGTCCCCAAGACAAACTGTTTTCATGTTTCTTAGGTATATACCCAGGAAGACAGACATTATGGTGAGTATGAGGTAGTATCACATTGTGGCTTCATTTTGCATTTTGCAAATGACAAATTATGTTGAGATTATCATTAAGCCATTTGTCCATCTTCTTTTATGATATGCTTATTTAAATCTTTTATCAAGTTTTGAATTGTGATACATTTTCTTATTAATGAACAGGAAGAATTCATTTTATATTCCGGATACAAGAACTTTATCATATATATTATTTGTAAATATTTTCACTAATCTGTGACTTATCTTCATTTACTTAATGGTGTCTTTTGACATGAAAAACCTTTTAATTTTTATAAAGTCCAATTTATCCTTTTTGTTGTCTTATCTACAAATGCGTTGCCTATCCCACCAGAGTCATAAAGATTTCTTTCTATTTTCTTCTAGAAGTTTTATACTTTTAACTTACTTTTAGATCTACTTTCAACTTTGAGCTTATTTTTGTATATGGTGTGAGGTAAGGTGTAAATGATTATCTTTGCATGTGGATATCTAAATGCCCCACCAGAACTGTTTCTTGAAAAGACTATTCTTTTACCCATTAAATTGTCTTAACATTTTTGTAAAATATCAACTAATCATAAGTGCAAGGCTTAATTTCTCAATTCTGCATGCTCCTCCATTGATCTACCTTCCTCATTCCAGTACCATACTACCTTATTATTGCAGCTTTGTGGTAAATCTTGAACTCAGTAAGTTTAAGTCCTCTCCCTTTTATTCTTCTTTTAGAAACTGTTTTACTACACCTGTGAATTTCCATATAAATTTTAAAATTAGTTCATCATTTTCTACAAAAAAACTACCACCCACTGGTGAATTTTTAGAACTGGGGAAAAATGCCAATTTAACATTGAATCTTCCAATAGAATGGCTCTCCATTTGCTTTATAATTTTCAGTATATAAATCTTGCATTGTTTTTGTTAGTTATTCCTAAGTATTTTATTCTTTTTTTAAAAAAATATATTTTATTGATTTTTTACAGAGAGGAAGGGAGAGAGAGAGAGAGAGTCAGAAACATCGATGGGAGAGAAACATCAATCAGCTGCCTCCTGCACATCCCCTACCGGGGATGTGCCCGCAACCCAGGTACATGCCCTTGACCGGAATCGAACCTGGGACCCTTCAGTCCGCAGGCCAACGCTCTATCCACTGAGCCAAACCGGTTTTGGCAAGCATTTTATTCTTTTTGATGTTATCATGAATAAATAGAAGTGTTTCCTTAACTTCAATTTCAGATTCCTCTTTGCTAGTATATAAAGATGTAACTGATATTGTATATTGGCATAGTCTTATACTACTAAGCATAATAGCTGTTTTTATAGATGCTTTCTGTCAAGTTGAAGTTATTTTTATCACCAACTCAATATGAATCAAAGATTTACATGTAAGTGCTAAAATTTAAAATCTCTTCAAAATCTCTTCAAAACATAGGTAAAAATCTTCATGCCCTTGGGTTAGGCAATGGTTTCTTAGCAACAAAAGAAAAATTAGATAAACTGGACTTCATAAAAATTTAAAACTTTTGTCCATCAAAGGATACTCTCAACTCAACAATAAAAAGAAATCATCCAATTATAAATGGGCAAAGAATTTGAATAGACATTTCTCCAAAGAAAATATTTAAATGGACAATAAGCAAATGAAAAGATGCCCAACATTATTAGCCAATAGGGAAATGCAAATCAAAACCGTAAATTACCATGTCATACCAACTAGCTCTAGAATGGGTATGATAAAAAAGACTAATAATATGTGTTGCTGAGGATGATATTGTTGGTGGGAATATAAAGTTGTACAGCCATTTTAAAAACAGTTTTGTAGTCCCTCAAAAGTTAAATTCCATATGACCCAGCAATTTCACTCTTAAGTATAGACACAAGAGGACTGAAAACACATCCACACAAAAATTTGCACATGAATGTTTAAAGCAGCATCCTATCTAATAAAAGAGAAACATGGTAATTGGCGTATGACCGCTACCCTTCCCATTGGCTAATCAGTGAGATATGCAAATTAACTTCCTGCCAAGATGGCGGCCAGCAGCCAGGCAGCTTAAACTGAACATGAGGCTTGCTTGCTTCAGTTACGGAGGACTCCAACGTTCCCCGCCTGCCTTGCCGGCC
>NW_006383017.1:909796-930599 GCF_000327345.1 Myotis davidii
CCCGACCAGGGGCTGCACCTAGGGATTGGGCCTGCCCTCTGCCACCCTGGAGCAGGCCTAAGCCAGCAGGTCGTTATCTCTCGAGGGGTCCCACACTGCGAGAGGGCACAGGCCAGGCTGAGGGACCCCCCCTCCTTCCCCCCGAGTGCACAAATTTTTGTGCACCGGGCCTCTAATTATTAATAATAGTCAAAAAAGTGAAAACAATCCAATGCCCATCAACAAAATATGAATTAAAAATCCATACAATGAATTATTATTCATGCACAATAACAATAAATCACAGATACATGCTACAACATGAATAAACACTGAAAACATGACCTTGAGTGAATGATTGGTGTCCTCATAAAAAGAGAAAAAATTAGAGATAGGGAGAGGATGCCATGTGGCAATAGACACAGAAATTGGAGTGGTGCATCTATAAGCTAAGAAATGCCACAGACTGCTGGCGACTGCCAGAAGCTAGGAGAGAGAGGCATGGTACAGATTCTTGTTCAGTGCTTTTAAAAGAAAACCCTGCTGACACCCTGGTTTGGGATTTTTAGCTTCCAGACTGTGAGACAATAAATTTCTGTTGTGGAAGCCATCTAGTTTGTGGCAATTTGTCATGGCAGCCGTAAGAAACAAATGCAGTAATATTTACATCTTTATTATTAAAAGGTTACAGGAACTAAAGTCAACCTTCTGAAGTCTCAATTTCTTCACCTATAAATTGGGGACAATAACATCTATTCATCCATTGTGCTGAGAAAATGATCATGAAAATACTTTAGAAACTGTGAAGTGCTTTATAAATATAGGGTATTACTCTTCCAAAAGTATGCTTTTAATGGATTTGTTACCTCTAATTAATTGGGTTTTCTCTTTCTTCAAGATCATCTGTTTTCAAGCAACACCCGCCTCTCTCAGTTTGAGTATAAACTGCTTACTTTAAAAGATAATAATCTCTAACATAGAATGGAGAATTCAAATTAAGGAACTCTCATACCTAACACACTCTCCTAACCATCCCTCCTCCCCTCCAAATGACACTTTCCCATAAACTGCCAATGAATTACCAGGCACTGTACCCTTTGTTTATATACAGGGTTAGAGCATTGCTTTTTCCAGTTAATTGACTATTCCGTTCAACTGAATAACACCATCATAAATTATCACTTTCTGAAGACCATAATAAATATGATGTACCAAAAAAGGTACATTTAAAAAAAATCGGTTAAAATGCTCAAGTATCAATATAAAATACTACTGATTATTGGAGTTTCCCAATTACTTAAAGTCTGAAAACTTTTTTAAAAATTTGCTGTAAGTTGCCTGTCAGTGAAAATTTGACAGTAACCAACACTGGGGAAATCCATCAGACGTCCTTGAACACCTCCAACATGCACTCTCTAGATTTTCTCGCCCCGCTCACCTCTGCTCAACTAAATGTATCACTACAGCTGTAGACAGTTCTGACTCCTTATTATTTTATATTCTACTTTTACATGAAAATCTCACATATCTTTATTGCAGAAGATTTCACAAGTACATAAAGATACACTTACATGGATATTCATTATAACATTAATAGAAAAACCAAGAAACAGGAAAACTGAGAGGTCCATCAGAAGGGTCTTCTAGGGTTAAGTATCCTATGCTATAAACATGCAATGATACATATGGCAGCTATTCAAAAGGAGGAGGCAGATTAGTATGTAGTTATATGGGAAGATTTCCAAGATGGATAAAACAGAAAGCCCCACTGTCACCACACCAAACAAATTTTCAAACAGTATGAATAGTATAATTCTATTTGTGGGAAAAAGGATTGTAATATCATATACACATACACACTCCTACACACCCAATCTCTGTAGGGATTCACAAACTATTAAAAGCAGTTACCTTTGGAGAATGGCTCCAAATTTTCTTATTATGTGCATGGATTGCTTTTATTATGTAATATAATTTATAAATAGAAGCATTTAAGCCTATAAGTACAAAGAAATGATTAGTGGTTAACTATTTGAAATATTCTACACAAACAATACACAAAAAAGAATGTTTAAAAAATTATTTTCTTCAGGGAACCTCAAAAAAGACATTATGCGACATTTTCCAGTGCCCCAAGGGAACTATAGCTAGGGTCATTCTGCTAGGCCGAGAGTCATGTGGTGAATCAATAGACTATCCTTCGAGGTAAGAGCACCACAATTTACTTATAGTGGCTTATAGAGTGCTAAGTTCAATGGAAGTGGACATTTTGTCAATAACATTCTAATGGATGCTACAGACGACAGTTCAATGCTGTGACACACAATCTGGAAGGCCATATGATAAAATCTATAAGTCTCTGGAGTCAGAGGATGATCCTTTGTAGAGGACCCAAAGAACACTAAGAAATGTGTCATTGCAGGTCCTGATGATCGCTCTGAAGTAAACGGCAAATGGATTCGGTTATTATGGATTGCATTACTGGTAACACATTGGTGCCATTTTCATACATTCTTTAATTTTTTTAAAATTCTGGTAAATGAAGGTGAAAGTAGAAAGCTTTCCTTCAATTGAATTAGGCTGGAAGCTTATCAATGTAAACACATTTCCCAATTAAGTTAGACAATATGCAGAATTCACAACCTGAGCATAATCCTGTTGGTTAGAAATAAGAGCTTGAGATGAGGAGGCAAATTAACTCATTTAGTTCTATAGTCAATTCACAAATTTCCAGCACAAGACTAAAGTGGCCACGTGAGCTGTATTTGTGCCAATTGTCAAAGCAGAAATAAGGCAGTGTTCCTAGAAGGCACAGAATTATTGCTCTTTAAAAATATATCAAGCTTATATTATGGGGAGAAGTATAATACTTAGCATTTTCACATTTGATTTCTGAAGCACTCATTATTTTCATTTTCTCTCCTCTACAGCTGGATTTATATATTATTAAAGCAATATTTTGGGAAGAATTAAAATGTGCTTTCAAATAGCTCCAAAGACTTTTTCTACTGTTTTTAAACGGTTTTCTACTGTTTTCCTGCCTTCTCTTTTCTACTGTTTTTAAACATTCTTTTCCTAGGGGATTATTTGCATTTCCAACTCTGATTTTAAATGTTATTTTTAAATGTTGACAGTTCAATCTACTTACTTGAACCTTTTCCTGGATATAGCAGATATTTTCTATGAAACCCATCAAGGCAAGAGCCCTAAGTCCCAATCATCACCCTTTCCCAGTGGCTCAAACCAGAAATCTAAGAGTCACTCTTAATTCACATGCCCTCTTTTCACTTTCACGTTGAATTCACTCATTTATCCATCTCTATGCTACCAGGCTGGCCCAAGCATCACCTTTCTTATCTGCCCAGCCTTCCAGCTGGTCTCACTGCTCCCATTCTTTACTCCTCCCTTCCTAGTCAATATCCTCAAGATCAGCCAGAGTGAACATCTTAAATGGGGATCATATTTCAGTGACTTCAAGCTGCTCCAAGAAGATCATCTAAATTCCTAGCTTACCAGGTCTCTAAATTACCCTGCCTCACTCACCAGGCTTTCTAGTCAGGGATGTCCAAGGAAACAGAATTCACTCCACATGCTACAAATGTAAAGACTGTCATGAAATAACTCCTTATGGAGGTGTGGGGGGTGAGGAAACGAACAGGAAATAACAAAAATAACGAAAGTGGGCAGCTATTACCATTCCTAGGTTTACAGGGGAAGGACTGGAGCCAGAGCAACTACCAGTAGATATTCATAGGAGGGACTATTGGCAGAAAGAAAGGGAAGGAATACACTGACTTCTCTCTTCCTGCCCTCTGATCTGCTGGCACTTCCCATTGGCTGGGAAGCTTTTAGGTCAAAGCAGCCTGAGAAGGCAGTGCGCGGACCAGGAGTGGTGGAAGAGGGGTTAACCAGCACACACAACACTTTCTTTCATGTCATGGTACCTCTTCCTTCCTGCTCTCAGTTTCACATTTGGTGTGTTCTTGTAACAGGAATTTGCACAGGCCTTTTCTTTCTGTGGGTGTTTCTCTTTTCACTCTTCAAATGGCTAGTTATTCATCTTCCTTAATTTAAATATCCTTATCTAGGAGTAGGTATCTTCTTGGTTAATCCTTTCCCTGTTTCCTTCAGAATACTCACCAAAGTTTAAGTATTTTATTTACTTGATTTTTTTTTTTCTGTCCTTTCCTCCAGAATGAGGACAAGGGCAATATTTCCAACAGATTGCTGTTACACAGGAAGTGCTCAGTAAATATTAACTGAATGAATGTTGGACAAATATATAGCACAATCATGAAGACTGTGCCTAGACACAATATATTCACAGAAACATCTGCATGAATTCTGAACAGAATTAGCATTTAAGAAAACCCTATATGGCATGTTTTAGGTTAAAATAAAGTCTTCATGTAAAGTAAAAATCCATATTGGTAGATGTTCCATTCCTTGTTTACTTAAAAGGAGAATGTCTATTATTGCACCAATGGTCTAAAATGGAATAATTGAATCATTTAAAAGCAAGGATTATGCTCATTTCTCTTACTGCTGTTTCTATAGCAATAGCATAAATTCACCCATTTTTTTTCTGTGATGCTCTTAGTACTATAATATTAATCATTTCAACATTTTTTCTTTTAATGGAAGAAAGGGAACAAAGGAACATGGAGTAGCTTTGAATATAGGGACATTTGACTGTAGATAACATTTTTTATATGTGGTAAGATGACAACTGCGAAGCACAATCTAGAGTGGTGACGACACTTCCACACGACTGTAGATTTAAAAATCCTCACACTTTTCTAGCCTCCTCTGAGAGGAGCATCAACTGATCCCAGATTTCAGAGGATGGCAAGGACCCACTTCTTTTGCAGGAATAGTCTGCAAAAAGCAACCGTTGGCTTCAAATATACACCATGCTATTTTTTAAAAAATATATTTTATTGATTTTTTACAGAGAGGAAAGGGAGAGGGATAGAGAGTTAGAAACATTGATGAGAGAGAAACACCGATCAGCTGCCTCCTGCACACTCCCCACTGGGTATGTGCCCACAACCAAGGTACATGCCCTTGATCGGGATCGAACCTGGGACCCTTGAGTCCACAGGCCGACACTCCATCCACTGAGCCAAACCAGTCAGGGCTACACCATGCTATTTTTTAGAGGAACTGCATTTATCATGGGCAATCTCCACCTAAGATTTATTCAACAAGGTGCATCTCATCCCCTAAGCAGTTAACAGAGATTAAAAGTAATTTTGAGTGTTGGCAGGAGAGGGGAAGCCAGGAAATACCCTAAGTCTAGAAGGAGGTAAAAGTAGGCAAGGAAACAGAGCTCATCCAGGAAAAGCTGAAGGCTAAAAAGTGGATGAGAAAGAATGTGGCCACGAGCAGGCCCAATGGCAGCATTGCCCTGTGAGGGAGCAAGAGCAGCAGCAGCAGACAGCTGTCATGTGATTAGGACCATTACTTTAGTCACCAGAGCAACTGGAGTGACCACAGGCCACGGGTGTGGCCGACTTGGCTTGAAATCCTGGTTCTAACACTTCTTGTCTGTGAAACCTGAGCAAGTCATTTGTCAGGACATTAGTTTCTTCATCGATAAAATGTGGCTAATACCTAACCTGCAAGGTTTTTGTGAAAACAGAAGGCTAGCCTCTTTATTATTCCTATTCACAACCAAACCCTTGCTGTCCTTTATTTGACACTTAAATTGGACCAAAATACCTCACAATTCGTCTTAGTTAGAAACTCCTATGTGGGTGTATGAAGGCTGAGGGTCAGAATTAAAGGAGGTACAACAATTGAAGCAAATGTTTTTCATAAGAAACAGCAATCATTAAACACAGAGTAACTTCTGAAAGAAAATACCAGCCATCCTAGCAAACACTGGGTAAGCCCGACAGCAGCCAAGAAACCAGTGTGCTCATAGTTTGTATTTATATTGGTCTTGTGGGCATCCTGTGTCACCAACGGCACTTCCTGAAAACAAACATCGAGGGCTTACATGATAATGTGGCAGGGCTTAGGTATAAAATTGTGGGCATAGGTTAGTCCTTATAGTTCTTGTATGATATTTGGGTGGTAAAGGCAGAAAAGGGATGTGGGATGAGAAGTGGCAGCAGATCTGAACACCAGAGAAGACAGTGTGAAACCAGCTCCACTTGGCAAGGAGGAGCTGCCCGTGCTGTGCTTCACCGTGTTGTTTCTCCCCACTCCGCCATGGAGCCAAGGCCAGAAATCCGCAGAAGAGCCTGAAAGAAGTGTGAGACGGTGGATGCAAAGAGAGGAGAGTGACCTGTCACCAAAAGCCATTTTCCCCGGGGAAACCCCAGCCCCCTCTTCTAGGAACCGAGGGAGGAAAGGCATGGGTGCTCCTTTCCTAGAGTAAGTGGAACCCAAGAGGAAATGTCTGGAGATGTCTGCACAGCTAACTCTTTGTTCTGGGGTACATCAGGGAGATACCACCTCCCCCCACAAAAAAACCACGTGGCAGCTTCATCAGCATCCTCACCTCCCCCACTCCCCTGCATTCCCATATCCTCTTGCCCCCGACCTTCATACTTCCCATCTTCTTTCTAAGCTTCAGAAGCCAATGGCTTTACCCTGTTTCTATTTTCTCAGGCTGCAAATCTCAATTAAGGCAATCTAATTGTCTCACAGTTGATAACTCTCTAAATGTAGAAGTGTGAAGAAAAGTCTTACTTTGTTAAAGCAATATGGGGGACTTGGGACTTCCTAACACTTCTAATACAGGTGGCCCAAAGACCACATTTTGAGAAACATGGCTAACTTCACTGGGAAATCACCCCTCTGGCTTTTAGTTCTCTTTAATCCCTTCCTCTTCTTGGCTAAATTCAGAAATAGCCACTCTAATCCCAGGCTCTGGAGTATTCTTGGTATATTCTTCAAGCCCAACTTTAATGAGGGTTCCGTTATCTCAGTGGTTGTAGTTGAAGCTATGATTCACCAGAAACTTTAACCTCAGAGCCAGAGACAGGACCAGATGATATAATCAGTCAAATAAGGAGAATTACAAAACCTGCAATTCGCGTGGAGGAGGAGCATTGTGGGAGTTAAGAGAGCAGGCTTTGCAGTCAAAGTGCCAGGACATGTCATGGTTCTTCCGCTTATTAGCTTCAGGTAGTATCTTGGGCAACTTAGGGCTCCCTCTTCTCAACCTAGGAATACAAGCAGGCTCTCTACATTGTAGAATTGCTATGAGGATAAAAGGTGATAATGTATGTTAAGTGCTTGGCATAGTCTAAATAGGCCATCTATGTGCTTTATGTTATTCACTAGAGTTTGTTCATTATCTAGGATTTTGAGGTTATAACAAAGTATTTATCCAAATGCTAGAGCAAATCAAAACTCCTGAGAAATGAGCCAACCTATTAATAACCTTTGCAGAAAAGGAAAGCATGAAATTCAGATTCTGAACTTCGATAACAGAATGTCAACTCTGCTTCCAGTCTGGTGTCTGCAGTATATTGATCCCACCTTAAGCAGCAGCACTGAATTTCAGCACTTTAGGCACTTGTCAGAAAATTCAACTAGAACTGACTGAATCCAGCACTTGCCAAAGGCTTGTTGAGATGTCTGGTATTCTGAACCATATTATATTTCCTCCCTAGAGAAATCATGAAGCTGAGATGTAATGTTTTGTCCTCAGTTTTTTTCTTTCTTTCTTTATGGAGAATCAATTTAAGAAAAATCCATTTGAAAAAAAACTTTGTCTTTCACAAAAGTCATATCCTGGACGGCAAATAGGTTTCATCTTAAGTTCTGACAGCAAATGACTGGGAGTGATCATCTGGAGTGTTCTATTAAGAAATACGATCCATTAACTTTGTCTGCCGTGAACACCAGCAAGGATGTTTTTAGGACTACAGGGCAATATAATCCTTAAGGCCATTTGTAAGCTTCCTCCCCACAGGAGAACAAAGACCAGGAAAAAGTTGCAGGACACCAGGAATCAGGCCATATAAGGAATTGAAACTATCCTAAAGACATCTGGTCGTGCACATCTGCATTCCATCTACATTCCAAGCCCACCAACTCAGACCACAGACCCACTGATGACAAGAGCTTCCCGCTAGTGACTGCATATAAGGATGAAACTCCAGCTCCTGGGGGCTGCCATCATCGACCCAATGTCCCCTTGGCTTAGTGCTGTGCAGCCCTTCACTTTGAATATACCATCTCCCATCCCCTCTACTTCAATAAATTCCAGTTTTCTTTATCCACTGTCTGAGATGGCTATTTAGCCTGCTGGCGCACCTCCATGTTAATCTTTCAGACATGTGGTTCTTTTGTGATATACTTACCCATGCTACCATTCCCATAGCTGAAAGCATGGTACATTGCTAGTATACAACAGGCTATGCCTTACTTAAGGACCTGCTACATGTATACATTCCTTCTTAAATTCAATGCCACAGGACTCTCACCACTGAGCCTTTGTATTTACGGTTAATCCCTTGGTCAAGTTGCCCTCCTTCCACAATCAAGTAGCCCTCAGAACTTGAAGATAAGGTTACCCTAAAAGCTACTAAAATCAATTCACAAAGGATGAGATTAGAAGACAGGATATTTCTCAAATCAAGGTAAGGTAATCTAGTGGAAGCTAAATAATATGAATAAAACTTAGCCCCGATTAATGGTATTAAGAATATATAGATGAAAGAAGTTTCGAACAGAAAAAGGAAAGCCAGAGGGAGGAAAAACATTTGAAGAAAACTGTTCTGACCATGGGCCATTAGGCTAATGGTGGTATTTCAGATAGCTCACAACGACAAGTCACTGCAGTTTGTTTAAAGAATCTTGACTAGAACCGTTTTAGTAATATTAACTTGTTAAGTGGCCATCTGTGGAAGGCACAGCAACTGGGTGGGTTTATGGGCCAGTCTGGTACTTCTATTAAAATAGCTACACCTGCCACATGGAAACTGTTCGCAACTTTCCTGTGCCAGTCATAAATCTGGGCAATCCCACCTTCCTTGTCATTTTATTTTCTATAGATTACTTGAGTCAGAAGGAATGTGGGCGCACTAAACTGTTTTCAATTTAACAAAGACATTTTTTTTAAAAAAAGTAAAACAATATTCAATTTAGACAACAGTTTCAGAACTTATGGCTCAGTTTTAAATCTTTTCTATTTGAAAGATTTACACGACAAAACCAGAGCAAAACATCACAACTGGTAAGCAATACAGGAGATTGTCTATTATTATTCTACTCAAAAATTTGTTTACTGGAAATAAGTTTAATAATAATCACCATAACACACCAAAAGAGAAGTTATTGCTTATAACTATCAGGAATGATAGTAACAAAAAATAAACACTTATATAGGGCTTACTCTGTTCCTGGCACTGTTCTAAGTTCTTTACATACATTGTTTCATCTTCAAACATCCCCCTGAGCTGTGTCTTATTATTCCCACATTAAAGGTGAAGAAACTGAGGCATGCTGATTACATAGGATTAAATAGCTGGTGAGTGTCAGAACCAGGATTCAAATCCAGCCAGTCTGGTTCTAGCATCTGTCCTTTAAGGAAACCATTGGAATAGCAGTTGCCAACTGGTGGTCCGCAGAGCACTGCTGGCCCCTGAGGTCCGAAAGGTTGGTGACTACTGCTCTAAACCACTAGACCAGTGATGGCAAACCTATGACACGCGTGTCAGAGGTGACACGTGAACTCATTTTTTTCGTTGATTTTTCTTTGTTAAAGGGCATTTAAATATATAAAATAAATATCAAAAATATAAGTCTTTGTTTTACTATGGTTGCAAATATCAAAAAGTTTCTATATGTGACAGGGCACCAGAGTTAAGTTAGGGTTTTTCAAAATGCTGACACACCGAGCTCAAAAGGTTCACCATCACTGCACTAGACTATATACTCTCTTCACCTTTGACCCAGAAATTCTAATTTAGCCTATGAGTAGGGTATGCTTTCAGGGATAGGCTTGAGCTACTTCTGAACCTCACAATTGTCTCTCAGTGTTCCCACGGTTCCTATCATTGGTGCTTAAGGGGAAAATGGAAAGAATGCTTGGGAATTTGGTTGGGAAGGAAATGAAGAATCCAGATGGCAGGAGAAGTTGGTGATAGTATTCCATCCTGCTTATTATAATCGGTTCTTCTTTACTTAAACAAAACCTTTCTTTTGGAAAGCCCAGAAGAATTTCTGCAATAACCCAGCAATAACTTACTGGCTTCCTATTTCTTCAATTTATGGTGACACTATATTTGTCAGACATCCCTGAGTGATCACCGTGAATTAGCTTAGTGATGAGAGTACAGCTTCCGAATGAGTTTCTGATAAACTTTACCAGAGAGTGTGGAAAAAATTATTACTCTTGCCGCCCAGCCCCACAAACTAAATGTTGACGAACAGAAAGTGCAGGTAGGGGCGGGGGGCAGAATATTCACACTGAAAAGACAGAAGTAGATACAGAGAGGCCAAATCCTTTTTCAACTTTAGAGTGGCTAGCATTGCAAGATTTAATTAGTTTACAGTTGAGAAGTAATCTGAAGCTTCAAATTATAGTTATTTAGAGACTCTTGAATTGCTCATCATTTCATTGTAGAAAACTACAACATGAGGCAAAAAATAATTAAAATAAAAAACATTCCCTACAGAGTGTAGAAAATGGGCTTGGGAGCCAGACAGCCCTGGGTTACAGCTCCATAGGTGTGACGCTGGGCTGTTCATAAACTTCTGAACCTGTTTTCTCATCTATGAATTATCACTTAGCTTATGGAGTTGTGAGAATTAAAGCAAAACGCCTAATATAGTGTCACTTTTCTATAAATCTTGGTATCTTATCACCCTTCCTGTTCTTTGTTTATACTAACCCTGAGATGTTCTCTTAAGAGTCCCCACTGCTGAAACCCACTTCGTCCTCTTCACATCCGTCCATCATCACTGGCCTGCCTGGCTGCAACAGCCTCTTATCTTGACTCCTAGTTTTCCTCTTAGCAACTTAACACATAGTATAAATATATACTATCAGGATCAGAGCCTAATATGTGTATGTGTTTGTGTGTGTGTAACATGAATGCATTAGATGTTTTTTCTTTCTCTAGAAATCAATAAAAATTTTAAAAAAGAAAAAGGAACCAAATAGGATTCTTGAAATTAAAGACTTTTTTTTCATTTAAAAAAACACACAACAAAACAGAGATAGGCAAAACACCATATAAGCTACAGCTAAGGAATTAGTGATCTGAGGAAATTACCAAAAATGGAGAGATAAAGGAAGAACCAAGGAGATGAATGGGTACCACTGGAGTTATAGCTTTCTAAGATGCATGTTTTCTAAGGGGACACACTCTTTATTTTCAACTTTGTTAAGGTAAATATGAATGTTATAAATTTAAAGGTAACCACTAAAAGAACAGGAATGGAATATCTAACATCCAAACAAGCCAAGGTTAATATCAAGTGCTATGTATAAAAATTTTATATGCATCTAAATGTATAGCCTGAAATTGCCTGTTTAAAAAGTAAGGTTAATCTTCTTGAGTTAAATATTCAACTCAAAATGTTAGAAAAATAACATACAAAATTAGAAAGTAAAAATTAAAACAATGATCAAAATAGAAACTTTAGAGTATCAACTAAAGCAAAAATATTATTCTTTGAAGAGACCAATGACATACAAAATTTCATGAAAGATTAATTAATAAAGTATACTATATCAGAAATAAAATATTAAATATTAAACAGATACAGTAGAGAACACAAAACTAACTATGTATACTTCTATATCTAATATCTACATAAACTCATATTTATAACTATGGTATAAAATATGAAACAAAGTGCCACTTCTCGAGAATAATATAATTATTAAAAATAACTCAAGAAAAAAATGAAACCTAAAAATACCTATAACCATTAAACAATTGGTATGAATCGTCAAAGTCAACCCACCAAAAAGCACCAGGTCCAGATGTCTTAAAGACAAATTATATCAAACCTTTACGGTACACAGTGTAGATTGAGATGACACAAAGAGTAAAAGCTTCCCAACTTAATTTATCAAATATAACCTTGTTAATAAAACCATACAAGGCTGAAAATAAAAGTATATGTTAATCTACTGGTAATTAACAGGCATATATCTAAAAGTCTTAAATAAAGACTAGAAAACTGAATTTAGCAATATATAAAAGTATCATATATGATGATCAACAGTGGTCATCTCAAGAACTTAGGGACCCAGAATGATACATTCTTCCATAATCACCAGGACACTGAGGTGGGAATATGGTGACTGGTACACTAATTTCTAAAGCTTTCTCCTAAAGTGACAATGTCACTTCTACTCATCTTTACTGGCTAAAGCAAGCCATATGGCCAACCTAAGGGGTGGGAAGGTGAAATTGTACTATATGTCTGGAGGGGAACTATAATATTTGGAAACAATCCCAATGACTACCCTTGGTATACTGTGAAATATCTATTTAGTCTTTGTCCTTGGTTCCTGACACAGAGCTCCTAAACCCTTGGAATTTTCCTGAGTAATAGAAGTGATAGAAGCATTTTTTGCTGTTACTTATAACACACACCTTTCAATCTTACCTGAGTTTATTCTAATAAGGTAACTCTTGGTGGATCTCTAGATACTTCAAGATGGAAACTGGTTGCCAGAAGAATAAACCAGGTGATGAAAAGGTTGGGATTTTCAACCACCAATGGCCAAGGATTTAATCAAATGTGCCCACTTAATGGAACTTTGGTAATAACTCCTAAACAACTAGGTTCAGACAGCTTCCGGGTTGGTGAACACATCAAGGTGTGCCCTCAGAGGGCTTGGAAGATCTGCATCCCATTACTACATACCTTGCCCTATGCATCTATTCCACTTGGCTGTTTCCAAGTTGTACTCTTCATAATAAAGCAGTAAGAGCATAGCACTTTCTTTCCTGAGTTCTGTGATTCGTTTCAGCAATTACTGAACCTCAAGAGCAGTCATGGAAACCTCAAATTTATAGCTGGTTGGTCAGAATTATGGCTAGCCTGGGCACACTAATGCAGTTAGCGTCAGAAGTTAGGACAGTCTTATAGGACTGAGTCTCTACCCTAACTCAGGGAGTTAGTAATAGAGCTAAATTCAGTTATTGAGCAACCTGCTAATGTTGAGGAATCTGAGACTATCACATATTTCACACATTCAAACACAAATAAAAAGCTTGACAGATTATTATTTTATACTAGAGTTGAGAACCATTGTATTCCATTATTTACTATTATATTCTGTACATTCAGTTGGTCCTAAAAGAAAAATATAAATGTATAATATTGAGTCTTCATTACTTCTAAATTTTTTCTACCTCTAGTCTTTTCCTAATTCATTATTTGTTATTTTAAAAGTACTTCCTATTTTAGAAAGATATTATTTTACAAATACTAGAAGCCTAAAGAAAAAATAATAATTTGCCAAGAGAACATCAATACCCATAGTTCTAAATTTTATGACATCTTCTACCCTGAATTGTACTAAACTTTTCAGACTATAATCATTCATAAAATATTTACATTCTGTGCTTTTTATAAAAACAATTTTCTAACTAAATAACAGAAGATTAAATTATTGTATTCCATTTTAACAAGACTCAATATAAGATTAATGATAAACTGCACAAATAAGGGAAAATCCTGGATAAAAGATCAGTGACCATTTTAGAGTTTTTCATCACCCAAATCAATCAAAAATTAAAATTTATGTTTGTTTTTTGTTTTTATAGATTTACTACTAAAAAAGTTGAGATTAGTTTTAAAAAATCTAGTTGATGATGTATAAGACACACAGAATCTAGTTCATTCTACCAAAATTGGCACTAGATCTGCAATAGTAATAGTAGCATATCTATGTAAAGAAAGGAAATATATAGAATTCAGATAGCAAAGAAGCCAAAGTACTGAGTAAGAACATGCTCTTTTCAGAATATTTGGTAATGATGATTATACTTTTAAAAAAATATTTTTATTGATTTTTTACAGAGAGGAAGGGAGAGGGATAATTAGAAACATCGATGAGAGAGAAACATCGATGAGAGAGAAACATCGATCAGCTGCCTCCTGCACAACCCCTACTGGGGATGTGCCCGCAACCAAGGTATATGCCCTTGACCAGAATCGAACCTGGGACCCTTCAGTCCGCAGGCCGATTCTCTATTCACTGAGCCAAACCGGTTAGGGCTGATGATTATATTTTTAATTCTTCCTAAAATTTCACTAGATAAAGCATTACTCACATCCTAGTATGCAAAGAGGACTCTGTAAGTAGCTCATGACCACGTTTTCAAGATTCATTCATAAACTTTCCTAGATAGTTCTCACTGTAGTCAAGGAAGATAAAATTTTATAGGATAAATCTCTATTCCATAACAGATCTATAAAATTAACATAAAGAAATGTTTGACTTGCATAGACTACTTTCAATAAAATAAATCAAAATTTAGTTTACACCTCATAAGATTATCACTTTTCAATACTGGAAGTAAATTCATATTCATAGCATATATGAAATTTTCAAATAACAGTAGGATTTTTAAACAAATTTTTTAACATAAATACCATATATGGTTTCATTGGGGGGGGAATAAAAAAGGAGCAATTTTATTGATTCACTATTAGCAAAGCACAAGGCAAGGAGTGTGAGATATAGCAGATGGAAAGAATTATGACCTTTGAGAAAGGTGTTAGTCAAGAGTTTCAAAACTATCTAATCCTGTGGGTTAATGTATTAAAAATTATAGTAAATGAAAGTAATTTGTATCAAGAAAAACTCTCAATAGAATTAAATGCCTGAATTGTGCCTGCAGTGTACTGATGGGTGGCAAGTAATAAAGTCAGGAGCTCATGGAACGCACTTGGGCTCTGAAAATGCCTTGGGAACTCAATTACAGCCCTGACCAACCCTTGGAGGGTCCTGGGAAAATGTGGTACTTGATGAAGAAATTAACAACTCCAAAGAGGTAGAAATGGCACAGTAAATGAAAACAGAAATGGCTTTTGGGGGGGCAGTCATTTCTGTATTCTTCCACTGCAGGTTATAAACAGCCAGAGAAAAGACACAGTATCTACCACTACTGATGACTTCTTTGATACACCTGGTAAGAGATACAGCACAGAGTAAACAACAGCCTCCCCACCTGCTGAAATGTTCCTTCCCCGCTCTTCTTGCCTTTTGGGTCTGAGTTCAAATGCTACTTCCATAGAGGTGCCTATCCCCACCACTTTTCCTTAAGTAGATTTTTCGGTGTACCTTCTTTATTGCTCTATTTACTCCATAACACGACTTAATTTTTTATTCTTTCTTTAAATGTGTTTTTCTTTCCTGCCTCCCTATAAACTTCTGCTTTGATCATTAAAAATATCCTCAGCACTTAGAACTGCACTTGGTACATAATGGGCACTAATACATATTTATCAAATGAAAAATGAACAAAAACACTAAATATATGTTTTCTAGGTACACAATCACAACAAAAGATTGAATAAGTCTTTTTTCACAGGAAGGAATTTATAATGTTTTCTATACCTTTTGTTCTACACTGTAAAAAATCCAATTGTTCCCCATACATCTTCAACAATTTATTGTTATTTCTGTAAGAAATGAATACTCATCAGTTCTGCCAGAAGAAATATTAGTAGTTACTAAAGAAGAGAACTCCCCATTGACGAGAGCATATCGCTAATGCAGAACTATTAATGATATTTCATTATGAATAACTCAAAGGACTCACATTTGTTTTAGTCTCTACAGCACCAAGCATGCAGACTTAAATGTTTTGCAGACTAAGTAAAATAGTTCAAGCTAAGAAACCAACAATAACATCTTTGTAATCAAGAAAACAGATATATACATCTCCAGCCAGATTTCTTCAGCTGTGACTTCCAACAGAAGCTCAGTGACAAACCGCTTACCGCCTAGGAACCAGATGATGCCCTCTAAAGGTTGAATATGAAAAGGCTTGTTCAATAAACAGTCAATATTCAATATTCTTTAATGTTTGAGTCATTCCTTCATATTGAATGCATGAATCACACTCCCCCAGAATAATACCCTTGACTTAGATGGGCTATATTTGCTGAAAATATAAGCTTTAAAAGTAAATTAGCTTTCAAAACAAGTACTCTAGGTAAGTTGGCAAAATATTGAAGTTTCATGTAGGTTCAAAATTCAACTTGGCTGATTTACCTGATAGTAACAATATGACTGCTGTTAAACATGAAATAAGCAAACTATTAAGTTATTAAGTTTTAGGGGACTAAGTACTTTGTTCACACAATGCTTATGACAACCCTATGAGATGGGATAGTATTGTTATCCCAAGAGGTTAAATGATGTCCCTGGGGTTGGCTAAGCCAGTATTCAAACCCAGGCAGTTTGGTTCCTGGGTATGTGTGGCACTAATGTATCCAGTGCTACTTCAAGGTGCTAGCCTGAAAGTAGATTGTTATTGGTTTATGACCAAAATTAAAAGTATTCAGAAACTTATATAGCAACATGACATTGCTGTGACATTCAAGTAAGTAAGTGATCACTGGACCCATCTCGTTGGGCAGGGTATAGACCAGCGGTTCTCAACCTGTGGGTCGCGACCCCTTTGGGGGTCGAACGACCTTTTCACAGGGGTTGCCTAAGACCATTAGAAAACACATATATAATTACATATTGTTTTTGTGATTAATCACTATGCTTTAATTATGTTCAATTTGTAACAATGAAATTGGGGGTCACCACAATATGAGGAACTGTATTAAAGGGTCGCAGCATTAGGAAGGTTGAGAACCACTGGTATAGAGCAATTTAGGGGTTGTCAAAGACACATGAATAGCCCTAACTATGCAGCAGGACTATGTACAGTTAGTTGAACAACATATTAGTCTAAGACAAACAGGAGATTAAAATAAAAGAAACAAAAAAAACAACATCTGATACTTCAAATAGTTTTAAGAAATTCTGATCTATACCAACATCATTGAATTCTAAAGGATTTTCCCATCTCAGGTGGGAAAAGAACACTGGGGGTGTTGTCACTTTTTGCCTGCCTCCATCAGACAATAAATATATAAATAATTTTGGATTTGTTCAAGTTTACTATTATAAATTTAGCACATATTTTAATGACAATCCTATATAATAAAAGCCTAATATGCTAAGTGTCCGACATTCATTCTACTATTCTACCAGTGGTTCTGATGTGCACTGACCACCAGGGGGCAAACGTTCCAACTGGTAGGTTAGCTTGCTGCTGGGGTCTGGTTGATCGGGACTGGGCGAGATGGGCTGGACACACCCTGGAGCCCTCCAGCAGTTCCTCCCTGGCCCCGATCGTGCACCAGTGGGGTCCCTTGGCCTAACTTGTGCCCTCTCACAATCCAGGCCCACTCAGCAGATGTCGGAGAGCCAATTTCGGTCTGATCCCCCCGCAGGCCAGGCTGAGGGACTCCACCAGTGCACGAATTCGTGTACCAGGCCTCCAGTGTTATATAAAAGCATTTCAATATTAAATATGTAAAAAATTTGTTACCCTTACTGCATGAAAATATAATGCTTAGTCATTTAAAGTATGTAAAAACTATCTATATAAACATCTACCCAGAACTTTTAAGTTTTTGGTTCTACCCCTAAAAGAAAGCCTTTTTTATAAGAGGCTAAATACAATAAAATACATTTATTTTTTATAAATGTAAAATACATTTTTATTTTGTAAGACACACACCTCCTGGCCCTCAAAATCAATTTTCCAGAATCTAACTCTTTATATTTTGTCTTTAAAGTGATTTGGAAAGTGGTTTAAATCAGATTAAAAATCATAGGAAGAAATTTGGGGGGAGTAATTTTCAATTTGATTGAAGAAATCAAAATATATCTAAGTAGTACCAAATGTGTCTACCAATATGGAAAAAAAATGAGACAGTCCATATATATTGATTTTCAACATAAATGATGCATATCCCTTTAAAGACATTTTTAATGGAACTCTTCCTAAAATGCAGCATAAACTTCTTTGTAAAAGAGCATTCTAGTCATGATTCAGAAAACTTCTGCTAAGATGTGTAAACCCTGAAACAGAGATCCAGCACAGTGTGATTAACTGAAATACAGAAAGCTGTTTACTCCCAATCCTGGCTTGAGAATGCTACTGGACTTCTGGGATCTCTTCTCCAGTTAGCTTCCTGGTGAATTTCTATCTTTCCATTTTTAAAAAAATCTGTTTTCCTAAGTTACTACTCAAAATTTTTTCATACTCAAAATTAATTTCTTAGCCTAGTTTTGGATTTTAATTCCTTATTTTTAAATAAAATTTATTTTATTCTCTTTTTAATTTCTACAAGTAGTATATTTTTATGAGAAATTAACAGTCATTTCTGCTGCATTATAATTGAAAACATAAAAGACATATGCCAGTGGTTGTTCTGGAAATTGAACAAGGAATCAAAGAAGTTCACCTTTACCTAGAAGGCACTGTGTCTAGGGAAAAACTTCAGAGAAGAAACACACATACACGCATGTGCATACATATATGCACCAGCTGACTTTGCACATTGAGCTTACTTTACACATAATTTCAAGTCAAAAGGCTTTGCCTTTTCCTCAAAGCATCTAGTTCTGTCCTGGCTGTTAGCCCTTTTCCCTTCCTGCTTCCGAGATTCATTACAGATGGCTGAGGCTGGAAGTATGAAGGCTGGATAAGTAGGGCATTACTTGATCTTCTATCATTCTGATAAGAATTCTATGAGGCAGAGAAAAGGCATATGCATGCCATTATCCTCTTTAAAATGGAGAAACTGCAGCACACAAAGAAAGTTAAGCAACTTGCCCAAGGCACCCAGCAAACTGGTGTCAGGGAATTCAAGGCTTTAAACCCCACCCCATCTTCTCATCAGATATTGATACTGCCTTCCTTCCCTCTTCTCTAATCTTTCTCATGCATATTTTATTCAAGCACACTATATATCTAAATTGTGCTGTATGTGTATGTATTTCCAGACACCTCAACCAAATCATCCTATATAATAAAGAGCTAATATGCTAATTAGACCAAACAGCAGAATGACTGTCCAGATGACCTTCCAGATGAAGCCAGGGCTGTGAGGGGCTGTGAGGGGCTGCGAGGGGCTGTGAGGGCCAAGCCCCTTGCATGAATTTTGTGCATTGAGCCTCTAGTCAAATTATAATTTCCTATTATGTTTTCTTTGAAATGTCAGCTTTTAAAATGATATCCATAAACCTTTCAAACATGAAATTGGCAAGAAGAGGAAAGAAAGGATGATTGGAAGCAAAAAATAAGAATAGTTACAATGACTTTGCTGGGTGAAGAAAAGGTTAAAAAAAAAGAAAAGAAAAAAAATCCTAGGGTCGGGGAAGCCAGGTTCTTTTTAACCTGCAGTGTTTTGCCTCTTTGCCTCTTCATGCAGTAGGTGGAGCTATGGTACTGTTCCTTAGGATTATAGGACCACTATCAGTGAAAAAATAATCCAATTCATTCCTAGGATATCCATTTTCTTTTGCATTTTCAAATGGTCCTTTTCTGTTTTTGAAACGTTTTCCTCCATGCCCTGAGAACCTTCAGGCTGCGTACTACCTGCATCCCTTTTTGCTGGGATGACAGAGGGTTACCACCTTCAGTGCACATCCTCAGGATGCCATTTAGAGAAGATATCAGGAGATACAGCGGCACAAAGCAGCCTGTCTTCCTTTGCCCCATCACTCAAAGGTTTCCTCTGCAATCTATAGAATCTACTTTTTAGCTAGAAAACAGGATTCTCCTGCAACTGACAATTTCCAGAACAACCACTGGCATATGTCTTTTAAGTTTTCAATTATAATGCAGCAGAAATGACTGTTAATTTCTCATAAAAATATACTACTTGTAGAAATTAAAAAGAGAATAAAATAAATTTTATTTAAAAATAAGGAATTAAAATCCAAAACTAGGCTAAGAAATTAATTTTGAGTATGAAAAAAATCCATCCTCAAGGAATCAAAGAAGTTCACCTTTACCTAGGAGGCACTGTGTCTAATAGTACTGTGATGGCTAATTTTATTGTTGACTTGACTGGGCCAAGGAGTGCCCAGATATTTGGTTAACCATCATTCTGGGCGTGTCTATGAGGGTGTTTCTGGGTGAGATTAACATTTGGACCTGTAGACCCAGTAAAGCAGATTGCCCTCCCCAATGTGGGTGGGCCTCCTCCAACCTGTTGAAGGCCTGAAGAGAACAAAAGGCACAGGAAGGGAAAATTCATTCTCTCTGCCTATCTTCAAGCTGGGACACTGGTCTTCTGCCTTTGGACTTGGACTCTGACTGCAACTCTGACTGGAGCCTATACCATCCCCTGGTTCTCAAGATTTGGGGCTCAGACTAGAACTACACCATGCGCTCTCCTGGCTTCCAGCTGGCCCTAATGTATGAGCCAAGTTCTTATAATAAATCTTGTTATGTATAATACAATATGTAACATAAGAAATATTGTAGTGCTATATAATATGTATTATTAGTTTCATTTTTCTGGAGAAACCAGACTAACAGAATGATAAATTTCATCTTAAATTGCTTTGGTATAAATGAAACTGAAAAAAATAGTCTTTTGTGAGTGTGTATGCGCTCTTTCCTTTTTATTGAACTCATTGGGGTGAAACTGGTTAACAAAATTATACAGGTTTCAGGTGCACAATTCCACAACACATCATCTGTACACTATATTGTGTGTTCATCACCCAAGTCGAGTCTCCTTCCATCACTATTTATCTTTTATCCTCTTCTACCTTCTGCTCCCCCCACACCCCCGCACCCTA
>NW_006383017.1:930666-949232 GCF_000327345.1 Myotis davidii
TGAGTTTTTTTTTTCTTGAAAAAATGTACTAACATAATATTAATTCCTTTCTAGGTAACAACACCATACTTGAATTTTTTGGTAAACAACAGGCATAGTTTCCAAATGTATTTACATAAAAAAATCTCGCCTGTATTAACTGTGTTTAGTTTTATATTTTATGAATAAATGCTAACATAATGAGAAAAGAAAATGAGGATATCACTCTGTCTTCCTGCTACCTAGTAAAACCCATTTTAGACTTCACACAATGGCCCATATGGCTACCTTTATCTACGCACTACTGAAAAAATATTCAGTTTTTACCCCCCAAATGGCTGTAATTTTCCCTATCTGTAACTTTGAAGATACAGAAAGACTATAAATAAGTATAACCTATATATAAAGTGTGATAAACAGAGGACTTCAAATCTATAAAATTCATTAAGTAGGAAAGTTACTTAAGTAGACACCTTAAGTAGAAAGATTTTTCAGGCAAAAATATGTAACAAATTTACTGACAACCTACTATGCCCTAGGCCAGGGGAAAAAGGTGTGGTCTGGCAGCTGTTTGTTACTGTCTATAAAGAAGAGAAGCAGCCAGAGCCTGGATGTAGATCAGCTTTATCGCCAAGCATACTTTTTTTTTCCTAACAAGAACTTTTCAAAAAAGTGAGTGTTGGTTTACATCATGACATAAGTTCCTCATCTCACTGAAGATGGCCACTTCGAGTAGCATTGTTCTAGGCAATTCTAGGAGCTTTCATATGTGTTACTTGTTATTTATAATACCTAATATTCATGAAATTATTATGTCCCCAACACCTACACTAACATTTGATCCTCACAATAACCCTGTGAAATAAGTACTATTATTATCCCCCCCCCCTTTATCTCTTCCTGTTCTGCGTCAATTTCAACACCGAGAAAGCTGAAGCTCAAAGTTTTCACAGACAGTAAGTAGCGAGGCAGGACATAAAGCAGGCAATCTGGCTCTATCTAGAGCACACACCTACCACTTCACATACTGCTCCCTCCTTAAATTGGAATCCTCGATTCAGTGATGCAGGCACAACATCTCTGTTTTAGAGCAGAGGCAGTGCTCCTAGACAGGCGCTGCCCAAAGACAGGGGCTGTTCCTAGTTCATCTCTGCATGTTCTCTCTGGCAGCCTCTAACGATATCCCCAAGCTCACAGGCGTGGAGAAATGCAGAAGGGTCATGAAACATGGTCTCCACCTTCATGAAGCTCATCTCACCATGGAAGAAATATGACCAATAAGTGAACCAAGTATGAGGTGGAAGGGCTGCCCTGACCTGAGCTTGGAGGACTGAAAATGCGGGCCAGTAAGTTCTCTTAAGGATATACTCCAAACCCCAGCTTTGAAGGTGAACAGGTCTAACCTCACAGGATTGCAAATGCCCACATGCCTTATTTCACCTTTTGCCCTTCCTGACACACAGCAAGAACAAAGAGGTAACTTTCTCAATAACAATGCCTGGTGGACTATCTGTGGGGAGAGGGCATGAGGGCCTCAGCAAGGAGTTAGACAAGTAGGATCCCACAGAAAGCAAGGTCAGGGGTGGTATATAAATTCAGCTCTCCTCACACGATGACCCATATAGCGGGGGCAGAGTCCAGAAGGCACCAACTGAGTTGGAGCTTCGATGAAATGTAATGTATGAAAAATACCATCATTTTGAACTAAAATTGAGGGCACTGACTAGAAACTCAGCTATAAAAGGACATCACCCATTAAGAGAGCTGTGAAGTTGATGACGAAAAAAACAGAGAAATCTGTATTTAAATTAAAGAATGGAAAGAACTCACCTAGTTTCTTAATTCCAAGAGGCTTAAAAAATTAAATCTTAAAGAAATAAGAGTTAGAAAAAAAGACTAAATTCAAAGGGCTGACGCCTGCTGAGTAGAAACAGAAGAAAGGAAAGGAGACCTAGAAAATTTAAATCACTGTTAAAATAATTAACACAGCACGATAAATTATAATTGATGATGTACTGAATCTGGACACTTTCTACTCCAAGATTCTTTGATATTACTGTAAAAACACAGGGCCCAGAATATTGCCTCTACCTGACCATCAGATGGACAGAAAGGCACACCACAAGAGAAAAGGGTGGAACCTGGTGCTTTGGGGTTTGGCCTTTAAAGGAGAAAGTCTTTTCTAATCTCTCAAGTGCAGAGAAGCAGCCAGGCAATGCTTGAGATGAGGGGCGCCTCAGGGAGGAAGGGGAAGCACCTGACCTTACTATCTCCTCTCACAGGAGTCAGAGGTTCCTCAGGCTTCCGCCAATCAGTGTGGCTGGAGGGGAAGAAAGGATTTTGTCTAAATACAAAGTTAACTACCAAATAAGACTAACTTTTGGCATTAAAAATACCCGCAGTGTACTAAAATGCCATGTGATTGGCCACCATCTTAACTATTTGTCTAGGAGGGAGAACAATGAAGTTAAAAGTGCATGGCTTGTCAGAACCTGACAGAACTGAGCTGGAGTCCCAGTTCTGTTAACCTGATGAGAAGCCTTCAGGAGATATTCTTAGGACCTCAGTTTCGCCATCTACAAAAAGTATAAATACATCCTTATTCCCAAGTGGCTGAGAATATGCTAACATGAGTGTATCTCTCTCTCTCTCTCTCTCTCTCTCTCTCTCTCTCTCTCTCTCTCTCTCTCTCTCTCTCTCTCTCTCTCTCTCTCTCTCTCTCTCTCTCTCTCTCTCTCTCTCACACACACACACACACACACACGTGCTAAATAAACATCAGCTTCCCACCCAGAGGCCACATCTCCAATTACCATACAAAAGTCACTGAGAAAAATTAATGTTTCCTAACAATGTACTTTACATATAACTAAAATGGCTTTAAGCAAGAAAGCTGGTGAAAGTATTTTTGTTAAATGTGAAATCATTCACTCATTCATTCAATAAATTTTATTGAGCAACTATCATGTGTTAGGCATTGTTGACTGTTAATTAAACTCTCATTAAAAATGCTAAAACATAATTAGTAATTTATGTATTAAGGTCATTGATGATCCTACAATTTTGATTATAAGAAGTACTGATGTGTATCCTGGACACCACCATTAGGAAAAAAGATAATACAGTTACTTACAAATTAATACCACAGAAAGAACTACTGAATTTTACATTCTATTATTCCTGCTCTCGGCCACAAATCTGATATGTTTGGTGTGATCAAGCATAGTAGTGAAGGATGCCAAATCAATATTCTTGGGGTTGTTATTAATTGGGATTGGTTCTATTTTTCTTTACCTTTCTCCCTTACCCAAGAGGCTAGGGCAGGCTGTTCCTTAAAGTTTACATGAAAAAGAGAGTGCTTATCGCCGTCTTACTACAAGAACTAATATTTGTACAGCTTAAAAAGCATTTTCTTATAAAAATTAATACTCATATTACGTAGGCATTTTTCCTTTTACACAAAAAGAAACTGGGGCTCTTAAATAATAAAATCACTTGCACAAGGTCTTGGTTACTGACAAAGCTATAAGACATCCAGGATCGCTGACAGAAAATCCTGTGTTCTTTCCTGTGGTTATATGATGAATCAAAAGACCTATTTTATAAGCATTTCAAAAGTTACTGGAGTTCAAAAGGGGTAGAAAATGTACTGATTACTCACACTAAAAATGCAGTATAGAAAGAGGTGTAAGAATAAAGAAATCTATAATAATAAAAGTGTAATATGCAAATCAACTGAACGACCAGACAGCAGAACGACTATCTGGAAGACCACGCTAAGACACGCACTGGTGCCAGGCCAGCCAAGGCGGGTATGATGCAATTGGTGGGGGGCCTCCCACCATCGCCCCATGATCAACCTGCAGAGGGAGGCTCAGGCCACCCTTCGTGGGGCGATCGATGGGGGGGCTCCGTGATTGATTGTCCCACAGAGGGAGGCCCAGGCCACTGGCCAGTGATGCTGTGGTGGGTGTGTGGGGCCAGCCAGCGATCACCCTGCAGAGGGAGGCCCGGGCCAGCCAAGCGATTGCACCCCACACCTGTCGCCTGCAGAGGGAGGTGACCAGTGGACCTGTGGTGGGGCGGGGGTGGGAAGGGCAGCGCCACACAGATGGCAGGCAGGGGTGAGACCAGCTGCTGGCAAGCTGGCAACCGGGGGAAGAAAAGCCCCGATAGGCCCTGATCACCAGCCAGGCCTAGGGACCCTAACCGAGGGGTCCCAGATTGCAAGAGGGTACAGGCTGAGCTGAGGGACACCCTCCTCCCAGTGCATGAATTTCATACACCAGGCCTCTAGTACTATAGATAAGACTCTCAATCACCTGAAAGTAAATATTCATTTTATGAATTATTAACAACCCATTTTGCTATTTCTTTCCCTCCCCCCCACCTCTCTCTCTCCTTTTCTCTCTCTCTCTCTCCATCAGAGAGAATGGATAGGTATGGGGAACCAGGTATCACCATTCTACAGAATTTATGAATAGGAGAGAAGGAGGTGAAGATTTGCTACACAGATCTATTAGTCAGAAACTTGTTGATATTTACAGGTATTATGTAATCTAATCTATTTAAGAGAATAAGACACAGAATTAATACTTAGAAAGTTAGATATCTTTTAGAATAGCCAACTACTGATTGCTTTTATAGTTGGGTTATATTTATAGTACTATTCTTTGCCTTATTAACCAATAGTCATATATATGCCAAAGCAATCCACAGGTATCCCCATAAAAGATCCAAGTTAAGAATATCAGAGACACAGTGTTTGTGATAGTAATGAGTCTAGGCACAGACAGAGAAACTCATTTTACTGGGGCAAAAGTCTGAAAACATCTGCTTCTATTTTGCAGACATGATATGAAAATAGAGCAATCAATGTATGTAAGTGAAAGACTATGCCTGATGATGGTAAAATTAGTCAGTCCTAATTTCACCACTGTACAGCATCTCAGGAAAGTTGTAAAACTAACCTCAGGAAGAAAGCATAGGAGCCTATAATTAAAACAAAATACAGTTCAATGAAGGTTTTCTAATTTTCTTTTCATTGCCCCCAGTTACTAAGGGCTCTTTTCAAAATAGCTTATGTTTAAGCTAAAAGAGAAGGGACTCTCTTAACAGACCCACTATGTTCTCTTAGTGAAATGTATCTGTTGAGGAAGGCAGACTCATGTGTTCAGTCTTTCAACCCTCTCTCAGCTGCATAAGAATTAGCCTTGGGCCTGGAACACTTCCTTACCAAGAAATAATGAGAGTCCTCACAGCCTGTGCTAAACTTGACACATTGTACAGGAATATCTTCCTGTTTTAGACTCAGTGTGTGCTCTTCTTCACTGGGCTTGAGTGTGTGTGTCATATGGTACTTGGCCAACCCCACTGCTATATCTGTCTCCTGCTGGGAGAGGATAGGGTCCTTCTGTTACAGTACAAAGGGGATACGTGCTGGCCAACTGGTTTCAAGCACAGCTGCCCAGGCAAGCCCAGCCAAGATCAGCCGACTTCCACTCACCTCACAGATGCTCGAGAAACAATACATAATACTTTTAAGCCTTAGAATCTTGGAGCAGTTTGTTTTGAAAAAAAACACACACAACCACCACAAAACAACAACAACAACAAAAAACTCACCAATACAAGGGCATTTTACACAACACTATGTTCTGTGGTAAATACCACTCTTGTGAGAGACTATAACAAACTAAAATGTATAATGTATGAACTTTGCTCTCATAACTTTTATATTTTGCTTTCATGTAATTTGTAAACGAATTAAACTTCAGGATGGTATTCAGTCACTTTACATCCCTTTAGCCACAGTAGATAAACTCAACTGATACAAAATAATACTGATAACACCATGTTTAACATACGATCACTTTTTTCTGTCATAGAACTATCTATCACTAGCTTTTATTTCAATATACTAATGTAGTTAAATGCTTCCATCATCTGATTTTTAATCGTCTTTGTGGTCATTAGAAACTACATTATTTGTGAATAAATCAAATTTAAACATTGATTAGTCTCATTTCTAGATTTGATGAAGCCTAAAAGACAATATGAATTAGTAAACTCTCATTTGCAAAATATCGTAGACACACTGAAATAGGTAAAACAAATGTGGTTCTCAGTAAAAGGAATCTCTTATTTCCTTAGGAAAGCTGAAACTTGTGACAGATATTTTAAAATATCCCTACATTACACACACACACACACACACACACACACCATGAATGGATGGATGGATGGGAGGGAAGAGAGAGAGGAGGTTAGGATACAGAAAGTGGCAGAGTATGTTTACTCTCATCCCAACAACCAAAAAACCCCCGATAAACTACAAAATCATCGTTTTTAAAAACCTATTAGAGAGCTGAGGATGCAAAAAGACCTAAATGAACTAAATTCCAGAGTGAATGAGCCCTTCATAGCAAAGGGGAGACCTATGGTTCTTATTTCTGCAGGGCAGAAGGAAGACAAAGGGTGGGGCTATGGATGGGGATAGGGCTTTTCCCAGCTGCATGTTGGCTGAAGGAGGGCTCAGAATTCTGAGAGGCCACATCCCAAGCAAGCCTGTCCTCACCAACTTTTCCCAGGAGTCTCCACCAAGTCCTAGGGGAGGTATACGGAATGCAGAGAGTGGAACTGGAAAGTAGAGAGAAATTCATCTAAGCACTCTGGTGTTTCAGCTACCACAGGCCAGGGGTGACCAGGAGAGCAAAGAGGCCTTTCCAAAAAAGTCAAGACCTTTACAGAGTGTCAGGCAGCAGGGGGGAAAAGATCTCCCAAGGCAGAAAAGGCCTTGGGCAAGACTGAAAACAGAGAACTCCCCAGTGGCTTCAAGATCTGGCATCTAGCAGAAACCGGTTTGGCTCAGTGGATAGAGTGTCGGCCTGTGGACTGAAAGGTCCCGGGTTTGATCCCGGTCAAGGGCATGTACCTTGGTTGTGGGCACATCCCCAGTGGGAGATATGCAGGAAGCACCTGATTGATGTTTCTAACTCTCTATCTCTCTCCCTTCCTCTCTGTAAAAAAATCAATAAAATATATTTTAAAAAAAAAAGATCTGGCATCTAGGCTACAGCCAAGCCAGATCCTTGTCTCAAAAGGTGTGTGTCCCTCCATGCATCATATTAATTGTTTACGCAAAAAACAAGTGAAGAACAAAGTGACAAATGACATAGGGATAAAGAAAAAGTTAGCCCTATGAGGCTGTCCCTTTTAAAAAGCTTTGCTAAGTGGTAATATCAAGCAAATCCCACTTGCATTTCATTGGCCAGAACTAGGGCGTGGGACCATCTCCAGCTACAAGGGAGTCTAGTAAGGTGTCTCTCTTTAGCTGGGCTCACTGTTACCCTCACCAAAATTCTGCTAAAGGAAGAAGAGAAAAACGGATTAAGCAATGAGCAGTGTTTGGCACAAAAAGAAACATAAACTATTGCCCAACTTTTCAGTTAGGTTGCACTCCAACTGCTAAAAGACCCATGCTACTAAACACCTTGCATGCCTATAAGGTAGACAATTTTCTCTTTGGTAAGCAGTTCATATGTGTTAGTAATAATGTAGGCTTCGATACATCTTCTACTTGAAAGGATGTTCCTGGCATAATATAATTTGGGGAGTAAACTTAAAACACAGATAGCAATTTTGGAACTTTACCTAAATTCATTACATACCAAATGGCTCCCAGGAGTCACTACAAATGTTTGGCATTTTATCTACTGCGTATATCAACACCAGTGAAAGCAAGCACACTTGTTACAAATCCAAGTAGCAGAAGAACAAACACCTGCACATGTTCAATATTCTAGATGCTTACCAGGAATGGTAGGATAAACCAGTTGCTACTTTTCTTCCTGCCCAAATATTTTCTAAATATTAAGCTATTTGTTATTGCAAAGAGGTAACAAAATTCACAGAACTAAGCATTTACAATTGGCTACTATATTTATGACAGATGGCTACATTTATAATTATTAACAGTCTTGCTACTGCTGAATATAAAACCCCCAAAAGCTACATAAATTACATGCTCAGTTGCCTTACTTCTAATTTCACTTAAGGGATCAAGAATTAATTTGATCTAACTATTTTAAATATTTGCCAATAGGATGAATTCAATGACGTATGAAAGGATAATACTAAATTCACTGTCTCCTACTTCTTGCCACTAAACAACATATCAGCTTGCTTTTCTACTGAAATAGCATAAAACTGATAGGACAGCTAATTTAAACAGTTGTTTGCACATTCAATATTTATAACCCGAATCTTGCATGACTGACTGGAAGCAGTGAGTTAGAAGGTTTAGCTCAGCTGCTGCCTGGAGTGATGGATGGCCTCGAAGAATTTCTTGTTCACTGACCAGATCAATCACATAACAGAATAATAAAAAAAATAAGATCAGCCTTAAACTAAATTCCCAACATTTCCATCTGTATGCAAAACTGTTGCAGGAAATGTATCATAAAATATAATGTGAAGCTACTTAAAAATAATAAAAATCCACCAGAGAGGCTGTAGAATGCAAATAAAAAAGATAGGCGACTGGATGATATTCTACATTTTAACTGAATATTAACTGAAACTTTATTATATCTATAATCCAAAAGTGTTGTCAATTTATAGTGATATTTTGATTGAGCTCAGACTCACATGTAAAAGGGTTTACAAATCATTGAAAGGGCTGCAATCTTTTTGGCAGTATTTGCAGCTGAATTTTATTGAATCAAAAAAAGGTAGTGTTGTAGCAATTATAAACTGCTGCTTTTAATTAGGACAATGTCTGTCCTAAAAAATAAGTCTGTTAAGAAGTGAACAAACATCTTGTGTTTGAAATTACAGTAATTCACTCATTAGTGGTTAACCCCCAAACATCTGCACTAATGGGGGAAAGCAGTAGTCCTGCATATGGACCACAGCTGGTGAGGCCCTCTTTAATGTGTGATGAACAGGTTTGATTGGTTTGTGAGAGTCTACTGTGAGCATCTCTTCGCAGTTCCTCATACAGTGATGTCAGGCCAGTAGCTTGAAAGTGGCCATTACACCACAGAAATTAGCAAATGCTAAAAATCAGAGCTCCTCAATATCTACCCTCCACCCCAGAGCTAACTGGTGAACACTTACTAGCACAGGACAGTGGGAGATCTGCCTGGGGTTACGGAGCGGGTGAGCTGGAAGGCTGAGGGAACTGAGAGCTGAAGAGCGTAAGGTCCAGGTCTTCCTCAGACCCTGGATAAAGTTAACATCCTTGGGTGTCTAAGGATGTGTGTGGGTAGCAACCAGGACTATAGAAATGACATTTACCACTTCCTCAGGCCTTCACCTTCTCATCTTAAGTTTATCCTTACCAGGAGAAGTGGGAGGAAAAAGAGGAGCAACTGGTGGAGAATTACAAGAAATGAGGAGAAGGAGAAGGAAGAAGGAAGAAGGAAAAGTAAGAAGTAGAAGACAAAGGGCAAGAATAAAGAAAGGGGAAGAGGAAAGATGAGGCAAGAGAAGCTAGGAAACCAGATGGAGGGAAAGGGGAGGAGAAAAGGACAAGAAAGAGAAGAAAGCGGATGGCGGTGGGGAAGGAAGAGGAGACTTCTGCACACAGGCAGAAAAATGTCCAAGAAATGCTGGATATATGGTGGTCTCCTGGGGCTAAACTGGAGGCTCTGGAGCTGGGGACAGTAACCTTTCGGTTGCTGAAGTCTCTTCTACTCTTTAGAGGCCAGAGATTAGGGGTCTTTTCTGAAGCACTGGGTGAAGCGACTTGGCCATGTTTCCACATTCGAGCAGTACCAATGTGTGCAGCTGAAACAAACGCCAGAAGCCCCGGGTCTGGCCACCTGTGCGTTTTCAGGAATCCCCAAAGCAGTGGCTTTCAAACTTCGGTGCCAGTATCACACAGAGCACCAGTTAAACTGGGAACTGCTGGGCCCTGTCCCCACTTTCTCTTCCTGCACTTCAGGAGAGGGGCCCTGGGATTTCCAGTTCTAACAAATTTCCAGATTGTTGATGCTGCTGGTGTAAAACACTGCCTTAGTAAAATAAAAAACTTCCTGGAAATTATTACAACCCAAACCTTAAGATTGTATTAGTGAGCATCTTAGCAAGAATTCAATGAGAGAAACAACGAGGCTAACAATGAGGGGCAGGAGTCCTGGGACAGAAGAAAGGCATCACAGGCCATTTTTTCCTGATTGTGCCGAGCTGGCTGTGGCAAAACTGTTTTTCTAGTAGCCAACGCTGGAGTCTGAATCCGCCCTGAAATCCCTGAACCTGCATGGCTAGCTATTCTGAAACTACTTATATATGAATGAGCACAACTGAACTGAACAGGAATGCATGCCTGGCCCTAACTCAATCATATTATCTCGCTAGGTACTTTGAAATTGCCCGGTGGAGCTGGAAATGAAGCAGAAACAGAAAAAGCTGAGATGAAAAAGTGTGCACTTAGGGTTTTCTAGTGCTGGCTTCCACCCCCAGCTGGGCTACTGTCCTTGGGCTTCCATGACACCCAACTACGTGCATCTGATGGCCACACTGTGTGTTAATTCGCTCAAGTTGGTTTGGTTAACTAAGATCAGTCCAAATCAGTAGCCCATCGCCACCACCATAACAACTTTACTACTGAAAATGAGCTGGTGTGCGCTTGGGCACATGCGATATGTATTGCCAATTCTTTAACCTTCCTTAGTAGCCTCTGCCAAGCTGGCGAGAAAACAAAGAACCCTCATACTCATTTCTTCTTGTTGGGCGTTGAAAATGTTTTACACATACATCATTCTTACCATTTAAAAGATATCGGATAAAAAGAGTAATAGCTATTACTTTTTATCTGTTACCAGGAATTTTAGTTTCTCGATGTCAAAAGTTAACAGAAAGCCCAACTCAAGCTAGCTCACTTAATAAATGAAAACTATGGAAGTAGCATAGACTTCAGGGTCGAATGACTTTGCTCAAAATAGTCATCAATGACCCAATTCCTTTCTTCTATTTCTCCTCTTCTGCCACCCGGGTCAGCTTTATCCACAGGGTCACAGGACAGGAGCCATACAGATACCGAGCTTTAGTGCAGCATCCCAAACACTCTGATTGGGCCAGAGTAGCTCAGATTCCCACTCCTAAAAGAATAAATGTGGCTGACTGGCGTGTGCTGGTTGACCTATCAATCAAAGCCCACACCAGGGACTATGTTGTGATCAGTTTTACTAGAAGTACACAGGCTACCATTAGGCAGGAGGAGGTAATTTTAGGAAAAGAAAAATGCTGCAAAATATGCTAGGCAGAGAACCAATACATGTCTACCACACTTGTTTCTTACGTGTGTAATTAGTAAATAACTTTACAATTCACTGTATTTTGCAACCATTATAGTAAAAATTGGTTTAGGTCAGAATTACCATGCTACACTAGTAAATAAAAGTTTGATGAAACCCAGATATTTACACTATTAAAGTATGTTCCCCAGAAATAGCTTATTAAAGAGAAAAATAGTAACTTAACCATAAGGAAACCTGACAAGTATCACCTTAACCAAGTGATCAAAGTTAACATCACTTATAACAGAACATACTGACATCATGTGCCTCCTGATAAAATGCAATGAGGACACAACATCTCTTTCATACTATTTCTGCCAAAAACATATAACATGAATCTAATAAGGAACTATCAGATAAACTCAATCAAGGGGCATTCTATAAAATAACGCATAATGTGAAAGGCATAGAAAGGCTGAGAAACTATTCCAAATTAATAGAGACTAAAGAAACAAGAAAACTAAATGCAAAATGTAATCCTAGACCAGGGGTGGGCAAACTTTTTGACTTGAGGGCCACAATGCGTTCTTAAACTGGACCGGAGGGCCGGAACAAAAGCATGGATGGAGTGTTTGTGTGAACTAATATAAATTCAAAGTAAACATCATTACATAAAAGGGTATGGTCTTTTTTTTCCAATAGTTTTATTCATTTCAAACGGGCCGGATCCGGCCCGCGGGCCGTAGTTTGCCCACGGCTGTCCTAGACCCAAAACTTAATTGCTACAAAGGACAGTAGATCTATACTATAGATAATAGTGTTGAGTCAACGTTTAATGACCTGATTTTTAAAACTGTACCATGGCTATGTAACGGAGTGTTTTTGTTCTTAGTAGATACACACTAAAGTATTTAGTAAAGGGGTATGAAGTCTGCAACTTTCTCTCATAGTTTGCGGGGGGGTGGGGTGGGAGGGGGGAGCCGGGAAATGTATATGTACACACCCACATATGTATATACACACACACACAAAAGTAAAAGCAAATGTGCCAGAATGTTACCTAGTGAATTTGGGTAAAAGGTTTATGACAGTTCTTTGTGCTATTTTTGCAACTTATAAGTTTGAAATTATTTCAAAATAAAAAGGTAAAAATATTTAGAAATTAATTTTAGATTGCATGTTCCACAATACTTATCAAAGCATGAGGCATCACTGTTTTGCACTGTGTGCCACGTTTCATAAGGGCAAAAAAAGCTAACAACAAATCATAAAGTTTTTTTTTTAACTTGTTTTTCAGAAACTTTTAGTTGATTATTCTTGTAGAAGATGGTTTGTCTTGGCCAAACTCTGTTGTTTCTTTCTGAACATACGGCCAAATTACATTTCCCAGCCTCCAATGCTGTTATGGACAGTATATGAGTTCTGGCCAGAGGAATGTGATCTCAAATATCCTCCCATGTGATTCTCAGGGCTCTCTCTTCTCTTGTTTGCTGAACAGATGCACAGAATCCAGCACAGGCCTCCAAGGCTTAGATGGAAGATGGAAGGAGCATGGGTCCCTACCACTGACTTGCAATGGATTGTGCTATGTGTAGAAATGAACATTTACTGTGTCAAGCCCCAGAGATTTGGGGATTGTCTCTTACAGCAGGTTAGCTTGACTAATAAAGTTACCTTACTTATAAAGTAGATTAACAGATAGTGACACTCTGGGAAAATGCACTCAGTGAGGATGCCATGTATTTGCTTCAGACTATACTTTAGAATAGCAGTTCTCAAAGTGTGGTAAGGACCCTTAGTTTTCAAAGGGTGGTTTGGGACTCTTAAGGGTTTCCAAGACCCTTTAAAAGGCTCTTGAGGTAAAAACAATTTTCAGAACAATAGTAAGATATTATTTATCATTTCCACCCCATTCTCTCACAAGTATATAGTGGAATTTTCCAGAGGTGATATGATATATTATATCACAAGAGACTGGATATGGAGGCAGATATGAGAATGCACCTATCTTCTATTTAGCCAGATACTAAAGAGATTTAAAACAATGACACTCTTTGCCATTTTTTCTTTTGTTTTGGAAAATAAAGATATTTTATGCTATAGTTATTTAGAGTTACTTATGCTAGCATTTAATGGGGTTACTATTTCTAAATAATATCCTTTAGTTTTAATTTCTAATATGGTAACTACTGACAGATACAACCTACATAAACTAAAGCTCTTTGGAGCCTTCGATACATTTTAAGAGTATAAAAGGGTCCTGAGACCAAAAAATGTGAGAACTGCTATTGTAGAAGAAGGAAAGCATGAGCACACCCAGGAGTCACAACATTTTGTATAAAATAAGCCCATGTTGTCAAAATACATGATCGGATAGTGGGGGTATTAATTCTATAGTATAGTGTCTAGGACATAGTAGGTGCTCAATACATAATTGTTAAATTAATAAATTATACAATGGTGATGATTTACACATTTAAGAGTGCTATGATAACTGAGATAATGTGTATGAGTTGTTGTATATTACCAGTGTTCGAAATCATTCATTACCCTCTTTTGTGTAGGAGGTTTATACATCCCTGTCCCATTGACTATAGGCTTAGTCATATGACTTGCATTGGCCAATGGATGTAAGTAGAGTGACATATGCCACACATATCTGAGGAGAAACTTTAAATTCAATTGTGTGGTTCTGCTCAGACTCTTGCTCTTCTGCCCTTGCCTGAAGAACAGCATGTCCCTGATAGGGCATGTATGTTCGATCCAGGTTCTGGAATGAGATGACACAGAGCCAACACATAGTCAACCTAGAGCTAAAGCAGAGCTACCATTCACCTGCAGCTCTCAGGTAATGTGAGACAGAAATATATGAAATTGGTGTAAGCCGTCTTAGCAGCCCTGGCAAATACAGTCTAGAACGAGCCTAACATGTTGTAGATGTTCAATAAACCTAACTGTTCAATAAACTTAACTAGTCAGTTATTATTTAGCTAGAAAAGTACTGAAGAACTGTGGCTTAGTCCTTGAGTGACTACACAAAGCAGAGTCTACCCTGACTAAAGACAGTTTATACAGTACCATTGAGAAAACCTTAGGATTTCAGGTAAATTAAGTGTAAAAACTAGGATAAGAGTGGTATCAAATAAATCTGTCTAAAATAAAAAAAATGTGGCTATTATGCACCCTGAGTGCCACTAGAGGGGCTCAGACATATCTGTAAAGGTTCTGGGTAGGTGACAAGTCTCCATACTCAAAGAGCAGTGCCGTGGGTTATCAGTCCATCTGCCTGCCTTGCCTACACCCTCTTCTCCGGGAATCTGCCCCAGCTTACCTCTGAAACCAAAACCAAAGACAGAGCAATACTAAGCCAAGGACCAATCTTGATTACTCTTTCAAATTTTTTGAACTTGATGATACACACAATGAACCTAATCAGATAGTGATGGGTACTGGAGGTCCAAGACCATAGAGGAATGTGGCAGCCATATTTGCTCACATGCACAATGACAAGCAATCAAAGAAAGCAGATCTATAGGATCAAATAGAATAATGGAGCAGACTTGCAAACAGAATGAGAGGAAGTAGATGCCAGAGAGAGAAGCTGCTGTATCAACTTCTGCAGTTGGGTTCCATAAGATCTCACATTCTTCTGATACTTATCTTTTTACTTAGCATAATTTAAATAGATTTCCGTCCCTAACAAACAAACAATACTGAAAAGTAGTAGTAGTTTTGTTTTACTTAACTAATTCTGAACCCCAAATTTTAACTTATTTCTGGGAATTATTAGAGGGCAGGGGTAGTCCTGAGGAATAGAAATCGGGATTATGGGAATATAATTAACTTTCTGCAACTGAAAGTCCAAAGCACTTACAGAAATAATTTCACTTTAAGTGTCAGAAACCATGATTATAAAATCATACTGCATCTTGACCTTTTTTCAACTCAAACAGTAAAAGCAGCAAAGATATCAAGAAAAGGTGCTACAGGTCAGGTTTCTGCCCATAAGAACCTTTGTGTTCTGAAAAATGTCACATTCCTTTTCTGGGTCCTGGGTTTTTTCTATAAAAAACAGGGAACTGGATAAGATTTGTAGATTCCCTATAATAATAGAGAATTGAGTGGCTAAAACATTTTAAAAGTTTATGCTAATACATCAATTTCTAAAATATAGTGAATTTGTACATTTATTACAAATCACTGTGTTTATGGCGTATCAATATCATATATGATTTTAAATAACGCTAAGATATATTTTCTTTTCCAAGTTATAAATCAATGGCATTTAACTTTAAAAAAGAGAATGGTAATACTGTGCATATGAAACAGAACGGCTGGTCTATTTACTACCAACAAATGCAACCAACCTCCGACTAGACTGAGAATTTCAGATCACTGACCTAGTTTCAAACAGTTTATTGTAATAGCTGTTAAAGTATGAAATAGAGATAAAATGTAAGATCACTAATAAGCTCCAATAAAAGAGGGCAGAGTACTTGGTTTTAATTAAAGTTCTTTGGGAGTTCTAGTATGGGCTTATAATCAGTTTTCATCTAAGAGCTAAGGGTGGTGTTTCTTAGCTTCAGTCCAGTCTTGAAAACAGTTCCTTGCATTTACCTTCATATCACCACTGTGAGAAATTATGGGACTTACTTCTCCTTCCCTAAGGTCTGCCTTTCCTTGTTTCTGAAATAGATACCATCCTGCCATGAGGTGTGGCTAAGAGAAATGCACTTTATACTCAGCAGGGCAAATAAAAGGTTAACTTAGGGCTCAGACACTAGTTTTCCAGGAACTAAGGATTAAGAAAAGAAAAGCTGGATACTTTCCTAATCCTGTTCACTTGCTCTTTGCTCATTCTTGTTTCTTGTCCTATCTTTTTCTAAACAAAGAACGACTCTGACAGTATGTCAACATATTTCAGTACAATACAAGTATTCTTGAGGACCCTCCATGCACACAGGATTCTTCTAAGTGCTGTGGGGATTACAAGGATGAATAAGACATCCTTGAGAGGTGTCAGATCACATCCAGCCTAAGGTGCCCAGTGAACTACAACTTTGTGGGACATTTGGATGAAGAAGCTTGGGTTGCAGCAAATCTGATGTGTATTTTTTCCCATGGACCTCAGTTGCCTAAGACTAAAATCTAAAACTGATACTGATGATTTCAAAAGTGAAAAACAGGTATTAGAGTTCCTGGCAACAGAGAACTTAAATGCAGTTGAAGTCTGCAATGCCAGCTTTATTTCATTATGTATTACTACCCAGTTTTTAAAAGAGATTGAACCATATCAGAGAATTTCAACGTTTTGAGGGAGCAATAATATCCTCTGTTGATATAAAACACATAAAGGTGTTCATCTTCAAATGCATATAAGATTGAAAAAAGGGAGGAGGGACTGTTCTGTTTAAAGTAACAGGAGTGACCCAGGACTGTATAAAAACCAATGGATTAGATAATCTTAAATGTTCTTTCCGGCTAGCTTCAAAACTTCATTTCTATGAATAGAAATTCTAAATGTGAATATCACCGAGTTACCAATTTTAAACCACCCATATCTTGACTTCTTCCTGCAAAAGAAGTACACTATACCACCAACTGAAACTGACTTAAAGGAGTCTTAACAATGCAAGGAATTAGAAAGAAGGAAATGAACATTTACAGATCGTGTGCTCTGTGCCAGCTGCTAGGTTAGATCTCTGTAAACAACCTGAAGTCCAATTAACTCTGCTGCTGCCTAGTGTAACATCTGGGCAATGTCTTTTAGCAAATGGAGTTTAGTAATTCAAAAGTCATTGACAGCCTCATCAGGATCCAAACGCACTGGCCTCTGAAGATCTCCTGGTCTAGTTAGGATAAAGAGATGGTTGTGGAGATACATAAATAATAGACCACCCTATATAATAAAAGCCTAATATGCAAATCGACTGACCGGTAGAACGAGCGGTTGCTGTGACGTGCACTGACCACCAGGGGGCAGATGCTCAATGCAGGAGCTGCCCCCAGCCTGTAGGCCCCAGGCAGCCAAGGTGGGTGCCAGCGGGGGCCCACTGATTGCCCCACTGGTCACCCCAAAGATTGGCCCTGATCGCAGGCCAGGCCTAGGGATTGTACCCGTGCACGAATTTCATGCACCAGGCCTCTAGTTATGTAATAAATGTCATAACAGACTTATGTATAAATGCTACTATAGGATATATTTGTGACTTACGACATATATTTCCTTCCACCAAAGTCATTTCTGTGTGTTCAAATAAAGGTTCTATAATATTTGTACATCCAAGGAAGAAATTCCACAATTTATGATAAAAATTAGGAATGTTAGAGATACCAGCCCTCCCCATAGGTAGCTTCTCCTTATATTTATTACTGGCCAACGTAATCAAAACGAAATGACTGCACAAAGCTCCATGGTATATTGTAATTGCTAACTAGGAATTCTTCCTCAATATTAAATAGTTCTATAACATTCCATTAATGAAAATGTCCTAAATGATTATAAATTTTATAATGGGGACTATATGGGTCCCATAACATGCATATTATAATCTATTTTTGTAGATGTTAAAAATTATTAATTTGTAAACTTAAAATAATTAACTGCCAGAATAAAAATAACGTACAGTGAGAGGGAAGAAGAACCAAACCAGAGGAAACATTTCTCCTGACAATAAAAAGTGAGCTAGATATCAATGGCATCAAAGAAACATATCCTCCCAACTCTGCCATAGCAAAGAAGGGAGAGCACTTGGAAGATCGGATCGGCTGTGAGGTATCTTCAGTCCCTGCTAGTGAAGAACATGGGCAATGGGAAACACAGAGGCCTGTTTTTTATGGTCTACACTTGAGGCCCGATGCACAAAATCCGTGCAGGAGTAGGCCTTCCTTCCCCCGGCTGTGGACACTGGCTTCCCTCTGGCACCCAGGACCTGGGCTTTCCTCTGGCCACCGGCAGGCACCCAGGACCCAGGCTTCCCTTTGGCCGATAGCAGGCACCCAGGACCTGGGCTTCCCTCACAGCCCTAGCTTCGTCCGGAAGGTCGTCTGTCTAATTAGCAAATTATGCGTTTACTGTTATAGATCATTGGAAGTCTATCTGCTTTACCTATTTTGCTAGGTCCTATTTCTTCACAGATGAACATTCTTCTCTATCTGAGGTTCCAGCCTTGTCTCCTGTAACTCCCTTCATACCAGGACTATGAGGCCAGTAATTCCTATAGTTGTCTTTTAAATAAATTGTTAGCATTCATACCCAAACAATGCACCTCCTTCCAGACAGAGACCCTGCAGGCTCCCAATGAAAGGCTGTTTTACCATCTCTCTTCAGGGATGAGTACCATG
>NW_006383017.1:949284-961326 GCF_000327345.1 Myotis davidii
AGACATGCTCAAATTGTCTTAAAATGTTTCAGAAGCACAATTTAAAAATCAAATATCCCTGCATTCCTATCTATATTTAGGGATGTAAAATTAATATTTACTGTACAGTTGCTACTTGGCATTATCCAATTTAATCTTCATAATGATTCAATAATAAATAGGTGTAAATACCATCCCTGTTACACAGAGGAACCTGTGACACACAGAGAGTTCATCAACTTGCCCAGGGTCTTCAAGCTAACACATGGCAGAGCCAATGACTCCTAGGCTTATCATCCAACCCATCACAGGATCCTGACTTGATAATGTGTAAGGCAATCGTTGAACTGCACAGTGATTAACAAATGTATGGCCTTTATTACAATTTTACAGAGTAAGAACACTTCCAAATATTTCTGTATGTGCAATTTTTCTTTTGCTAACATTTTATTTTAGCTTTCAACATGTATCAAGGTTATCTAAAGGATTTTTAAAAAATAATTTAGAAAATTAAAATAAATGAACTAAAAACAAGGAAGAAAAGATTTCTCAAAGAACATTTATTCAATAAAGAATATTGCATCTGGTTTATATAAGATCACATGTGTTATCTAAAACTTCCACATAAAATCTATTTTAAGGCATGCAAATTTAATATATTATGAAAGTCAGTATGCAAAGCATATTAAAGTGCTTTTTACTAATGCATGTAACAAAATATACTGATTATGCAAAAACATTAATTGGATATAATTAAAATACTGAGATTTAAGTACTGATGATTTTAAAAAGGAAAAATAGAAGTTGGAATTAGCCTTGAAATGCATTCAAAATGCTAATGAAACTTGCAGTGTCGTTATCACTTTAGTATACAATATTTCTAGCTTAAAAAAGAGCAACCACTGGCCACTTTTGCTTAGTTCTATACACACAATTTAGAGATACATTCACTCAGTGGCAAATGATTTCATTGGATAATATAATACACTGCACTTAGATAACATTTTTTAAAAAATAAATAACTTAAGAGCTACATAGCAACCACTATTTTCTTCAAAGGAAGGCATTAAAATGAAAAAAATAAATTTTCCACAGGAAGAGCTATGCTTGGTTAAATGTACACAACCTCAAAAGCTCTCACCAATGTCATTCCGACCTAAAGATATCAAATTGAGGTGTTCTCTCAACTCTGCTGGCTAGCTTCAAAGTGGCTGAAGGAGACTGGTGACATGTGAAAAGAACGGGTCGACAGCTGCGAGGCCATATTCACTTTACTTGGTTTAAAGTTTCAAAGGAGTCTACTGTCTCCAACATCACCAAAGAAGGGACAGTAGGAGCAGAATTCAATAGGATAGAAGAATCTGAAATTTCTATTAAATTTCTCTCCTGACTCCTTTGTCTAACTCACTAGTATCAATACAGAAAAGGTGACGTAAGAGTAATTTTCATTAAATTGCCTTAATGCTAAAGCTTACTTTTGTAGGATAGCTATGTTTTAATTATCTATTTTATGGAAATGGGGAAAAAAGCTCTGAGGAATCCACATAAATATAAACCTCCTAAAATTTCTTAGGAAAAACCTAATATCACCAATTAATTCTGGTAATTAAAACTAAAAAAAAATAAAAATAAAAGGTCACATTACCATTTACTGAAGAGGCAACTGAGACAGAATTTAAGTGTCTGGTCCAAAGGCATATAACTAGAGGATGGAGCAAAAGGATGAAACAAAAACTGAAATAAGCATCATAAATCCTAGATTGAATTCTAGGTTAAAATTATTACACTCTACTCAGATATACTTCAAATTCAAAATATTGCAATAAAGAGATCACAAAGAACCAGTTAAAATTTGTAAGGATTAGTGACCCTTTAAGGGGGTCTCTTTCTTTTTTTAAGAATTTCCTTTATCAGATTTCAAATGCAAGTAGTACTCCAAACAGCTAAGGATTCAACATGTGAACCATTTTGGTAAAAATATTCCTTAGGATCACAGGCTAGGGATCCCAACCTCTCCAAATAAGATGATGCCCACCAGTGGCTTTCATAGTGTGTTCATCCCATATGTCAAAAAAGCACTGGTTGAGCTGAGTAAAAATGAGAAAAATAATGTCAATTGTCTTAGAGGCATTAACATTACAAATCTCATAATTCACCAAGATCAGGACAAAATAAGGATAGAAAGAAGGAATTAATGTGGATCAACAATATTCAGTAAAATGAATACAATCCCTGTCAAAAATTGTAATAGACCAAAGTCCCTTAGTATGATTGGCAGTATCAAATTTAGCAAAATGGATTTCTATTTCAAGATGCAGTTGGTTCCCTTCCAAGAGCTCTGGTTCATGGAGCTTCTCCCGTGCACCAGATGTCTGCCTCCAGGCTCTGTACCACCTATCAACCCACACAGGGGAGCTGCTGGCTTCCCACTGCCATGATGCTGCAGTACGGAAGGGACCACAAAATGAAAGAATTCTTAAAAAGTTGTTGTTTATTGAATCATTTAACTTCAGGTCAAACAGTGAGACACAGGTATACTAAAATACTTTGGAAATAAAAATTGCAACTAATACTAAGAAATAAGCAAATTAAAACATAGGGTTTATTTGTATAAAGCAGGGAGGGGATTTTCTTTTGTATGCTGACACCAAAAGAGAGAAATATGAGAGAATTCTGTTACTATATTGCTACAGATATTAAGTGTTAGTACAGTGCTCTCTTGGCTCCACATGCAAAATGTAATGGTTATTAAGCTCTGAAAGCACCTTACCCACAGGTGCAAGATTCTGAATATTATATTTTTTAGATGTTAAAGAAAAAAAAGATCTCAGTATGAACAAAAATAAAGAATCAACAGAGAAGTAAAGTTGATTCTTAGCTTTCATTTAAAACAGAAAGTGTAATGTGAGTATTTAAAAAAGAAAGTGTAATATGAGTATTGCCACATCTGAGATGCAAAGTACTAAAACAAAAAAGATTTGGGTAAAATTCTTCCTTTAATTCTCAGGCACTTTTCTCTGAAAAGGGTAAAGACAGAAACAGGAACATCTCAGAATGAAAGACCTTTCCTTCCTGGAACTCTAATGATACTATATAATAAAAGGCTAATGTGCAAATAGTCATGATGCCCTCTCGCCGTAATGACCAATCAGCAGGAGGCTGCGTGCGCAGCCGGTGTGGGTGGGTGGGGCTGCATGCACAGCGAGGCTGGGGAGGTGTGGGTGGGTGGGGCTGCATGCAGAGCGAGGCTGGGGGACGTGAGAGTGCTATTGTTTATTTATTAATAAATTTACATATTATTTTCATATACATTTTACTAATTTTCTTTCATCTCTGACACTTCTATTATAGAGAAAGGACAAATAGCAATATTAAAATATTTCCTCTAATTAATTCCCTTTTAATGTGCACAAATTTCATGCACCGGGCCACTAGTAATACTATATTGAGCCACCCCTAAAAATGATGCAGAAGGCTTAGCACTTTCATCTTGTACCAAAACTCAAATAAATTATATCTGCTAGATAAGTACCTAAGTATAGTTAGAAAAATAACAATATTTAAAAGTATGGCAGCATGGCATGGCAGTACAGAGCACAAGTTTTAGATTTAGACTACATTATCACTTTGTTGCCTTTTGGCTAAGTTAAAGTGTAGATTTAGACTACAAGTTTGAATTCTGGCTCTAAGAGCTAGTGAGTAGGTCTATAATCTCTAGCAGATTCCTTAACCTTTCTGGACTTCAGTTTCCTCAATAGTAAAACAGAGGCAATAATTAACATCACCACTTGTTTTAAAGATTAATTGAAATAAACAAAGTACTTAGAGCAAAGGCCAGTATCTAGTAAGTGCTTAACAAATATTAGCCATTATATTGTATATAAATTTTCTCATTGAACTCTTATGACACGTCTGTGAGGTAGGTATTATTACTCTCATCCCATGGTGAAGGTGAGTTAAATAATTTGCCCCAAGTCCTACAGAGATAAAAAAGGATTTGACAATGGATCTGTCTAGTTTCAAGCCTATGCGCTTACTTCTACCTAATACCACACATGTTCCGCATAGGTCTTGCTCTTATGTCATCATAACATTTATCAAGATGTATTTAAATAGGCTTTCAACTGATCTTTCACCCTAAGAGTAAATTATATTGGGTCCTGTTTATCCATTTCTGTCCATTAGTCCCCTCCAGCCCACTCATCCAGATTTGAAAGCTTCTGGGCGAGGCACTGTGAGGTGCTGAAATACCATGATGGGTAGACAGACAGGGTCCCAGTCCTCATGGAACTCAAAGTCTACTAAAAACGACATATAATCAGGTAAAAATATAATTACAAACTGGTATTGTAATAAAGGAAAAGAGCAGGCTGTTAGAAAAGAGCATAAGAGATGGAACTCATTTAGTTAAGGGAAATTAAGTAAGATCTCTGTGAAGAAGGGACACAAGCTGTGATGAGAAGGCTGAGTAGGAGTAGGCAAGGCAAAGAAATGGGGATTTAAAAAAAAAAATCATCATTGGAGAACATGCTTAGAGAAAGGAAGGGGGAGAGAGAGTGTGAGAAACATTGATCACATGTGCCCTGAACGGAGACGATCCCAACCCAGGTCCATGCCCTGACAATGCTCCAACCGAGCCACTCCAGCTGGGCAAAGAAATGGGGATTTAAACCACTTGTGCACAGGACCTAAGAAGAGACCTCACTGGAAGGGTGTGGGGAAGGGAAAGCCAGTATGGCTGGAAAGGAGCCGGCATGGCTGCAAATGGTGACTGCAGGGCAGAGTGGTATGAGATGAGAAGGGGAGGTGAGCTACCAGAGCACATAGGAGTATCCAGGGTTTGGGAGTTTATTTGCAGTACAATGGGAATTGCAGTTGCTTTTGTGATTACAGAAGGATCACTCTAGCTGCAGGGTGGAGAGATCCTGGCAAGGCTGCTGATCAAATGAATGTTGTCTCTGTGTCATTCCTTCTTCGCCGACTCCGTCCACACCTTTGGGGACCCCTGGACCCGCTGGGGCTGGACCCCAGCAATTTGCAGTACAATGGGAATTGCAGTTGCTTTTGTGATTACAAAAGGATCACTCTAGCTGCAGGGTGGAGACTAGATTAGAAAAGGTCAAGAGAAGACTCTGGGAAACTCACTGGGATCCTCTGACAGTAGATCATGGGAAATGTGACGGTGGTTAAGGACCAGGAGGGTGGCTGTAAGAGGGGGGCCGGGCGTGGAATATACAGATTCAAAGTAGATTGGCTCCCCCATGTCTAACACACTGCCTGACAATAACAGGAACTCATTCATTTGTTGCCTGACTGATTCCTCAAGCAGAGCTGTTGCTGGTTCTGAGGCATCTGCTAACCCACAGATGCATGACCTCACCCTGAGCAGTTTAGTCATCCAGCGCACATGAGACCCACAGGGAGATGTTGGAGAAATTATTATTAAGTTAATAAGCCAGCTGGCAAGACTCCACTTATGAAAACCTCTTGATGTGTGAATGTTTCTTTGTAAAACAAAATGCCTCTCCCACTCTGACAATGGAAAATTTTAGAAGCCAGCTATCTTTTGCTGTGTGACTTTTTAAGCTGTGGGAGAAATGTATTATTTAAAATAGCCTGGGGGTATGCTGCCAGAAATATAGTGAAACACTAAAGGTGCTGAAAATAAGTCCTTTCATTTAAGAGGGAAAAAAGCTATAGTTAGACAAAGTATACTCATTCTACTTCCTTACTTGTAAAAACATGGTCTCTGTCATTACGTCCTAAAACAGCAAAATATTTTATTACCTATTAGTAACAAATGCAAATGAAGAGTTAATTTATAATCTGATAAATTCACAATGTCAGAACAGAGAGTGCCTTCCCTATGTTATTTAATAATTTTGACCTTGTATCAGGTCAAAAGGTATTTCTCTTGCTAAAACTGTAAAACTAAAACCATTTGGAAAGTCAAAATGTTCATGTGTATATAAGAACAAGAGAATCTATGATTACAGTCAACTGCATTCAAATGTAATCCTTAATCCCAACACCTCTGAAAATGTTTTCCCATCCTTACACAGGCCAACAGCATTAATAGCAGGGTAACAAAGGAGTAGTCAGGCTTACTTACAGCTGCTCTCTTGCTAGGACTAAGATAAACCTAAGATACTTATCAATTTCTTAGAAATTAAAGCTTTATTATTATTAAATTACTTAAAACAATATATTACTTAGGCTAGAGTGGTAAATTCAAGTGCTTGGGGACACAAACAAAGCTTAATTTGTTATTTAAAAAAAGAGTGCCCATCAGCAAAAAGTTTAATCAAGTGTCTTGCATACCTTTTATCCAAAGGCCACCTACCCACCAGTGCCCACACCACTGCTTCTGAAGAATCTCAAAGTATAAGTGGTAGAGATCAGGCTAAGAGGGGCTGAACGGGATTGCCATGCAAGGAACTTAAAAATAGTCAGCGTGGGATGTGGCTCACTGGTTGAGTATTGACCTATGAACCTGGAGGTCTCCATTTCATTCCCAGTCAGGGCACATATCCAGGTTGCAGGCTTGATCCCCATTGTGGGGTGTGCAGGAGGCAGCTATCAATGATTCTCTCTCATCATTGATGTTTCTATCTCTCTGTCTCTCTCCCTTCCTCTCTGAAATCAATCAAAATATATTAAAAATATATATTTATAATTTGCCTTCTTCCATTTGGTAGGAAGCCATTTCCCCTACACTAAAAATAAAGCTTTCTATGGCACTCTATGTACAAGTAGTATGCCTTTAGAATCTTAAAAATGTTCTTTCTACAAAACCAGAAAAGGATTCTTAAGAGCAACAAATAATGTTTTGGTCCTATCACTGTAAGAACTATTTTAAAGAATCTTAGTAACCAAGGCAAACAATAATAGAAAACCTTAGACATTCACTGAGGTTTAAAGTTGAACAAAACAAAGGTACAAATTGTTACATCTATCCTTTACCAATCAAGAAAACAAGATTGTATATTAATAGCTAAAATTCATATTTTAGCAACATCTGCAAAAATTCTTAATATTCTAATTCACATAAAGAGAAAAGAATAACCTCAAATTTATGTTATTTGCATTTTATTAAGGAAGCTCTTCCTTTCTCTTAGTTTGTACCAGTGTTTCCAGTACAAAATTACCTTCATTATTAGGAAAAGCCACTTATTCCAGCAGGGAAAATAAAAGCCTAAGTTTAGACCTTGGACAGCTATTAATTACAAAAGAAAAAATTTAGAAAATAGCATACTTTAAATGCAATGCTATAATGAAAATATATAAATGTATAGGAAGTAGCAAAAGTAGATTTATAGCTGTGAGTACATGAAACAGAGTTTATTCTTGTAGTATTATTTATTAATTATTGTATTATTTTCCATGTGAACTGTAAACCTATTTTGCCCCACCCTGTATTAACTAAATCTTAAATAATATTCAATTCTATATGAGTGTACAAATCAAATATCTTCATTCTTGAATTATCTCAGACAACAGATTGCACAACTGAGTAATAGTTGTATATTCTCATTTTTGCTAAATAATCTAATTATAGAAAGGTCATTTGAAATGAATACATTCCAAACCATCTATATATAAACAGAAAGGACCAACATTTCTAAACTGAGCAACATTAAAACAAGGTATTTCAGTCAAATTTAAACCAAACATAGTTTTAAATAGCAGACAGCATAAAACATAACATTGCTGACCCCCATTTGAACCAAAATTTCAAAATTTTGGATTATTTATTTCTTCAAGTTATAGGTTGTTTATTACCAAATTCATAATCCTTTGATATTTTCTTAAAACAGATTAAATTTGCTTCCTTCCCTCAGGGAAATGCCAGACTACAGTGATGTCTAAGAAATATGATTAAATTAGTTTAATTACTTTATGTCAACTTGATAAGTCACTGTTCTTTAATGCAAAAACTGCCACTTGTAATTAATGACTTCGTATTGCTTTAATTGATCAAATGTCTCAAACATATAAAACATTGAAAGAAGTTCTGTATATCTTACAGCAATTCAGTGGAGAAGTCTTGTCCCAGGGGTATGTAAATCTGAAGTACAAGAAACCTCTGGATCAGTCCAACTAGAATGAGAGGGGGAAAAGATACATTCACATGTCCAAACCATTTATATGTGCAAATAAACAAACACAATCGGCGGCCACCAACAAGCTTAAGCTTTTAGTATTTCAGTAATATAAAGAACTGCAATAGCACTGCCCATGCGTTACAAAATCATTAGTAAAGCAAAACATTGATGAAAATCAAATCAAACTCTAACAACAAATGTTGTCTTTTAAAGTCCCATCTGTAGGCTTGGTAAAATTTTTATGAAAATTTAAAAAATAATTTTTTCTTTACTATTTTTAATAGTTTAGGAGAGAATGTACACATAGAACTGCATTCAATAGAGACATATAAAACTGAACTATAGATTCCTATCAAGGCAGCCATAAAAGCTTGGAGCAATTATTTTTATTCATTGACAGTTTTAAGTGTACTAAACAACTTAATAAAAAAAAAATAGACCAAGAAAAGCAATTCTCAGTGAAGGTTTGATGAGCCATATCTAGTTTATATGGTTTTAAACATAGTGTCCACATTGAGATGGATGGAGAAACGTATTTTCATTTACAATACCTTTTGTTAATTTAACACACTTTTAATTAATCTAATGCTCATAAATTAAGAACTGATAACTTTTATTCCCCACCGCCAGCTTCATCTTTATTAAAAAAATATTTGGAGAAATACCAATCCCTTGGCACTTTTGATAAGTGAAGTCTATAACTGCTTCAAAATCGATTAATTTCATATTACCTCTTCATTTTCAGTCACTTAATTCCTTCCCTCTTAGGCTTTGAACTTCTGCTTAATCTCTAAATTATGATACGCTTAATGGATGTTTTAGTATCACTACTTTTCAAAACATAACTTTTAGGAACTTTTTTCCTGATGTGGGACTTTGGGTAGAATATGGAAATGTTTTGATTGATCTGACCTTTCTTACAAATATCACAGTACAGGCTAATGCATGGATAAAAGAAGGCAATTGGTCTAAAATGCATGTTGTTTTCTATTTATTCTAATTTAGTAGGCTTAACAAATTTAAGTATTTTAAAGTAATAATACATGTTTATATAGTCTATATAAAGACCTTCTGGGTTATAATTCTAGGTAAACTGTTTAACATCATTTCTGAACAACTTGAAATTTAGTTTCTAAAAACTAAATATGCCCAGTATTTTTAAATCAAACAAACAGGATAACTTTTGCTTAAAACACTAAGTGGCCAGGTGACTCAGTTGGTTAGAGCATTGTCCTGTATACCAAAAGGTTGAGGGTTCAATTCCCAGGCAAGGCCTATCCAGGAGGCAACTGATCAAGGCTTCTCTCTCACATTGATCCTTCTCTCCCCTTCCTCTCTCTCTAAAAATCAATAAAAACATATCCTCAGGTGAGGATTAAAACAAACAAACAACAAAAACACAAAGCTTATAAACTGACCAAAGACCTATTTGTAGAGTAAGCAATATAATAAAAATAGGGGCCCTAACCGGTTTGGCTCAGTGGATAGAGCATCGGCCTGCGGACTCAAGGGTCCCAGGTTCAATTCCGGTCAAGGGCATGTACCTTGGTTGTGGGCACATCCCCAGGAGGGGGCATGCAGGAGTCGGCTGATCGATGTTTCTCTCTCATTGATGTTTCTAACTCTCTATCCCTCTCCCTTCCTCTCTGTAATAAATCAATAAAATATATTAAAAATAGGGAATTACAGGTTCTGACCTTAGAAAATTCATCAGGAACCAGATTCTACCATATTTATGGGAAAAGCCAATAAGGCAACTAGGGTCCTGGACTACAAAACCAAAATAAGATACCAAAATGGGGTCAACTTATTGTTAATCAACAACTCATTAATTAACAACTCATTGTTAATCAATCTCTCTCTTGCATCTTCCACTGATTGGCCCTTGGGTATTTTTCCACTGCAGAAGGTCTCTGTAAATAGAGCTGAGGGAGCACCAGGATAAATGAAATGCAGTCTTTACAAAAGGTCCCTAATATATGTCACAAATCTCACTGAATCAGCACTGTTCTTTTCAAACACAAAGAGCTACACATACAGGGCATTTTTGTATGAACATTTTTAGATATGAAAGACACTTGCCCTCAAAAAAAGAAACCTTTATAATGCAACTTTCTCACATATAGAGAAGCTCTAGTTTCCAAAAGTCTCCACTTCTAAGATTAAAAGAAGTATGACAATACTATATGGTGATGATCTAACAAAGAAAAAAGTACTTTAATAACGTTTGACATACACTGATCCTGTGTGTTAGAATAGCTATATAAATTCTATAGTAATATTTTTTTCTAGTAGCCTAGTATATTCAAATGGACTCTTCATGTCTACATTATATTTAAAATTACTCTAAGTAATGCTGAATGTGGAACTGCTTAGTCAAAAAATGCCCATTATGCACATAAAATTCATAAAAATGTAGTCTTTTTATTGAAATATGCAGGTTTCTACAGTTTTATAATCTATTCTTGCCTGAGACAAACTACCTCTATTTTTAAGGGGTTGGGTCCTTTTTTCTTTTGAATATTTTAGAAACAAATTTAACTGGTAAAATACCATTAGATGTTTAAACACTAGTGTTCCAGTTGTTTCCTTATAGAAAATGACAGCTGTATACCTTATATACAAGGAGTGGGGACTAGTCATCCTTTAGGAGTGACCTGGTAAGTCATGCTGAAACCATTCACTGGTTCCAATCACAGCCCTGGCATAAACCGCACTGACCTGTACCTCTCCACTTCAATACAGACGACAGGAGACAGTTATGCCTTCATTATGGGTTATTCCACATCCCTTGGGCAAATGAGAAAACCTGTCTGGGCCCTTTTACTTTTCATGTGTAAAACTGGATCAATAATTTAGAGTTATAAATTATAGGCTTATTTATATGGATTAAATTAGATCTATTCAATAAAGATTTATTGAACGTCTACTATGTATAAGACAGTGCTGAAGTTTTTGAAATGAGTAAGCTAGACAAGGTCTCTGACCCCTTAGAATTTATTGTCTAGTTCCATGAAGGAGAAGGTCAGGATGCTGTGAAAGCATATAATCATGGGTCCTTAGAGGGAAAGGGACGATGAATGAAGATTTTCTTGAAGAAATGACATTGGAATTCACCTAGGAACACATTTTACAGGGAAAGGGAATATTCTATCATGTGATGAAAAAGGTGAATTTAAAGGCCTAACAGGTAGGTAGGAAAGTCAGCATGTGAAAAGCAGCAGGAGATAAGCCTGGCAAATAGCTAGGAACTCAATCATTTAGGGCCTTGAAGGCCATGTGAAGGGTATAGGTCAGTGATGGCAAACCTTTTGAGATCCGTGTGTCAGCATTTTGAAAAACCCTAACTTAACTCTGGTGCCATGTCACATATAGAATTTTTTTGATATTTGCAACCATAGTAAAACAAAGATTTATATTTTTGATATTTATTTTATATATTTAAATGCCATTTAACAAAGAAAAATCAACCAAAAAAATGAGTTCACGTGTCACCTCTGACACACATGTCATAGGTTCGCCATCACTGGTATAGGTCATCCTAAAATCAATGGGAAGCCACTCATATATTCACTAATTTATTCAACAAAGTTACTGGATGTCTACTATGGTGTCAGGCACTGTTTTAGGCAAACAAAATAGACTAAATTTCTGTGCTGGTGGCAGTAACTTTCTGGTAATGGTGAGAAAAATTAACAAGTAAATAAGTAAATAAATAGCATGTTAAATGGTAGTAAAAACTATTGGAAGAAGCAGAGCATGCTAAAAATGATCAAAAGTGCGGGAAGGATCTAAAGCACAGGTCAGGGTTAAGGCCTGAAGAAGGGGAGTCTGGGAAAATGAAGCTCTAGGCAGAGGGTACAGCTTGAGCACAGGTGCTAGGGTGATAAGGTACCAGGCTATGTTTGAAAACAGCAAGGAGACCTGTTCACTTTCCCTAATTGCGGCAGAGTGAACT
>NW_006383017.1:961414-982711 GCF_000327345.1 Myotis davidii
TCCTGCAGGGTCCTATAGATCTTTGGTTTTAACTCTGAGAGAGATGGGACATTTTCAGCAGGGGAGTGCCTTACATTGACAAGTACCGCGCTAGCCACAAAATTGACAACAAAAGGCAAGTCAGAAACAGGGAGGCCAATTAGAAGTCTACTGCAGTATTCCAAGCATGAGATAATGGTGGCTTGGGCCAGGGTGGTAGCATTAGAGCAGTGGTTCTCAACCTTCTGGCCCTTTAAATACAGTTCCTCATGTTGTGATCCAACCATAAAATTATTTTCGTTGCTACTTCATAACTGTAATGTGCTACTGTTATGAATCGTAATGTAAATATCTGATATGCAGGATGGTCTTAGGCGACCCCTGTGAAAGGGTTGTTCAACTGCCAAAGGGGTCACGACCCACAGGTTGAGAACTGCTGCATTTGAGGGTGGCAAGAAGCAGTCAGAGAATGACTCTAACTTAAACACAGAACCAATAAGATCTTCCTAATGGACTGAATGAAGGCAAAAAAAATCAGGCTAATTTAAGAGTTTTTGTTTGAACAATTGAAAAGACAAGTTACCTAATGACTGAGATGGGGTTGTGTGCTAGAGGAGGAGGAGGAATATCTAGGGCAAAGCCTGTCCAAGTGGAAATATCAAGTAAGCAACTAAAAATACAAGTTAGGAGTTTGAGAGAGAAGTCTGAGCTGGAAATACAAGCTGGAATAAGACAGACATGGTATAAACTAGGGAGTAAATGTAAATAGAGGCTCAGGGACTAGGTCCAGGCGCACTGCAACATTAAGCTGGGTTAGGGAGAAGAGGAAGAACCATGAAAGGAAACTAAGAGGGAAGACCAGAGAAACAGGAAGAAAACTAGCAGTGGGCATCCTGGAAGATGAATGAAGAAAATATATCAAGGAGGAGGGTGTCAACCTGGTCAAATGCTGCTGAGATGATAAGCAAAATGAGGGCTGGAATTGGCCAACGGATTCAGGAGTACAGAGATCACTAATGACTCTGACAAGAGCACTATCAGTACAGTGGTAAGGTCAGTGCCATTGAAACGTTTTAAACAGAAGAATTCATAATGAGATTTATTTTAAAAAGAATATCGAAGTAGGGGCAGGGGGAGGTTTGGGAAGCACCTCATAAAGATGACTTCATCCTCCAGAGCAGCTGGAACTTGGATTAATACAGGGCTTCAGAGATGCTGGTCCCCAGACATGCCACTGGGCTCGGACACCACAAGCAGAGAAAAAATGGTTTCAAAGCTGAGCCTCACACAGAAAGTCCCAGTCCCATAGGGGCATCCTATATAATAAATCCTAATATGCAAATAGACTGAATGGTGGAACAACTGGTGAAATGACCAGTGAAATGACCAGTCGTTATGATGCGCACTGACCACCAGTGGCCAGATGCTCAATGCAGGAGCTGCCCCCAGCTGCAGGCCTCAGGCCAGCCAAGGCAGGTGCCAGGGAGGGCCCCCCAATCACCCCACCAGTCGTTCTACAGAGGGAGGAGCTCGGGGGTGGTGGCGGGGAGTGGGGTCGGTGAGTGGGTGACGCCAGGCCAGCCAAGGCGGGTGCCAAGGCGGGTGCCAGTAGGGTCCCCGATCACCCTGCTGGTTGCCCCAAAAATTGGCCTGATCACCAGCCAGGCCTAGGGACCCTATCCATGCACAAATTTCATGCATCGGGCCTCTAGTCTATATAACAAGTACCAGGGTGAAGAGCAGCGTGGACTTACTTATCTGGCTAATAATTTACTCAAGTCTCCTTATTAAGGGAAGCTGGTTACATTTAGAAATTATAACCTAAATTGTTATAGTTTATTTACGTGACAAATTTAACAAACTTATTAAACACCAACTATATACAATACATTAGATAGGGGTATAAAATAAATGATGCAAGATTCCTACACTGGAGAAGTGTACAATCTAATAATTAATATCAGTTTATTTGATAAGATGCTAAGTAAAAATAAATAAAACAAAACCAAAAAAACTTTGACATATTGAGAGATACTCAAGTGTAATTCAGAAATAGTGCTATTTAAAATAAAAAGTTAAACATACTTAATTTCATTATTAAACTTTCTTCAGAAGCACCTAATATAGTAGGAAACACATAATGGGGTAGCTAATTTCAAATCTGTATAAAGTGAATGTGTACTCTTAAAATAGAAATATATAATGGTAACTGAACTAAATTTAGAAATGGTAATTGAAAGCCAATTCTCTATTCAAGGCATAACATTTAATTTAAATTTAACCATAACAACTTCACACAGAAGGTCATTTTATAGAAGCAAAAATAACTATAAAGCTGTTATCAAAAATTACAAATAATCTTAAAGGCATTAGTACAAAAATTACAAATAATTAATTTTACAGACTGTATAAACTGTTTCATTTGTTAGTGTTGCACATCCTACAGAAGAGCCAGATTAATTTTTAATTACAGGGCATTGTACAAAAAACACATTAAAAGATTTTTCCATTTCTTCCAATTAAAACTACCATCTTTCCATTTAAAAAGCAATTATAACAAGTTAAAAATTCCTAAAAAATTTTTTTAGATAAAAGTAGGAAAAGGGAGGTAGTAGAGGGATTAAGAAAAAACTAAAAAAAAAAAAGTAGGAAAGGGAGCTTGTCTTTAGACACAGAACCTTTGGAAGAGGAGAAATTTTTCAGAGCCAACTGAGAAAGGTTACAAGGAGTGGTTTGATTTTGTCAATAACATGATTATGTACATTGATGCTGAGGGCATCACATGGAAGTACAGGCCAACAATAAGAAAAAAACAACAAAAGAACACTGGATTATATTAAGTTATGTTTCTGCAAATCAAATGTATCTCTCTCACAAAGACAATATCCTTAAAAAAGATGAAACATGTCTCCTGTAAGAATAACCTAGTTTCAGACACATTTCCCTGGCTCATCTTAGTTTATCTCATTTATATGTATACATTTTTGTAAAAATGAAAAATACTCTATTAAAAGAAAAGGAACTGGCCCTGGCCGGTTTGGCTCAGTGAATAGAGCGTAGCCCTACGGACTGAAGGTTCCCAGATTCAATTCCAGTCAAGGGTACATACCTGGGTTGCAGGCTCAATCTCCAGTAGGGGGCATGCAGGAGGCATCATCATTGATGTTTCTATCTCTCTCTCTCTCCCTTCCTCTTTGAAATCAATAAAAATATACTAAAAAAAAGGAACTGTGAGGAAATCATGATTTGTAAAATTGCAGTAAATTAATAAAAATTATTTTAACAATGATTATTCCTTCTCTTTGAGTTTCTGCTTTTTATTTTATTTTAGAAAGAAACACTGGCAAACCATTTTAAAGTTAACCATCTTCCATCTATAACTTCTATGGCTTGGCTTATGTCTCAGAACTCTAAAATATGCATGTAGTAGCTTGAAATGGTAGATAAAGCACAGAGTCTATGAAAATTTAGAAAACTGAATTAAAATGAGAAAAATCAGGTACCAAGAACAGTCTTTTCATAGTATCTGGTACACAGTAGTTTTCAATAAATGTTTTTAATGAATGAATGAAGAAAGAAATGATGAATGTAAAAAGTAACTGGCTACTTATATTTACCAAATTACCTAAAATCTATGGTTAAAACATAGGACAATGTTGATGAAAATTTGAACAATCATTTTGAAAAATTCTATTTCTTAAATCACATCAGTTTACTCAAAGCCTAATTTGGTGGCAGAGCCTCAAATTTTAACCCCAGTTTTGCCAATAACGGCTTCTGATCCTAAATGTAGGTGATCTCTTAGGGTTTCTTCTGCTTTAGAATGCTGACTCTAATTTCCAAAGTAAGAAAGAATTGAAATCTACTCCTTGGGCTTTTGTTAAAACACATGCTAACATCTATATTTATTAGATATTAATATTTTTAAAGGTATATAAGTTGATATGTCACTAAATAGCGCCTTCTATTGTATTTTACATAATTGTTTTCTAACAAATTAATTTCCTATAATTTAGGAACTCCCGAGTTTATTTCAAAGCTTAGTCTTAACTACCTGATTTCTTGATAAGGAACCAACCTCAGCGTGCTTATCTATAGAAGAGCTACAGTGAGGATTAAAAAAGTTAAATGTGAAATGCTTAGGAAGTCAGGCACACAGTAAATGCTCAATAAATACCATTACTATTACAACTAATAGTCATTAAATAATTCTTTAAATCTTAAAAATACTGGTGGATTTCTAGTAAACAGTGAAGCAGAATATTAAAAAAACAAAAACAAAAACAAACCTGGCATAAGGTTACTTTTTAAACTTTTTTAAAAAAATCTTATCAGGTTCATGTCAACAGGTGCCAGTAAAAGTCAAACTAATGTATGTGTATGAGACTTAAAGGCATAATTTCAAGCATCAAATGTTAAGTTTCAAGATTAAAAGTCTTACTTACGGATTTGCTTATTCTCCTTTGGTAACTGAATTTTGTTTGTCTGACTGCTGCCTTCCAGGACAAACACAAAACTTTTCACTTCTTTATCAAACTCCTATAGAAAAAAAATGAATACAGTGGTAATTGAAAAGTACTAATATTTTGTTTGGCTTCTATTATAAAATTAGAGCTGAAAACTCACAAGAAACAAGTTCCAGATTCAAATGACTTAAAAGTAGACTTAGGCCTTGATATTCTCGCCCTAAGACTTGCTGGGAACTGGAATACAGAAACCACACTAAGCCACTTGGCACATTCTCTATTATATCAAGTAGGCACTCTCCCTCCAAACGATAAAAAGTTCTCCAAGCTTAGGGATTCTCAAGTAACTAATTTTGAGTTTCCGGAGTTTATTTCTCTTCCTCTCCTTTAATCTGTGTGTTTCTGTCTAGCAGCACAAGCTGACATCACTTCTGTTATAGTATAATAAATCATCTAACCTATGCTGCATCCAGTCAGAAAGGTCCTTGGTCTTTGGCCATGGCTCATACAGAATTAATCATTGCCTTTTAAAAAAAACTAGTGCTCCAACTTGGAAGTTCCATATCATTTACTTAACATCAGAACAAATTAAAGTGCTACAGTTAATTAAAGTGACCTGAAAAACTAAGGTTGGAGACACAGAAAACAAACATGAATCAAAGTGGTAATGTAAATGGTTATATTTTTATGAACCAAATTCCCAATCTTTGAGTATAAAAGTTCTTTTTTCACATTAAAATAATTCACAGATCCTCCCACTCTCCCATTTTGTATTAAGAAATGCATTGTGTCTGATAGCTGCTAAGAATTAAGTAACATTTTAATAAATTTCTATTATGTCTATCACAATAGCATCTCCTATGTATTTGCAGGGTTTTTTAATCTTTATTTTTTATTTTATTTTTTAAATAAATCTTTATGTTGAAAGTATTACATAGCTTCCCCCTTTGTCCCCCCATTGACCCCTTCTAACCCACCCCAGCCCCCCCTCCAGGCCTTCACCACCCTACTGTCTGGGTCCATGGGTTATGTATATATGCATACAAGTTCTTTTTTTAAAAAATTAAATCTTTATTGTTCAGATTATTACAGTTGTTCCTCTTTTTTCCCCCCATAGCTCCCCTCCACCCAGTTCCCACCCCACCTTCTGCCCTTACCCCTGCCACTGTCCTCATCCATAGGTGTATGATTTTTGTCCAGTCTCTTCCCGCACCCCCCATACCCTTCCCCCCTGAGAATTGTCAGTCCACTCCCTTTCTATGTCCCTGATTCTATTATATTCACCAGTTTATTCTTTTCATCAAATTATTTATCTTCTTAAAGGATATCTTTCAGCATTTCATATAATACTGGTTTGGTGGTGGTGAACTCCTTTACCTTTTTCTTATTTGTGAAGCTCTTTATCTGACCTTCAATTCTGAATGATAGCTTTGCTGGGTAAAGTAATCTTCGTTGTAGGTTCTTGGTATTCATCACTTTGAATATTTCTTGCCACTCCCTTCTGGCCTGCAAAGTTTCTGTTGAGAAATCAGCTGACAGTCGTATGGGTACTCCCTTGTAGGTAACTGTTTTTCTCTTGCTGCTTTTAAGATTCTCTCTTTGTCTTTTGCTCTTGGCATTTTAATTATGATGTGTCTTGGTGTGGTCCTCTTTGGATTCTTTTTGTTTGGGGTTCTCTGAGCATCCTGGACTTGTAAGTCTCTTTCATTCACCAGGTAGGGGAAGTTTTCTGTCATTATTTCTTCAAATAGGTTTTCAATATCTTGTTCTCTCTCTTCTTCTGGCACCCCTATAATTCAGATGTTGGTACGCTTGAAGTTGTCCCAGATGCTCATTACACTATCTTCATATTTTTGGATTCTTTTTTCTTTTTGTTTTTTCGGTTGGGAGTTTTTTGCTTCTTTGTATTTCAAATCTTTGACTTGATTCTTGGGGTCCTCTAGTCTGCTGTTGGGTCTCTTTATAATAGTTTTTATTTCAGTCAGTGTATGCTTAATTTCTAGTTGGTCCTTTTTCATATCCTCGAGGGTCTCACTAAATTTATCGGCGGTTTCTAGAAAATTCTTGAAAAACCTTATAACCGTGGTTTTGAACTCTATATCCAGTAGTTTGCTTTCCTCCATTTCTGTCATTTGTGACCTGTTTCTTTGTCTCCGCATTTTAGCTGCTTCCCTGTGTTGATAAGAGTTGCTTTCTGTGCTAGGTGTCCTATAGGGCCCAATGGCTCAGCCTCCCCAATTACCTGAGGTGGACACTCTTGGTACACCCCTTTGTGGGCTTTGTCTTGTTGTAGTTACGCTTTGATTGTTGTAGGTATCACTTGGAGGAATTGACCTCCAGGCCAATTGGCTGTGATAATCAGCTGTGTCTACAGTGGGAGAACTTCTGTGCTGGAGACACCCTTCTGGGGCAAGACTTGCTTCAGTGGGGCTTTGGTGCTCACTGAGTCTGCCCCGAGTGTGTCCCTTATGGATCTGAGGAGTTTTAATCTGGATGGTCCACTCTGACCACTGGGTATACTGGTCTTGGATCTCTAAGGAGGTGCTAATTTAGCATTTTCCTGAGGATACCCAGCAGGAGCTACGGAGATATCTGTAGGTTCCTCTTCTTTGTTTGGAGTTTGGAGGTGCCCAGATGAGGCCCAGCTGTGAAGCAATGCAAGCTGCTGTGGGGCCTTGGGCCTTCTTTTTGGATGTTCTGGGTCTCTCTGACCCAGCTGCAGTTTGTTAGGTAATTTTAGATTGCTAAGGGCCAGGCCTTTCATATGCAAAAGCCTCTGTGCACAGTTTGGGTGGGGTGGGGTCTCAGGGGATGAACAGGGCGGAGCAAACAGCTATGGCTGATCCTCAGTCCTGCCCTAAGAGGACCCGGGTCTCACTGTTCCACGGTAATCGTTGCATGCACCTCTGAGAGAAAGCCTCCCTCGAGTTCCGACCGATGCCAGACAGTCCAGTTTCTCCCCGTATGAGTCTGGGTCCCCAGAGATTCGCCCGGAACTGGCGTTCAGAGAAGTTGGGAACCTGTGTCTCCCTCCCCATTGAAAAAGACAGTGACGTCCTCAGTTGCCAGCCCTTTCCATGTGCGCCTCCATGACTCTGCACTTTACTTCCACACCGCACCTCCTCTGAGTCTCACTGTGCTTCTCTCCCTCCTTCTAGTTGTAGAGTTTCCATTCAGCCAGCCTTCCTGTGGTTCTGGATGATGTCCGCTCCGTCTTTTAGTTGTTTCTTTGAAGTGGTTGTGCGAGGCAGCAATCTCTTGTGTTTACCTATGCCACCATCTTGGTTCGAGAGAGCTGCATACTAGTTCTTTATTTGATCTCTTCCCACCCACCACCGCCGTCCCTCTGATATTCATCAGTCTGTTCCATGCTTCTATGTCTCTGGATCTATTTTGTTCAACAGTTTATTTTGTTCATTAGATTCCACATATGAATGAGATCATGTGGTACTTGTCTTTCTCTTGTGTATTTGAAATGAATATACATACACCTAGTGTATTATTTATTCCACAAGTTGAAAATACACGTAAAACCTTTCACCAGTTTACCAAAATCTTCAACGTGGTCCGTAAGTCCTTGTGTAGTCTGATCCCTGCCCAGTTTTTCCAACCCCATCTCCTACCTTGCACTCTCTCCTGTCTGCATCCTAGCCTTCGTAGCCTTCTTGCAGTTTCCTAAAAATTCTAAGCCCTCTTCTGACACAGAACTTCGTGCATGCTTTTCCCTTTGCCTGAAATACTCTGCTTTCCACCAGCCTCTCCCAGTGCCTAGTTAACTCTTAGAGATCAAAGGGCATTTCCTTGGGAAGGCTTTCCTAATTTCCCTGGTATATACCCTCACAGCATCATTTATCTTTCATTCATAATAAGAGCTGTATAACTGTGAGCAAGTTGCTTACGTTCTCCATGCCTCAGTCTATAAAAGGGGCATAAATGTAACTATCTCACAAGGCTATTGTACAGATAACATATGTAATGTACTTGATGCTATGCTTGGTAAACAGTCAATACTCAATAGTTTTAAAAAGTTACCCATAGAACTGAGTCCTTAGAAAGGCATTTTTCTCTCCAGTATACAGGAAACAAGAGAAAAAGGAGAAAGGGATGGATATAGGTTTTTAGATCTAGTGGCAGCAAGCTGAGGTAGTTTCTACCTGATGGCATTGGTTTTTCCAGTGAAATGGGGTGTGGTCTGGTGAGTGAGTGAGGAGGACCTATCTGGGTGTGGATTGGGGATGGGGATAGGGAGTTGGTAGTTGGAAACCTGAAGAAAATTGAGAAAATTATTTTAAAAACTAAGAGAACTTTCTGGGATATTCAGGATAAATTTATAGCAATCTAAGAGGCTGTAGATATTTTCTCCAAAGGTACCGAGAAGCCGGATGCAGACAGATAACTGGGAATTCAGAAAGGGTCAGCGTTTCCTAGGCAGGCATGATGAAAGGACAAGCAGCAAGGTCATTCAAGGTCTTGACCGGGCCTTGATTGAAATCATGGACTATGGATTCTGGGCTAGAGAGAAAAGGAAGTGAAGACAGAGAAAATGCACAAATAAAACTAAACAATGGGGAAAGTAGAATGTCTTAAAAGTCTCAATAAGGTTGAAGAACAAATATAGTGGGAATAACTGGGCAAGCAGCCTTAAGAACTGAAGACTGGGGCCAGAAGGGATGTCGTGATATCTCACTTAGTAAATTTCAGAGTCCCTGCAGTTTATGGTGATGAGGTACAGGGCATGATGGAGGGCATGTATAGCAAAGTAGAGTGGGATAGGTCATTAGAAATGAAGGAATCAAGAAAATGAGGCCCTTGCCAGGAAGCTCAGTTGGTTAGAGTGTCATCCCCATACACCAAGGTTTGATCCCCAGTCAGGGCACATATAAGAATCAATCAATTGAATGCACAAATAAGTGGATCAACAAACTGATGTTTCTTTCTCTGTCTCTCTCTCTAAAAATCAATCAATAAGTTAAAAATTAAAATAAAAATTAGAAGAAACTGAGAAGCTAAGGGTTTGGAGAGATTTTCCTCACAGATACTGAAATCACTTAAAATGGCAGGACTTGGTGTTCAGAGAAGGGCTGTGAGCTGCATGCCTAAATCTTAAACAAGTGAGGAGTGCTGTCTGGGAGGACTGCAGCCCACAATGTCATGAGAAGATTTTGGGGTGCATGAATAGGAAAAGCAGTTCTGAAATCTGACTGAGCCCTTTTTGTTATAAACAGTCACTCTCATTTCTTTCCATGTTTTAGGTGGCTCCAATTTCTCACACTTACTTTCCAAATCACAGATGGACTTCCAAGGATCTTCCACTTTGCTCCAGGATTTTTTCCCTGAGCACTAAATATTTCAACAAATGCACCTCCCTAGAAAACAAAAATGAAGTATTTCCATTACAGTGCATACACCAAGGTTTGATCCCCAGTCAGGGCACATATAAGAATCAATCAATTGAATGCACAAATAAGTGGATCAACAAACTGATGTTTCTTTCTCTGTCTCTCTCTCTAAAAATCAATCAATAAGTTAAAAATTAAAATAAAAATTAGAAGAAACTGAGAAGCTAAGGGTTTGGAGAGATTTTCCTCACAGATACTGAAATCACTTAAAATGGCAGGACTTGGTGTTCAGAGAAGGGCTGTGAGCTGCATGCCTAAATCTTAAACAAGTGAGGAGTGCTGTCTGGGAGGACTGCAGCCCACAATGTCATGAGAAGATTTTGGGGTGCATGAATAGGAAAAGCAGTTCTGAAATCTGACTGAGCCCTTTTTGTTATAAACAGTCACTCTCATTTCTTTCCATGTTTTAGGTGGCTCCAATTTCTCACACTTACTTTCCAAATCACAGATGGACTTCCAAGGATCTTCCACTTTGCTCCAGGATTTTTTCCCTGAGCACTAAATATTTCAACAAATGCACCTCCCTAGAAAACAAAAATGAAGTATTTCCATTACAGTGAAAGACAATGCTAAGGAGAAGATGCTACCCATCATATAGCCTACAACCACTGTTCAGGTTTCTGTCAGGTAAGCAGATCTGGGAGAAAACATGATCCTACTTTATACCTAGATTGTATCTAGCACCAGCAGCTTTGATTTGAGTCACCTCTCATTAATAGAAATTTTAAGAAAATTTTTAAAGCAGGATAAACATTAAATGAATTGTGCCATACAACCTTATGATATCTTAGTGTAAGGTTCATTTATTTGACATGTATTGCTCATGCTTACAGAACATGCTATTCAACCCAGACTAATAAATTCTGATAATTATCTTTTTAGTCATACAGGCCTAAGCTCCAATATCAGCTTTGCCATTTATTAACTACCTGACCTTGGAGTTACTTAACTTCTTGATTCTTCACCTGTAAAATGGATTGTAGGATTACACAAGATAGTAAATATAAACCATCAAGTACAATACCTTGCACATAGCAAAGCTCAATAGTGCCAGTAATAACTGTTCAAAAAAAGGGCATGTTAATAATTTAGTCTGGTCGATAAAAAAGTTTGGGAGTGAAGAAAAATATGATTCTTATTTTGAGCATTTCTGTAAATTTTTTTTATATCGGGTGGGCAAAAGTAGGTTTATAGTTGTTCATATGGAAAATAATATAAAATTAATAATAATACAAGAATAAATTATTTTGCATACTCACAACTATAAACCTACTTGTTCCCTACCCTGTATATTTAATACAAATTAATTTAGAGATTTATAAAATCTGTACAAGCCCTTGGCCAGGAGCTTAGTTGGTTAGAGTGTTGTCCAGATATGTCAAGGTTGTGGGTTCGATTCTTCATCAGGATACACACAAGAATCAACCAATGAATGCATGAATGGGTTGAGCAACGAGTTGATGTTTCTCTCTCTCACTCTCTCGCCTTCTCTCAATAAAAAAAATCAACAAATAAAAAATTTTTTCTTAATATGTACAAAAAAAATAGAGAATCTTACCAATAGATATGCTATGTGTTCCCTACTGTACATCTGAGAACATGGAAGGACATGCTTATGTAAAAACACCACACATGTTACTGAATTTCCATGTCCTTTAAACATAAAGGAGAGGAATTAAACAAGATGATTATCTCTGAAGAAGAGTTTATTGCAAGAAATTGAGAATATGAAATAAAGACTAAATATGGTTTTTCTTTTATGGACTGTATGAATAATAAGCAGCATATGAGCAAATCTGTCTGATTTTTGTAAAGAATTTCCAGCTTTTAATCTTTCTCAATTATATATTTTTGGTTTTGAGTTTTAACACATAATCACTTAAGACATTTAATTTCTTCTTCCTTAGGCATTTTATGTGCAAACTGTGTGTGGATAGAATTACTACAGCTTCTGGAGACAGGTCATATTTCACTATGAAATTTAAATGAGGCAGCTCTTACTTATTTATTTTAAGAAAATCCTTATACCTTGATGAGATAGAAAAAACTGCCACTCCCCATTTCTTTTTCTCCTGTTATCCAAGTTTCCCACAGGAGTATGCTTTTTTTTAAAAAAAAAAAAAACCCACACAACACAATGTATTTTACCTATATTAAGCAAAACTCTCTAAAATCATTCTAATGATTGGAATAGAAGAAAACTGCAAAATACTCTCGGGGCACTCATAAGAAGGCAGGTAGTGTTTGCTGGAAAGGTAAAAGCAACAGAGAGTTGGAGACCAGTGGAGGACTGTTCTGGCACTGGGACCACAGAGTAGGACTAGAATGGAAAACAGATTGTGAATAGAGTGCGACCTCTGGAAGGGGTCGGGAGGGGAGGGCTGGAGACCAGGGAGAAGGAAAAGCAGGAAGGGAGATGCCAGCGAAGTGAGGAGAGCAGGTCAGGTATTGAGATGCTCGAGGATCCTCAGGGTGACAGGAAGACCCAGAATCAATTTCTCCCCTTATCTTTGGACCACTTGCATCAGCATGAGCTGGAGGGGAGGGCTGGGGGGAGGAGGGGAGAGAACAGTTGTTACAAAGGTAAATTCACTGCCCCCCTCTACAGAGATTCTGATCCACTAGATCTGGGGTGAGGGTCAGGAAACCTGCGGTGTTTACAAGTACTCCCAAAGCCACTGGTTCTCAACCTTGGCTGCACATTAGAATCACCTGGGAATCTTGTTAAAATCCTGATTTCTGGGCCTCATCCTCCGGAAATTCTGTTTCTTTGTTATGGGGTGGGGCCACAACATCAGTCTCAAAGAAACCGAATTTCCAGAGGATGAGGCCCAGAAATCAGGATTTTCACAAGATTCCCAAGTGATTCTAATGTGCAGCCAAGGTTGGGAACCACTGCAAAAGCGATCCTTCTATAGACCCCAGCGTTTAAGAGAAACTGAACCCGTTTCAGAGAAAATAGCCTATAGCCAAAGCTCCCTTTCTTTCTTGGTGTGACCCATTCACGGGCACATTGATTCACTCTCTTCTAAACAGCTCGCTGCACAGTGTGCATCAGAAGTGGGTACCAAGGCGCATTTATGGGCCCCGATTCAGGGGTCTGGCTGGGCTTTAAGATCTGCATGTTAGAATCTCTCGGATTCCATACACCGTGAGAAGCTCTGCGCTGGAGACTGAACAGGGTCAGATCCTGCGTCCAGACGTTAGTTGCTTTCTTTTTGGATCAAGACCGCTCATCCATTAATTTCTTCTTATCCGAAAAAAGACTGAATAATGGGAGGCTGGGGGAAGCTCTGCCCGCATCCCGCATCCCAACCGGCGCTACTTCGCCCCAGAGGAGAAAGCTGTATCGACAGGTTGGAGGCAGTTTGGGGTTACCTGATACTCATTTTTGAACATTCCCGCAGGGGGGCCAGGGCTTGGGGGGCACGGAGTTCAGGGCTTCCAGACGGCTGACAGTCAGCGGCAGGGAAGGGCTTCGTGGTTGGCCCCCCGATTCGGCCAGGGTCTTTCGGGCCGCGGGTCAGCTCCACCTCGGGCCCCAGACCCGCACCATCGCGGTCCCGCCTCCGGGGAGCCCGAGGTGGGAGGGCACAGCCGCCTGGGCGGGCCCTGGGCGTGATTGTGTGCGTAACCTAGAGACGGGGCGCGGCGACCTACAGACAACCGCCCACTCGCCGGGAGAGGGAGGCGCGCTCCGCGGGCGCTCCGCCCGGCCGCCGCCGGGTCCGACCGGAAAAGGGAGCGGAGCGGCGCCAACGTTCCGGCCGCGCCCATTGGCTCTCACCAGGCGCCTGCGCGTTACGCTGTACGGGCTTCTAGCCAACGGTCACGTGAGGCTCCGTGGTGACGTAAGCGTTACCCAGGCAACTGAGGGAATCTCTGAGACTTCGTGGACCGCCAGGTCTGTGACGTGCGCCCTTCTTAGGTCACGGTCTGTGTCTGCGGAAAAAGCTTGCACTCAGCCGGGCTCTCCTGGAAACCTGTTCCTCTCGGCTCTGTCTCTCCTCGTTGTAAACACTGATAACTGGTAGGTTGCTGAAGGAAAGAGTCACGGAGTCATGGAGCCCTCACGTGGCCTTTGGTTCGAAGGTTCCCAAACTTGGGATTCCGTGAGGCAATAAGAGGGTTTGGTAGCCCCTTCCATTGTTTCAGAAGGCCCCGGGAAGTGGGCGTATTTCTTGAAGATGAGCGCGTGTTAAAAAGCCAAGGGTTTTTTGTTTTTGGTTTTTTCCCCTCTCAAAATAATTACATTATTAAGCCAGGCTTTCTAAGTTTCACTCTTCGGTTACTTCATTTAGTTTCTGTGTCAGAACTGCTTTTACAAGGCAGACATGCTTGTCAGTTTTGGCCAAGGAACTGTGCCCAGAAGGTAAAATAGCTTGTCCAAGGTCACAGGGCCAGGAAGTAATGGAACTCACTTCTGAGGCTGTACTCAAGGTCGAGTTAGGTGAGTGGCCTGAGGCTATTTATAATAATCAGCTACCACCACGGAGCCACTACAGGCCAGGTAGCTCCCAGGTTCACACCCCCTGACGCCCGGGTTAGTTGAGAAGATTGAGGTTCAGAGTTGATCGAGGCTGCAATGTTGGCTTAGTCTGATATCCTAATTCACCCCAAAGTCTCAAATATGTGTTGTCCCTACCGTGTGCCAAGCACTGTGGGTCATGAACAGAGTGCTCAACCTTCCAGTTGAGAAGATTGAGGTTCAGAGTTGATTAGGAATTTACTCGAGGCTGCAATGTGGGCTTAGTCTGATATCCTAATTCACCCAAAAGTCTCAAATATGTGTTGTCCCTACTGTGTGCCAAGCACTGTGGGTCATGAACAGAGTGCAAAAATGCTATCTGGACTCGCGCCTTAGCAGGACTAAGAAGAGCAGCCCAGGAACAAACTTACTTGAACACTTCCTTGAATACTAGATGCGGACAAGATAGAGGTACAGTGTCCAGAATCCAGACTTCCCGATTGCTAGAGCTCGGACCTAGTTCAACAACAGTTTTTGGCAAGGCTCTGTGCTGGGGGTTTAAGGAATTATGGTTAATATGCACAGTCTCTGTCTTATAAAACTTATCTCATGGAGGGATATCTATTCATTTATCAGCTAATTCTTAGGGGTGCAATATATTCTAGACACGATGCTAAGAGCTGGGGCATAGAGGAGACCCCCATCTTCTTGGAGCTTATATATTAACAGGGTGAGACACCATGACAAGTGGATAAACAAGTAATTACAACTTGAGATAAATGCCATGAATCCAGTGATAGGAAATAACACTGGAAGGGTGTATTAGTTTCATGTGATTATTGTAACAGATTTCCACAAAGTGGGTGGCTTAAAACAACAGAAATTCACAGTTCTGGAGACCAGAAGTCCAAAATGAAGGTGTTAGCAGGGCAGCACTTCTTTTGGGGGCTTTAGAGGAGAATTTGCTCTTTGCCTCTTCCAGCGTCTGGTAGCTATTGACCTTCCTCGACCTGTGGCTGCATCTCTCCAATCTCTGCCTCAGTGGTCACACTGCCTGTGTGTGTTCTGGGTATGTCTTCTCCTCTGTGTGTCTTTTATAAGGACAGTTGTGATGGCATTTAGGGCCCACTTGGACAATTTAAGGCAATCTCCTTATTGCAGGATCTTTAACTTAGTCACATCTGCAAAAACACTTTTTTTCAAATAGGGAAACATTCACATGTCCCAGGGGATAGATGTAGATATCATTGGGAGGGTTGTGGAAGGAGTTTGTGTCATTTCTTGGCCTAACCCAAACATTGGCTTGCACTATAATAGAAATCAGCTTTTGATAAATGCTGTAAGAGAGGCAAATAATACAGTGAGAGTACAGGAGGAATCTAGGAAACAACTTAAGGCTTTTAACAATCTGCTTGGGTCTCTGAAATGGGTCTTTTGACAGCATAGATGAAGAGAAACCTACAACTTTATCCTATGCTATTTTCTTTCTACCCCTTATCATTGTCTGAATCTTATTTATTATCTGTCTTCAGCTATTAGAATATAAATTCCATGAGGGTAAGGACTTTTTCTGTGTCCATCATTATATCTCGTCTCCTACAATAATGTGTGGTACATAGAAGGAATGTTGTAACAAGTTTGTTGATTGAATTAAAGGCACCTTGTCCTTTCAAACTCACCATCCAATACAGATCTTCTCCAAACCTGGGCCTTTTCCATTCTTCCCATTCTTATTAATACAACAGTGTCTCCTCTTCCTCACTCTGTATGGTGGGCAGTTTCTAAAACGGCCTCCATGGAGCTCCATCTTCTGGTATGCATGCCTCTGTGTAATCTCCCCTGTATGTGGACTGGACCTAGTGACACTTCTAATGAATACAAAATGGCAAGAGTCCTGAGATGTCATTTCTACAACTGATTTTCTTGCTGGCCTTCTTTCACCCACTTTATATGATTTCCCTCCCCTTCTCTGTCCTCACTCTGAAGGAAGCAAGTTGATGTGTTGAGTGTAGCTCCCTGGACAGGTTCATGTAGCAAGGAAGTAATGTTCCTTGAGGACTTGAGGCCTGTCAACAGGCCCATTAGTCGGCTTGAAAATGTATCCTTTCCTAACCATGGTTTGAAGTGACTGTGTCCCTGCAACACCTTGACTGCAGTCTTATGATAATCAGTGCCTGAGTCAGAGGCACTCAACTAATTGTACCCTGATTTCTGACCCACAGAAATTATATTCACTGTAAGCTGGTAAGTTTTAAGGTAATTTTTTAACACAACAATAGCTAACTAATACACTTCCCCTACACAATTTGTCGCCCAAACCTATTCATTTTATCTAAATACTTTAAAAATTGATCGACCTTTCCTCCATTGCAGTTTATACAGGCATCCCTTGGAGGTATTGTGGTTTGGTTCCAGATCACCACAATAAAGTAATACTTGCTTATGGAGGATCTTGCCTTCAATTTGTAAAAAATGCAATATTTGTGTAGCACAATGAAATCTATGCCTGTATTCTGATTTACCTATGATTTCTCTTCCTTGAACTCATTTATAGCCTCCTAATTCACACACCACTTCAGCCCTCTTCAAGTCTATTGCAGTCATAGTCATCTTTATAGAACACAGATTCAATCATATTCGTCTCTTGCTTCTAACCTTTTCGTGATTATAGAGCTTGTCCCCCTTTCCCTAGTTTCTTTGTACATTATTCAGTCCCCTTAATTTCAGTCCATTGAATTTTCTTTTACTTCCTCATGTCTAACATGTTTGCTTTCACTGTAGGGCCATTGTGCTGTTCTGCATGGATTACTTTTGCTTCCTTCCTTCTTTGGTTAAGACCTCCTTGTCCTATAGAGTTTAGATCAAGGATCCCTTTCTCAAGGATGCCTTCTTTGATCTCTCTGACTTGATGAGGGCCCCCTATTTATAGGTTTCCATAGCATCTTAATACTTAGCATGACTGAAATAATAATGGAAATTTTATATGTATTTGTAATGTTGGCCATCTCTATTGGTCTATAGCAGTGGTCAGCAAACTCATTAGTCAACAGAGCCAAATATTAACAGTACAACGATTGAAATTTCTTTTGAGAGCCAAATTTTTTAAACTTAAACTATATAGGTAGGTACGTTGTTATTCACTTAATTAGGGTACTCCTAAGGCTTAGGAAGAGCCACACTCAAGGGGCCAAAGAGCCGCATGTGGCTCGCGAGCCACAGTTTGCCGACCCCGGGTCTATAGTGTTTGGTATACTTGTTCAACCTTGTACCTGCTATAACAAAATAGTAACTAAGTGAATGATTGAGGGAGAAGTTGAAGGATGAATATAGTCTTAAAAGACAGCCATAGACTTTGGTGTTGAGAAAACAAGAAGAAAGCAATTGAAAATACATTAAGGTAAAAGAGGAATTAATCTAATTTATTGATAGAAAAACTAGTTACAGAGTTGCAATGATTAATCACAGTATAGCAGTAAGTTTCATTACTCAGGTGTTTTTATTTTTAATCACCTGTTTATTCAATTAAAGGCTGGAAGGATCCAGTAACATTTACTTTAAACTACTTATTTCTTTGAGAAAAAATAATTGTCTAAGGCCCAGTTGTCCAAGAGTTAGGTCATTCCCTACTCTCATAACTCCTTACAAGTTTAGGACACTTATAGTTGGAGTTTTATTCAAGACTGTGGGTTAAGAGCCTATTTAGGCAATGGGCAATTCTAAAGGCTGCCCAGCTCAGATAAAAATTGGTTTGTCTATGGTGAAAACTACCATTAACACTAACAGTTGTGACTATACAGCAAAATAAGGATGTGCACTATTTTAATAATATGAATTCAAAGCCAGAGATAGAAAGAGATCCAATGTTATTATATCAAACTTGAGGCCTGGTGCATGGATTCACACACAGGTGGGGTCCCTCGGTGTGGCCTGTGGGAATTGAGACAGAACTGGCAGTCCAACACCACCTGGCACTCCTGCTCATCTTGGCTTTGCTGCGCTTGCCGTGGGCTCATGCCCAGTCGGTCCTGATAGAGAGAGGCTCACGGCATTTGCCAGCCATGAGCCCTGCTCTGGCGCTTGTCCAGAGGGTGCTGAGGGGGGCCAGGACGTGATCGTCCCTCCAGGGGGGCAGTGGGATGCCCTTGACAGCCTGGTATCTGGCTCTGTCCCGCTGATATTCACGCCGGTTGTCGGGAGCCACCTGGCAGCTGCTTTTATATCATTTCTTCCTTGCGGAGCATCTAGGGAGGGGAAGCAGCCACGGTGCCTGAGGCTGACTTCCAGGATTGTGCTGGCGGTGACAGTCCATTGGTGCCTGGCCCATTCTCTGGAGATTGGACCTGCAGGACTACTGAGGGAGTGAGTGGCTGCAGCTGGGCTGGTGGGCTGCCAGGACGGGTCAGTCAGCTTAGCAGCACTCCCACTGTGGGAGCACACTGACCACCAGGGGGAAGCTCCTGTGTTGAGGGTCTGCCCCGTGTCAGTCAGTGTGCATCATAGTGACTGGTCGTTGGGTAGTTCGGTCACTTAGGCTTTTATATATATAGATGCTTTTGCTGATTTGGATGAATGCAAGTTATGACTGCAAGAATGGCTACTAGAATTCAGTACCCCATCCTCCCCCCAAAAGAGTCAGCCACCCAAACAACTTTGCTTAAGCCAAGTTATTTATGTACATTATAAACGGCAGTAAAATAGTTACTCTAATTACTACAATTTTTAAAGAAGTCAGTACATTTAGTAATTACATTAAATTACTTAACTTAATTTGACAGCATTAAGTATTAGTCACTTTACAAGCTTTAAAGTGCTTGTCTTTGTTCTACAAAGGAAGTAAATTGGTGGGGTGTTAATATTATAAAAGGATATTGGATGGTATTTAAAATGGAATAGACTAGAAACAATTTTTAAAAGGTGGAGCCTTTGTATGCCAACGAAGTCATTCAAGTAGATGATATAAATTTGACAAAATAGTATTCTTTTGAACTACAGTGTTCGCCACAATATAATTGTTATTTATGTTTTGGTTGCAGATTATAATCTAATTATTTAGCATAATAGGAAGAAAAAAAGGTTGGTTTGATCAAAATTTGTTTTGCTATACAGTAATCAAAATGGTTAATATTTGGGGAATCATTTTATTTTATTTATTTTAAAATATATTTTATTGATTTTTTACAGAGAGGAAGAGAGAGTGATAGTTAGAAATATTAATCAGCTGCTTCCTGCATACCCCCCACCAGGGATGTGCTTGCAACCAAGGTACATGCCCTTGACTGGAATCGAACCTGGGACCCTTGAGTCCGCAGGCCGATGCTCTGTCCACTGAGCCAGACCGTTCAGGGCCATTTTATTCTTTTTGTACATCATGGAATAACTTTTAAATGGTAATAATGCCACCTTGATAGGTTAATTTTAAAACCATGCCTATTTAATAATTTTAAGCCATTAAAGTTATTATTTTAAATTGAAAAAAATTAGTGATATCTGAGTCATCCATTTGACTTCTGATTTGAGAATAGTGATGTCTCTTTTTTTGTTTTTTAAAGAAGGTATGTTATGGAGAAAGTTTTTGATATTGTTCGTGTATTTTCTTCTTGAATGCTTCATTTACTTTTTTTCTCTTGTCTATGAGATTCTACAGAGACTTATTTCTGCCTGTAATTTTAGATAACCAAATACTTAAAAATGTATTCATAAACTTGAAATTTCCCAAGTCAGCTATTACTTGAGGGTTTTCTCAACAGAAAAAAAGCTGTTCCAGTAGTTGAATATTTAGGTATAAATATTTTCCCAAATATAAGTTTTGTACCACATCCACTTAGTTTTAGAAAAATGAACATCTTTGAAAAGATTTAATGAAGTGAGTTGATATTTAATACCAATTTGTTTTTAAATGCTTTTCTTTTGTCAAAAACGTTAATTAAGATCTAAGCAAGTTTTCTTTTCTTTTTTTAAAATATATTTTATTGATTTTTTACAGAGAGGAAGAGAGAGGGATAGAGAGTTAGAAACATCGATGAGAGAGAAACATTGATCAGCTGCCTCTTGCATACCCCCGACTGGGGATGTGCCCGCAACCAAGGTACATGCCCTCGGCCGGAATCAAACCTGGGACCCTTGAGTCCACAGGCCGATGCTCTATCCACTGAGCCAAACCGGTCAGGGCTAAGCAAGTTTTCTTACATAACTTTCTCTAACCTAAAGGTTGTGCTGATTTGTGATAAGAAAGCTATAGAAAACTGGGTACCCATATACCAAAGAATAAAGTTGGTCCCTTAAACTACATAAAAAGTTTAACTCAAAATGGATCTAAGACCAAGACATAAATTTAAAACTATAAAACTTTATGATGAAAACATAGAGGAAAAACTCCAGGACATTGGATTTGACAATGATTTCTTGGATATGACACAGAAAGAATAGGCAGCAAAAGTAAAAGAGAAATTAGGCTAGACCAAAATTTATTAAAACTTCTATGCATCAAATGACTCAATCAACAGAGGCAATGTATGGAATGGGAAAATTATAGGGTGGGGCAAAAGTAGGTTTAAAGTTGTTCGTATGGAAAATAATAAATAATTAGTAAGTAATTATTTATTTAAATAATGAAAGAATAAACTCTTGTTTTATGTATTCATAATCTATAAACCTACTTTTGTCTCGCCATGTATTTGCCAATTACATATCTGATAACATATGTATTCAGAATATACAGACTACTTCTACAACTCAACAACAGCAACAAAAACAATTACCCTTATTTTAAAAATGAGCAAAGGACTTGAATAGATGTTTCTCCAAAGAAAATTACAAATGGCCAATAAGCACACAAAAAGTTGGACATCAGGGATATGCAAATCAAAATCTCAATGAAGTATCATCTCATACCCTTCAAGATGGCTATTATCAAAAAGAGAAAATAACAAGTGTTGGTGAAGATGTGGAGAAATTCAAACTTGTGTGCTCTATTGGTGGCAATGTA
>NW_006383017.1:982756-1016473 GCF_000327345.1 Myotis davidii
CAGGAAAAAAACAGTACAGCAGCTGCACAAAGATTAATATACCATTACCACTTTGGGGTATACTAGTATATCCAAAGAGTTGAAAGGAGGGTCTCAACGAGATATTTGTACAGCCATGTTCTCAGCAGCATTATTTACAATAGCCAAAAGGTGGAAGCAGCCTAAGTTTCCATGGAGGTATAAATGAGTAAACAAAGTGTGGCGTATACAAACAATGAAATAGTATTCATTTTTAAAAAGGAAGGAAATTCTGACACATTCTACAAAATGGATGAAACGAGGGGTGACCACAGACCACGGTGAGCTCAGCCCACCCTCTTACCTTAGGGCCTAGGGCAGGGGTGGGCAAACTTTTTGACTCGAGGGCCACAATGGGTTCTTAAACTGGACCGGAGGGCCGGAACAAAAGCATGGATGGAGTGTTTGTGTGAACTAATATAAATTCAAAGTAAACATCATTACAGAAAAGGGTACGGTCTTTTTTTTTTTTTTTTTTTAGTTTTATTCATTTCAAACTGGCCGGATCCGGCCCGCGGGCCGTAGTTTGTCCATGGCTGGCCTAGGGCCTTGGGAATGGAAATATCTGACCCACCTGCAGAAGCCACATTGCTAGGAGACAGCTCACCACTCTCTGTCCTACAGTGTTCAGCTTCTGCATGTGTCATCAAGAGACAAGCTCGCTGAAATGTCCTCATCTACTTCAGAACATTTTGAGTCACTGGACCTTGTAGAATTTGTTAAAAAGCAGCCATGGTGGCACAAGCTGTTTAGGCAAGAATCTGGACCCTCAGCTGAAAAGGAGAGCATGGCAACCCAGCTGTTATTGGAGGTGTCGCTGGATGGTGCACAGGTTTCATATTCCAGAAGGTTGGAAAGTTGGCTGAAACAGCTGTCGGAGGAAAACTTTTTTCTCCTTCAACTTGCAGACCAAACTGAGTACATCAGAGTTGACTGGCAACAAGTAGAGAAGGACATGAAGAAAGCCAAGGAACAGCTGAAGATCTGTAAGAGCAACCACCTATCTACAGAGGTGAAACGCACAGCTGAGGAGTTGCTGTCATTTGTGAAGAACAGTCTAGTGATAGATGGATTTTTCAGAGGCTTTCCGCTTGGCATGGCATCCTAAAAAAAGAAAAGGATGAACTGTGAGGACATTGTGCTTAGTTAAATAAGCCAAACACACACACACACACACATACACACACACACACACACACAAACAACAAATACTGTATGATTCCACATAGATGAGGTATCCAGAGCAGTCAAAACCATAGATTAAAAAAATAGTAGGGGAGGAAGAAATGGGAAGTGGTTGTTTAATGGATATAGAGTTTCCGTTTCATAAGATGAAAAGGTTCTTCTGGAGGTTGTGCAACAATGTAAGTATCTCAACAATACTGAACCATACACTTAAAAATGTTTAAGATGGCAAATTTTACGTTATGTATTAATGTTTAAGATGGCAAATTTTATGTTACGTATTTTTACCACAATTTTTAAAGTTTTATGGGAGGAGGGGCTCTAATTAGTAAAATAAATGTCTAAAAAAGGCTCCTGGTATGCAGTAATACTGTGTGTGTGTGTGTGTTTGTTTTAGTTGAACTATTTAAAGTTAAGATACAGGCATCATAACAATTTACTGCTAAATACATGGCATAATAGCACATATCTCCTAAGAAAAAGGATAATTTCCTACATACCATTATATACCATAATACTACATGTATACCATACCTCCTTATCATTACCATACTCAAGAAATTTAATATTGAACAAAAATATATTCTGACACAGTCTCTATTCAGTTACAGTTCTAATAATTTTATTTTTTAATTAAAAAATTTTAAATATATTTTATTGATTTCAGAGAGGAAGGGAGAGGAAGAGAGAGATAGAAACATCAATGATGAGAGGGAATCATTGATTGGCTGCCTCTTGCACGCCCCCCACTGGGGACCTAGCCCGAAACCTAGGCATGTGCCCTTGACCGGAATCGGACCCAGGACTCTTCAGTCCGCAGGCCGATGCTCTATCCACTGAGCCAAACTGGCTAGGGCTAATTTTATTTTTCTATATAGGAACAATCAAGGTTCATATTTCAAATTTAGTTGTAACAACTTTAATCTCCTTTAGTCTAAAACAATTGGTTGTTTGTTTTTAACCTCAGCCGAGGATATGTATTGATTTTTAGAGAGGAAAGGAGAGAGAGATAAACATTAATCGGTTGTTGCCCATACATGCCCTGACCAGGGATCAAATCCACAACCCATGTATGTGCCCCACTAGGAATTGAACCCACAGCCTTCTGGTGTTCAGGATGACACTGCAACTAATTGAGCCACTGGGCCAGACCATATTAGGTACATCAAAGTTCTGTAAGAGCAACCATGTATTTGCCAATACATGGTTTTTCTTTTTAAAGACATTGACATTTTGGAGAATTCAGGCCAGTGTTCTATAGAATACTCCTCAATATGGGTTTGTCTAACTGTTTACTCATGACCCAATTAAACATTTAGGGCAAAAACACCACATAAGTGATGTAATGCATCCATTTTGGAGATTCATAGTATGAGTTTGTCCTATTATTTTGATGTTGGGATTAATTACTTGGTTAAAGTTGTGAGTAAAGTTTTCTATTAACATTTTAAATTTGTTTTTAAGCCATACATTTGTTTTTAATTTGCTTTTAACGCTTAGTTTAGAAAACTTGAAAAATGCAAAAGAAAATAAAATCACTATAATTTCACCATATAGAAGTAACCATTGTTAGTGTTTTTTTGTCTATATCCTTAAGCAATTTTCTATTATTAACCCTCTAATTAATCCAATGTTGCTATCTAAAATTTTTGCTATTGTAAATCACCTAGTAGTGAATCAACATCATTTCCCCCTCCAAATCTTTGCTCCATTTTTTAAATTATTTCTGTAGGGTTTTAAAAAATCAATTTGTTTGAATAAAAGACTAAGTTTTCAATGATTGTTTCATTTATCCTGATATTATATTCTGTCTGAGATTTTATTTGGGTATATAGTACTCAAAAATTCCTTATCAAATGTAAACACTGTTGTTTCAACAGAATAAGCAGATTACTTTAAGGACCCAATAGAGACTGGTTGGCTATCCCCTTTCTATACAGGCAGTAGAAAAGGCTTTAACAGCTTGACCCAGGCTATGGTAAGGTTTTTTGAAGTCAGGTATCCACAGGTAATCCAATCAGCTGAGGGTAGGGCAAAGAGGGATAGTACAGAATTACAGGATCTAAACACAGCTGTGAGGGAGTAGATTTTCTAAAGGTATGATATAGCAGGAAGAAATATTTGTCATTTCTAGTATATTTAACACTGCATTTTAAAAAAAACACTCCTCCTCAATATGTTTATTTTTATATTTGACATGTAACATTCATTGAGGTATCATTCCCCCCATGGTTTCTACCTCAATTCAGGTGAAAATAATTTCCTATCTGTGATTACTTCCACTCTACCCTCCATTATGGAGTTAGAGTAATCTTTCTGACATGTTCTTGTTCTTGTCCCTTCACTGCCTAATGCCCTTCATTGATTTTTTATTGCTGCTAAGACAAAAGCTTGGCTCACAAGACCTATTTGGTGATTGGTTGGATGTGAGAGATAAGGGAAAGATCAAGTCACAGTTTATGGCTTAGGCAACTGGGTGAATGGTGGGGCTGTTCATGAGGAAGAGCAGATTATGAGTTAAATGTAGATGGATTAAATTTCAGTTGCTTGTGGGACATACAATTGGAGTTATTGAATAGGCAGCTGGGTGTATGGTTCTATAGCCCAGTATGGGGAGTTTATAAGAGATATAGAATTGGGAGTTATCAAAATATGGATGGTAATTAAGGACTGAGAATAGTGAAGGAGAAAAACTAGAGAGATTGTAAAGTAAGAAGAAAAGGCGTGGGCGGAAATAGCATGTAAGAGACGGATAAAGAATCAAGAGGGAACACTCAAAAAAGTAAGAGAAAGCACATGTATGTAGTAATTTTCATACCAATGATGTAAAGAGTCAAGAAAAAGATAGGTCAGCAAATGTCTGTGTTTCTAAGATGTCATGATAAAGCTTGCAAAGTAACTCAGAGATCAACAGTGTTCTCTGAAAGGTTACTTTTATAGAACTGGTCTCAGAGAAGCCATATTCCAGTAGATTGAGGAGTGATTGGCAAGTAAGAAAGCAGTGACAGCAAATGAAGAAAACATTCAAGAAAATTGATAGTGAAAAGGAACAGGAAAACTCCAATAGCTGGAGTATTCAGCAGTTTACAGAGAGTTGTTAATATTTGATCCTAAGGAGAGACACTTGGATTTTAAAGATACATATAAGAGGAAGAATTATCACTGAAAGGGAAGAAGTGTATGAGATTTAGAACATGGATGGAAGGATTATGCTTAGACAGGGGGAGGAGTATATGATTTATTTTAATGGTCAACATTGTATAATTCATAGAAAAATTAGCATGTGGACTCATTACATATTCCTGTGCAATTATTAGGAATTTAATTTGATATTCTTGAATAAAATCTTAGTATGCAGGTTCTTTCAGAGGCTAAAATCATAATATACTTTCCCCCCACAAATAAGGACAAAAGCAAAATAAAATCTTTTGTATCAGAGTTTTATATTAATGTGGTTTGACTGAGGGGGTCCCAGGTTCCATTCTGGTCGGGGGCACGTGCCCAGATTGTGGGCTCCATCCCCCGTGGGAGGACCTGTGAGGGGTGGCCAGTCAGTGTTTCTCTCTCCTCATTGATGTTTCTGTCTCTTGCTCTCCCTTTCTCTCTGAAATACACACACACGCACACACGCACACACACACACGCGCGTGCATGTAAATGTGGATATAAGCATGTGAGGAGAGTGTAGAGTAAAAGATAAACCATTTATACATAATATACAAATATTGAAACATTCACTCAAAGCAAAATAATATCCTTTTGGCTACTCTGTCATCCAGTGGCTTTATTTTATATATCTAAAATTACAAAACAGGATTGTTTTAAAAATATAATTCAGATCCCTAGACGTTTGAGTGATGCTATGCTGCATTTTCTGGGGTGCATGATTAGAAATGCACATGCATCAGTACTGTCCTCTAAGATCTTTGGTGTGTTCCCAGTCCTAGAATTTCTCTGTTGGCCTGACAAGTTGCTAAAGATATTTTTCAAATGGATAATCATGAATAATGCACTCTTCTAAATTAAAACTAATTATAGCAATATTTAGATAATTAAGTGGTTCTATTGAAAATAGAGCAAAAATTCAATCTCTGTGTAATATTGCATAGGGAATTGGCTACTTACCGATTATGGGATTAAAATTGTTACTTGATACTTTTTTTAGCTTTTTAATTTTCTCTCTCCACTTCTTACCCCATTTGTTAATTTATTTGTTTGTCTTATTAAGGCTTTTTTGAATCCTTGTATATTTAACAATAATATTTATTACTAATTCCTTCAGGCTAAGATGTAGACATGGGAAAATCTGTAGGAGTAGGAAGTAGATTGGTGGTTGTCTGGGATTGGGAGTGGGGACAGGGAGTGACTGCAAATGGGTAAGATGTTTCTTTTGGGAGTAACACAAAGGTTCTAAAATTAGATTGTGGAGAACTTATAGTCAAGATGGCAGTGTAGGTGAATATAGTACTCCCCTCCTCTCACAACCATGTCAAAATTACAACTAAACTACAGAACAACAATCATTCTGAACTACCGGAAATCTGGCTGAATGGAAGTCCTATAATTAGGGAATTAAATAAGAAGCTACACTGAGACTGGTAGGAGGGATAGAGACTCAGAACAGGCTAGGCCAACACCCACGTGTAGTGGATAAAATTTGAGAGGAATATCTCAGCTGTGGAGGTCACCCCTGAGGAGCAAGGGGTCCCAGCCCCACACCAGGCTCCTGAGCCCAGGGTTCCAGTGCCAGAAGGAGAAGTCCTCATAACTTCTGGCTGTAAAAACCAGTGGGAATTGAAGTTGAGGGAGATAGAGGTCTGCTGGAGTCCCAGGTGGTTCCTCTTAAAGGGCCTGTGCATGGACTCACTCCCTCTGAGCTCCAGCACTGGGGCAGCAGCTTAAAAAGCACCAGAGATATAGTGGGAGGAACTGAATTGTCCAGAATCAGGGCAAAAGGTGGAGGTAGGGAGTGGGGAGGGCTGGGTGGCTTTTTCCCAGACTGAAGTGCTGACAGAGGTCATTGTTCCTTTGATGAGCCCTGCCCTCACAGAGCCAGCATATCTCTGGCACCATATTTCTGAGATCCATCAACCTGGCTAACACTGTTCACCTTGCCCTGGTGATTCCCCAAGGCCCTACCCCATCCAACATTTGGGGGCACCCGAGCTGTTTCCAGTGGCTCTTCCATGTGAATGGCCAGTCTTGGCTCATGCTTCAGGTTCTCCTTAAGTCTTTTAAATAAGCAGCATTTGGCCCCAGTGTGCCCCATACATCTCGCTAAGTGGCCCAGGCCCAGCACTAGCAGCAGCCAGCCTTAGTTTGCAGCTTGGCCTCACCTGGGCACCTCCAAGCCCATCACAAGTGGAAACCATCTGAAGATCACTTTGTAGTCATGCTGGGTGGCCCTGGACAGAACACAGGTGGCAGCTGAACACAGGAGGCTCCAGAGTCAGCACACCCAGTGGAGAGCTTTAGACCATGGCCAAAGCATCACTACCCACCTACTTCCATAAGCAACACACTCAAGGGGAAGATTCAGGGGGCACCAGAGCCCTGCTGAAGTAAGACCTGCTCCATGGGATGGGGCCCTGCACAACTGATCCTCCACAGTGGCCAGAGGTCCATGGTTGGTAGTCTCAGCCAGTCCTTACAGCTCAGCAGCCTGGAGGTAAATCCCTACTATTGACATGCCAGCAGCAATCAGGGCTTAATTACAAGAAGAGGGTATACACAGCCTACATGGGGTGGGTGGGGGTGGCACACCTTAAGTGCCAAGCCTGGGTAAGTGGGGAAGTTGTGCCACTGGCCCTATAGAACGCCTACTACATTAGCCCACTCTACCAAACCCGGGAGATGTAGTGCTCTACCTACTACATAGAAACAAAACGAGACAAAGAAACATGTCCAAAATGAAAGGACAGAATAAAACTCCAGAAAAAGAACTAAGCAAAATGGGGACAAGCAAACTACTAGATGCAGACTTCAAAACACTGGTTATAAGTGTGCTCGATGAACTTAGAACCTTCACAGCATAAAAAAGAACCAGTGAAAAATGAAGGATATACTAACTAAAGTGAATAATTTACACCAAATCAACAGTAGAATAGATGAAGCTGAGAACCACATCAGAGGTTTTGAATATAAGGAAACAAAAAACACCCAATTTGAACAGCAAAAAGAAAAAAAGAAGACAAAATAATCCGTCTCAATAGAACTTTTCTTGTTTTGAGGCAAACCATTCAGAGACCCAATTTTCCACTTCTTCATATGTTTTGAAGTGCTGCTCAGAAAGTGTATGTGCCATAATTGATCAGAACAAGTGGTAATCTGAAGGAGTAAGATCTGGTGAATACAGCGGGTGGGTTAATACTTCCCAGGCAAGATCTTCTAACGTGTCTTTAACTGGTTTTGAAGTGTGTGGTGGTGCATCATCATGAAGCAAAATTACTTTGCCATGTCTTCTGGCACATTCTGGTGATTTCACGATCAAAGTGTGGTTCAAATTGATTATTTGTTGTCAGTAGTGATAAGTATTAATGGTTTCACCTGGTTTTAGAAGCTCATAATATACAACACCTTCCTGATCCCACCAAATGCAGAGCATTGCCTTCTTTCCGAAGCAGTTTGGCCTTGCAATGTTGGCCTTGCAAAGTCAATGTTGATGATTGACTTTGATCAACTCATGATTTTATGCATTTGGGATTCTCAAAATAAATCCACTTTTCACCACCAGTCACAATTTGATGCAAAAAAGACTCTTTCGTGCTGTTGAAGCAACATTTTACTGATGACTTTATGGTTTTCCATTTGTCTTTTGTTCAGTTGACGTGGAACCAATTTTCCTTCCTTTAAAATCTTTCCCATTGCTTGTAAACGATCAGAAATTGCTGAGCAACGTTTAATCTTTCTGCAATTCATTTTTGAGTTTGACTCATCCAATCTTCATCCATCTTCATCCAATAAATCTTGCAATTTTTGGTCTTCAAACTTTTTTGGTTGACCTGGACGTTCTTTGTCTTTCACATCAAAACCATCACTTTTAAAGTGTTTAAACTGGTGTTCACAAGTATCTTGAGATGGAGCATGGAGCTTCCCGAAGTATTCAGCAGCACTTTTCTTCAACATAAAGTAATTAATTAAAACTTCCTGCAAATGCTCTTTTTTTGGCATGAAATTCGACATTTTTAAGTGTAAAAATATCTTGATGTTAACACCTTCAGAAAATTTGACATATGAAGTTTTGAAGCTTGTTGTCAATACAACAAAATAGCACACATATCAAATCGCATAACTATTGAAAAAAATCCGCATTATTAACAGGTACACCTAGTAACAGAAACTTCCCTTACTTGGTGAAAGAAATAGACATACAAGTTCAGGAAGTGCAGAGAGTCCCAGACAAGATCAATTTAAAGAGGCCCAAATCAAGATATATAATAATTAAAATGCAAAAGGTTAAAGACAAAGAGAAAATCTTAAAAGCAGCAAGAAAAAAGCAGTTTGTTATAGGGAGCTCCCAGAAGACTATCAGCTGATTTCTCAACAGAAACTTTGCAGGCTAGAAGGAATTGGCAAGAAATATTCAAAGTGATGAAAGCAAGGACCTACAACCAAGATAACTCTATCCAGCAAAGCTATCATTTAGAATGAAAGGATAAAGAGCTTCCCAGATAAGAAAAAGCTAAAGGAGTTCATCACAACTAAGCCAGTATCATAAGAAACATTGAAGGTTCTTCTTTAAGAATTAAAAAAAGATAAATGTATGAACAATCATAAAAGGGCAATAAATACATATCTATCAATAATTGAATCTAAAAAACAAAATTAATAAACAAGCAGAACAGAAACAAACTCATAGATACAGAGTACATTTTGACATTTGCCAGATGGGAGAGGGTTTGGGGGATGCATGACAAACGTGAGGGGATTAAGAAGTACAAATTGGTCATTACAGAATCGTCATGGGGATGTAAAGTACAACATAGGGAATACAGTCAATAATATTCTAATAACTACATATGGTGTCAGATGGCTGTGAGATTTATCGGGATGATCACTTAGTAAGTGATGTAATGTTTATTCACTGGGGTGTGCACCTGAAACTAATAATGTATGTCAGCTATAAATGAAAAATTGTTAAAAATGATAAATGCTCTAATAAAAAATGTTTTAAAATGTAAACATGCAAAAGGACTTTAGCAGCTTTGTTTTCTGTTTATTAACTTGTTTAGGACATTGTTCTTTAGTTTTCCAATAAACAGTCTGTTTATAAATAATTAGAGGCCCAGTGCATGAAATTGGGGCACAGGTAGGATCCCTAGGCCTGGCCAGTGATCAGGACTGATCAGATTCCTTGCCTCTCTGCCCCACTGTCCCTCCTTCCCTTGCTCCCTCAGCGCCCCGCCACTGCCACTGGTCTCCCGCCATGTTCCGCGCCGCCTCCTGGTGGTCAGCACACATCATAGTGAGCAATAGAATTCCTGGTCTCCTGGTTGAACTCCTAAGGGAACACTTTGCATATTAGTCTTTTATATATATATAGATAGAACTTGTTTTGGAATTATGATTTTCTTTGTAACATATAATCCTAGATAAACTTTTGAATTTATAAGAACATCAAGGTATTGTCATGAATAGTGTTAGTCTAATAAAATACAAAATTTACACATTTTAATTTCTGTTTCAGGGTAGAACATACCAACATACATGCTGTTACTGTTCTAACAAATCACTTCTTTTTTTCAAAATATATTTTATTGATTTTTTTACAGAGAGGAAGGGAGAGGGATAGAAAGTTAGAAACATCAGTGAGAGAGAAACATCGATCAGCTGCCTCCTGTACACCCCGCACCGGGGATGTGCCCCCAACCAAGGTACATGCCCTTGGCCGGAATTGAACCTGGGACCATTCAGTCCGCAGGCCAATGCTCTATCCACTGAGCCAAACCAGTTAGGGCGCAAACCACTTCTTTTTGTTGCCATATTCAACTAAAAAAATGTAGAATGTTATAAGTATCCTGTTTCCTCATTTTGCTTCAAATAATGCTGAGAACTGAATGACTTTAATTTAGAACAGCGGTTCTCAACCTGTGGGTTGCGGCCCCTTTGGCGGTCGAACGACCCTTTCACAGGGGTCGCCTAAGACCATTGGAAAACATATATAATTACATATTTTTTGTGATTAATCACTATGCTTTAATTATGTTCAATTTGTAACAATGAAATTGGAGTTCACCAAAACATGAGGAACTGTATTAAAGGGTCGCGGCATTAGGAAGGTTGAGAACCACTGATTTAGAAGTTTCTTTGATGTATAAAAAGTATTCAGTGTATGATATTAAAAACCATTTCCATATAAGAAACCCCAAGGATGCATTTTGGCCTTTTATCTATAACAAATTATTTTAATTTAGGAATATTTATGCAAATATGAATAAGTATAGTATACAGGGATTGAGCATTATAATGTAAATTTTAAAGGTGTATTGGGAACTGCAAGTTCTCTAGTTGAATATTGGAATAATGACATCATTTATTCAGATGGTAAAACCTTACAAATATTTAATATTTAAGTAGGAAAGATGATAGTAATTTATATTGATTTAGATAGGCAGATAAGAGTTGTACCGGGCCTTGTTTTAAAAGAAGTCTTTTCCTAACTTTTTAGACTTTGGAATTAAATCTAATTAAGGAAACAAAGTGTTCCTTTATATATTACTAGAGGCCCGGTGCACGGATTCGTGCACCGGTGGGGTCCCTCTGTCTGGTCTGCAGGGATCAGGCCAAAACTGACGCTCCGACATCCCCTGAGGGGTTCCCCATTGCAAGAGGGCAGTTCTAGGGTGACACACCCTGGAATCAGGCTCCCTCCTCTCTGTTTCCTGGTGAGTCACCCAAGAACCACAGTTGCCAAGTTACTGCAGCTTGGCAGCTCCTGTGTTGAGCATCTGCTCCCTGGTGGTCAGTGTGTGTCATAGCAACCGTCATTCCGCCATTTGGCTGATTTGCATATTAGCCTTTTATTATATAGGATGGCCTCTTTAGATGTATTTAAAGGATCAGAAGGGCAGAAATACTAGTAAAATAGTCATCTTTTTTGTCAGCTGAGGCCATGTATGCTGCCATAACAAAACAGTCGCAAAATCACAGAAGCTTAAAACAACAAAAGTTTATTTCCTGGTCTTGTAGCATTTCTTTTGTTTGTTATTAAATTTATTGGGGTGACAATGGTTATAAAATTATTTAGGTTTCAAGTGTATGGTTCTATGATACATCATCTGTATATTGCATTGTGTGCCCATCTGAAGAGGGTACTGGAGGATATGCCTTTCCTGGATGCTGTCCACCTTCCTCAGTGTGCCAGTGAATCAGCTACCTTAGGGGGCTGCCCTATCTTTGGACTTCTTCTTAAATGAAATAATAAATTTTATTTTTATTTAAGCCATTGAGACTTAGGTTTCTCTTACATAAAAAAATACCCTAATTTATAAAAATCTAGTATCAATTTCTTTGGTAATATGAATAGAATAATGACACAGAAGTTTCTTAGGCTGTACTATAACTGGATCAAGGTGAATATTAAGATAATCTAAAATGTAAATTGCTTCTGAAATTCTTTTCAAGTATTGTTCTAAATATGAAAAGATTATTTAAAGACTTAACCATCAGAAACAAATGGATATAGTATTACATTTATAACATCATAACCTGGTATTTTATTATTTAAGACTCATGATATTATGATGGTGCAAAGATCACTCAATAGGGAAGAATAATCTTTTAAACAAATGGTGCTGGGACTACTGGATATCCACATGCAAAAGAATGAAGTTGCACCCTTAATCTCACATTATTTTTTGTAGTTCATTCAAAGATTAACTTACAGTGGATCAAAGACTAAATTTAATAGCTAAAACTACAAAGCTTTAAGAAGAAATCATATGTGTAAGTCATCATGACCTTTGACTAAACAATGGTTAGTTAGCCATATCACTAAAGCACATCCACAAGTAAAAAAGTACATAATTAGACCATCAAACCAAAAGAAAAAAGTGCTTCAAAGGGCATAATCAAGAAAATGAAAAGACCAAAGAGTGGGAAAAATATTTGCAAGTCATTTATATGATAAGGTGCTTATGTCAAGAATATATATAATATGATTATGAATCAATAATAAAGACAGCCCAATTTGAAAGGGAGCAAAAAATCAGAATAGACATGTCTTCAAATAAGATATACACATGTCCAATATGCATATGAAAAGAAGTTCACCTTCATTAGCCATCAGAGAAAAATCAAACCTATAGTAATATACTATTTCATACCCACTGAGATGGCTATAATAAAAAGGATAAATGTTGGTGAGGACATAGAGAGATTGGAACTTTCATACATAGCTGGTGGAAATGTAAAATAATGTGGAAATTTTGAAAAATAGTTTGTCAGTTCCTCTAGAGATTAAATAGGACCACTCCTAGGTGTATCCCAAGAGAAATGAAAGAGTATGTCCACACAAAAACTTGTACATGAGTGTTCAAAGCAACATCATTCTTATAACCAAAAAGTGTAAATAAATGTCCAACAATTGGTTAAAGGATAAATATGATACGTCTATATTTAGTGTTGACCTAGCACTGACTGCAGCTGGTGCTGGTGCAGCGACCCAGCACTGACTGCCGAGGGTGCTGCGGATCAGGCCCAGGGAGAGGCCTACAGAGAGAGAGGCAGGGTCTGATCCACAGCGTCTTTGGCAGCTGTTGATCAGCTGTTGCCTCTCCCTCTCTGGGCTTCCCCAGCAGCTGCGCCTCTGTTTCTCTCCGGGCCTCCGCAGGGGCTATTAATCAGCCCTGCCTCTTTGATCAGGCCCAGATATAGGCCTGGAGACACTGACTGGCATAGAAACAGATCAATCAGAACCTAATCTGGGTGAAGTGCCAGGAGCCAATGGCTGCCTAGAAGGCAAAGCTTTTGATGCTGACTGGCATCGAAACTGACCAATCAGAACCTAATCTGGGTGAACTGAGAAGGCAGAACCTAAGTTGGGGGCTGAGGAGGAGTTTTAAGGGTGTAAGGTGTAAGAAAACGGTTCAATTTTTTAATGACCACTTTGACAGTATAGTGCATATGGCTGGCTATCAGTCCAGATATAGGGATTATGTGTTTTTGTCTGCCAAGAGCATCTCCTCCTGCAGAAAAAGGCTTTAACCGCCCCCATTTAAGCAATCCTATCCTATATAATCTATCTACACTAATAAAAGGATAATATGCTAATTAGACCAGGTTGACTGGCCATGTTCTGGACATCTGACTTACTTTCAGACAAAGCCATGGTGGTGGGCGCTGAGGTAGAAGCCGTTAGGGGCGATCAGGCCGGCAGGGGAGGGTAGTTGGGGGCAACCAGGCCGGCAGGGGAGGGCATTGGAGGTGAGATCGGGCCGGCAGGGAGGGTAGTTGGGAGCAATTGGGCCCGCAGGGGAGCAGTTATGCATTGATCAGGCTGTCAGGGGAGTGGTTAAGGGGGTGATCAGGGTGGCAGGCAGAAGTGGTTAGGGGCAAGCAGGCAGGCAGGCAGGCGAATCAGTTGGGAGCCAGCAGTCCCAGACTGTGAGAGGGATGTCCCGGATTGGAGAGGGTGCAGGCTGGACTGAGGGACAACCCCCCCCCCCGCCCCCAGTGCACAAATTTCGAGCACTGGGCCTCTAGTTCCGTCATAAAAAGGAAAGAATTATTGACACATGCTACAACATGGATGAACCTAAAAGATATTATGCTATGTGAAAGAAGCCAGACACAAAACACTGCATATTATATGATTTCTAAGGTATGCAAATCTGTAGAGACAAAATTTAGGTTATTGATTACCATGGCCTGGAGGTACTGGGGATAAAGGGAAATGAGGAATGACTGCTAATGTGCACCTGGTTTCCTTTGGAAGATGAAGAAAATATTCTGGAATTAGGTAGTGGTAATGGTTGCACAATTCTTTGAATCTACTGAAAACCACTGGATTATGTATTTTAAAAGGTAGATTTTATGATTTATGAATTACATACCTATTAAACAAAAAATTCAAAACTGTGTATATGAGCTGAAAAAATTCAGTTATATTTCTATCCATTTACAAATCAGCAAACAAAATATTTTTTTATTCAAAAAGCATCAAAATGGTTAAAATACTTTTGGAATAAGTTTAACAAAAGAAGTATAAGACACTGAATATTTAGAAACTTTGTTGATAGCAATTAAAGAGGATCTAAGTAAATAGAGGGGCATTCCATGTTTGTAGATTGGAAGATTCAATATTAGTATGTTGGAAATTCTCCGCTAATTGAGCTATATAGATTCAATGCAAGTCCTATCAAAATTCTGTGTGATTTTTTTTTTGCATAAATTGAAAAGCTTACCCTAAATTTATATGGCAATGCAAAACATCTACAATAGCCAAAACAATTTTGAAAAAGACAAGTTGGAGGACTTTCACTTTTCCATATCAGAATTTACTATAAATATATAGTTATCAAGACTGTGTTATGGCATAAGAATAGACATAGATAAATGGAACACAACTGAGAGTCTAGAAAGAAATCTTTACATTTATTGATTGATATTTTACAATATGCCAAGGAAATTCATTGTGAAAAGTATAATCTTTTCAACAAATGGTATTGGAACAATTACATACCCACATGCAAAAATAGGGACTTTCTTATTTCATGCCATACATAAAAATCATAGTCTTAAATGTAAGCTAAGAAAATAAAACCCATAGAATAAATAAAGGAGAAAATCTTGAGACATTGGGTTAGGCAAAGGTTTCGTAACTATTTCTTAGCTATACCAAAAGCACAACCCATAAAAGAAAAAAAATTGGTAAATTGAACTTCAGCAAAATTTAAAACTTTTGCATTTCAAAGTCACCATTTAAGAAAATGAAAATATAAGCAATAGTCTTGGACTAAGCATATCTGATGAAGGTCTTTCATCTAGAATTTACTAAGAACCCTTAACACTCAATAGTAATAGAAAAAATCAAAATGAGCTATAGATATGAACAGACATTTCACTAAAGAATACATAGGAATTACTATTGAGGAAATGCAATAGCCATTAAGGAAATGCAAATTAAAACTGCATCAGATACCATAGTTTTGTAGCCACTAGAATGGCTAAAATAAGTAAAATAATAACAAATATTTCTGAGGATGTAGAGAAATGGGGACACTCATTTTATGTTGCTTGGGGGAAACACAACATGCTGAAGCCCTTTAAAAAAAAACAGTTTGAAAGTTGTTTTTTTAAAGTTAAACATGAAATTATCATATAAACCAGCAGATCCACTCCTAGATATCTACATAAGAGAAATTAAAACATAAATCCACACAAAAACTTGTATGTGAGTGTTGATGGCAGCATTATTTATAATAGCCAAGAATTGGAAACAACTCAAACGTCCATTAATTATTTAATACATAAACAAAATATGATATATCCATGTAATTGAATATTATTCAGCAATAAAAATAATATACTATGCATTTGCATGTCCTATATCATGGAAACCTCAGAAACAATGCAAAGTTAAAAAAACACATATTGTACATTTGTGAATACATATTGTATGATTTCCTTTTTATAATATGTCCAGAAAAGGCAAACTTACAGAATAGGAAATAGATTAATGATTGCCTGGGTGTGGGAGGGGGAATCTGGATTAACTGTAAATAGGTATGAGAGATCTTACTAGGGAGCTCAAAATGTTCTAAATTGATTTACCAGTACGCCTGTTTGCACCACTTGTTAAATTTGATAATAATCATTTAAATTTTACACCTAAAATGGGTGAATTTTATGATAGAGTTTACATCTATCAATAAGGCTGATTTTTTAAAAACACATGATGTGTCAAAACACAGCAACAAGATGAAGACAACGATGGAAAGCAGTATTTTGGATTTTGCTGCCAATTTACTAGTGAAAGGATCACAACAATCAGATGAAACCAAACTGACTAAAAATAATTTCTCTATTGATGTTTTATTTCTGTCTTTTTTTTTTTTCCAATTCTCATAGGAGGATATTTTTCCCATTAATTTTTAGAGAGAGTGGAAGGGGGCTGGGGGGAGGAGAGAAACATCAATGTGAGAAAGACACATAGATTGGTTGCCTCCCACACACACCCAGAACCCGTGATCCTTTGGTGCGCAGGCTGACGCTCTATATACACTGAGCACACCCGCCAGGGATATTTCTGTCTTTTGTAGCCAGATTTCATAGTGACTAGACTGTAGGGGTGAGCAAACTTTTTGACTCGAGGGCCATAATGGGTTCTTAAACTGGACCAGAGGGCCGGAACAAAAGCATGGATGGAGTGTTTGTGTGAACTAATATAAATTCAAAGTAAACATCATTACATAAAAGGGTACGGTCTTTTTTATCAATAGTTTTATTCATTTCAAACGGGCCGGATCTGGGCCGCAGGCCGTAGTTTGCCCACGGCTGGACTAGAGCCTCTGTCATTTAGGGACCTAAATATGCACAGAGACTGATGTTGTCTAAATTTATTTAAAAATGAAAGTCACAGAAAAAAATGTACAAGGGAATCTTTATCTTCCAAAAGTTTCATGAGCTGCTACCATTTTCTGTCTCTTTAGGTCTTCATTTTGTGGATTCCTTTATAATGCACATAGTTTCATGTGGTTGTTGTTGACTCTAAATTGTCTCTAAGATCAATTTCCAGAATCCAGATACTGCCCCACAGCTAGGATTTGTGTGTTCTCTGAAATGAAATATTTTTCTCTGAAGTAAGCTTATGCAGATAAATAATTTTTTTAAAGGAATTTTTAAAAATATATTTTATTGATTTTTTACAGAGCGGAAGGAAGAGAGATAGAGAGCTAGAAACATCAATGAGAGAGAAACATCGATCAGCTGCCTACTGCACATCTCCTACTGGGGATGTGCCCGCAACCCAGGTACATGCCCCTAACTGGAATCGAACCCAGGACCCTTCAGTCTGCAGGCCGATGCTCTATCCACTGAGCCAAACCGGTTTTGGCACAAATAAATATTTTTTAAACAAAGCATTGTAGTGCTAAGATTAATAATTCTCTATTTCATATTTGAAAGTTGTTAAGAGTAGGTCTTAAAAGTTCTCATCACAAAAGAAAACAGCAGATGTTTTTGTAACTATAAGCTGATAGATGTTAACAAAACTTTTTGTGGTGATTATTTCATATATATATATATATATATATAATTACACACACACACATATACATATATATCTGAAGGATAAAACTTAGAAATGGAATACGAAGATATGTATATTTACAATTTTGATAGATACTGTCTAATTATAAGAGGCTAAGGTGGTGAAGAAACCGTGTCTTATGTGTTCTTTACAATGAGTCCTGGAGAGCGAAACATCAATCAGCTGCCTCCTGCATGCCCCCTACTGGGGATCCATCTGGTAACCCCTGCATGTACCCTGACTGCGAATCTATCTGGTGACCTCCTGGTGCATGGGATGAGGCTCAACCAACCAAGCCACACTGACGGGGTATGGTGATTATTTCTTAAAGTATACTAATACATATATTGAATTATTATGTTGTACTAGTATACTTAAAACTAATATGCTTTCTGTCAATTATACCTTAATTTTTTAAAAATTCAAAATATGTGATAAATGACAAGAGGATAAGAGCAGGGTTACGGGCAAATAAACTCAAAGACATTCACAGAAATCAAACTCAAATAAACTCAAAGACATTCACAGAAATTAAACTCAAATAAACTCAAGACATTCACAGAAATTAAACAAAAAACACACAAAAAAACAAGCATTGTGATACTATTCATCATCCCAAGAGAAAATTAATTTGGATGATTCATCAAATAGTTTATAATAGCTAATACTCCTATTAAGGCCTGCTTGGCCTCATTTACTTATTCATGGACCTAGGCATGCATTCAGCAGATATTTATTGAGCACGTGTTCTTACCTCGCACTAAGCTAGATGCTAAGGATATATCAGTGAACTCCACATGAGGAAAGAATATAATAAACAGGGAAACAAACAGGGTAATTTCACAGGATTAGGGTGATAGGAGTAAAAGTAGCCAAAGGATCTAGTAGACAGTCCAGTCAGAGAAGCCTTTCTGGAGAGGTGATAGGTGAGCTAATATCTGAAAGATGAGAAGAAAACAGCCATGTAAGACCTGTGGAAAGAGCATTTCAGGCCCAGAGAATATAAAAGACCTTTAGGAGGGATTGTGCCTGCAGTGTTTCTGAGAATATAGAAGCCAGTGTGTTTGGATTGCGATGATGCATATTATATACTAGAAGCCCTGTGCACAAAAATTTGTGCACTGGCAGGGGAGGGGGTTTCCTCAGCCCAACCTGTGCCCTCTCACAGTCTGGGACCCCTCGGGAGATAACCACCTGCTGGCTTAGGGCTGTTCCCCGGGTGGCAGATGGCACGCCCAATCTTGCAGTGTGTGTCCCGTCTCCCCTGGTCGCAGATGGCAGACCCGGATCCCACACTGGGGAGCAGTGGCTGGGGATATCGCTGCCACCCACCCCACCCACCCCGCCCAAGACACTGCAGGCCCTGATCCCACGCTGGGGCTAGCGGACACTCAGATTGTGCTGCCAACTGCCCTGCCCGCTCTGCCCACCCCGCCCAGGACACGGCAGGCCCGGATCCCACGCTGGGGCGGCGCAGCGTGATCTGCCTGCAGTATGCAAATTATGCACCATCTTTGTTGGTGGTTAATTTGCATATCATGCTGATTAGCCAATGGGAGGTGTAGCGAAGGTACGGTCAATTACCATGTTTGTCTATTATTAGATTAGACTAGTGGCTCAGTGCACGAAATTTGTGCACGGGGCGGGGGGCGTGGGGTGTCACTCAGCCCAGCCTGCACCCTCTCCAATCTGGGACCCTTCAAGGGATGTCCGACTTCCCAGTGGGATTGGGCCTAAACAGGCAGTCCGACATCCTTCTCACAATACAGAGTTGCTGGCTCCCAATTGCTCGCCTGCCTGCTTGCCTGATTGCCCCTAACTGCTTCTGCCTGCCCCCCTCACCCCCCCCTACCCCCCCCCCTACCAGCCTGATTGACACCTAACTGCTCCCCTGCCAGTCTGGTCACCCTAACTGCCCTCCTCTGTAGGCCTGGTCACCTCCGACTGCCCTCCCCTGCAGGCCTGGTCCATCCCAACTTCCCTCCCTTCTGGCCATCTTATGGTGGCCATCTTGTGTGTTGGAGTGATGGTCAATTTGCATATTACCTTTTTATTATACAGGATTTTACTAGAGGCCTGGTGCACGAATTCATGCACCCTTGGGGCCCCTTGGGCTGGCCTGCGAAATTGGGTCAAAACCAGCTCTCTGACATCCCCTGAGGGGTCCCAGATTGTGAGAGGGCACAGACCAGGCCGAGGGACCCCACCATGGGCTGGGGAGGGACGTGGGAGGTTGGCCAGCCGGTGAGGGACTACGGGAGGGCTCAAGGGCATGTCCAGCCCATCTTGCTCAGTCCTGATCGGCCGGACCCCAGAAGCAAGCTAACCTACCAGTCAGAGTGTCTGCCCCCTGGTGGTCAGTGCACGTCATAGCAAGCAGTTGAGCAACCTTAGCATATCATTAGCACATTACGCTTTGGTTGAACAGACGAATGGACACTCAGCATATTAATCTTTTATTATATAGGATAGGTCATAGTAAGTAGTATTCATTTTAGTCTAATTGTAGCAGAACGACACTAAGGTTTTAAAGCAGGGTGGTAACATAGTGTGATTTATATTTTATACAGATAAGTTTGGCTATTAAGTGGGAAATGCATTGGAGATGGAGATAGATGCACAGTTAAGGCAGAAAGACCAACTGAAAGGCTTTTGCAACAGTCAGGAAGAGAAATGGTGTGATATCTTGGACTGTGATAGTAGCCACAGCAATGGAAAAAGTGAGTAGATTTGAGTGTTTCTTAAGAGTTAATAGTTCTTTTTAATGAGTTAAAGATATGGGATAGAGAAATAAGGTAAAGCAGACTGTAAATGTTTGATCTGAAGAACTAGAAGGATGGCTGTATCATTTACTGAGATGGAGAGGACTGGAGGAGAAACAAGTTTGTGGGGGAAATCAGAAGTTTTTCTGCTGCGAATGGGTCAGATTTGTGATACTCTTCATCATCATAGTAAGCAGTTGTATATTTAAATCTGGAGCTCAGAGGAAAGATCACATGATTGCACATAAATATCTGAGGGTCACTGGCATATAGATGGCATTTAAATCCACAATTTTAATCCCTGAATGAGATTACCTAGGGAAGAGAAAAGAGCTCAGCTTTGAATTCTGGGGATTGCCGACCTTTAATAGATAGCAGAGGAAAGAAAGGAGGCCTAGTGAAGAGGGTTGAATGGAGGCTATCTCTGACCAAAGACTCTGTTGTTACTGGGCACCACCTGTTTATTGCAGGCACCACCATGCAAAGCCATATTGGAGCCTTAGGCAAAAGAAAAATGTGTATCTCCATGTGTAACAAAATAGCTTCCTATATTTTGAACTAAGTGGAAAATGTATTAAAAGACCTACAGTATAAAACTTGACTATATATAAAGCCTCATGCTGCTTAGTTAGTTTGAATATAATTGTTAACTCATAAATCTGCCTAGTGGGAAGATTAGATGGGCAAGTGACCAGAACAGAGGACTGCTTGGAAATGACTATTCCCATTGCACAATAACAGAGGGCTATATATAAACAAAAACAGCCTGTCTTCACTTCACATTTGATTACTATCTTCATCATGGATCTTTTAGCATTAATTTTGATTCTTTTTAAAGATTGCATTACAATATTATCTATCTTGATTACTGCGGGTTTTTTTTGACACCCCTTCATATGTTGTGACTGCAGAGTACCTCCTTTGCCTTACCCCAATCCTCTTTTTAAAGAGAAGCTGGGAATCCAGATTTTTATGTGAATCTCACATTTTAAATATTTTGGCTAATTATTCAAAAAATTAAAAAATATATTGGCCAAAGTATTAGGAGTTCTGCCGTAAAAGCATCCTAGTATCACACTAGTAGAGAGCTTGTGGAACTGGCAATCAGAAGACTTTGGTTCTAGTATTAGTTTTGACCTAACCACATGACACTTCCTTTAATATTCCTGGGTCTCATTTTTTAAAAATATATTTTATTGATTTTTTATAGAGAGGAAGGGATAGGGATAGAGAGTTAGAAACATCGATGAGAGAGAAACATTGATCAGCTGCCTCCTGTACACCTCCTACTGGGGATGTGCCCACAACCAAGGTACATGCCCTTGACTGGAATCGAACCTGGGACCTTTCAGTCCGCAGGCTGACGGTCTATCCACTGAGCCAAACCGGTTAGGGCTGGGCCTCATTTTTTCACATTATGAAAAGTACAGGTGGATGACCCAGTGTCAGGCACAAAAATAAAAATTTTCTGAAATAGTAGCATTGATTAAATCAAATGGATCTGAAGTATAAATGTTAGATTGAATCATTTGAAATTAGTGATAATTGGTCCTTTTGGATCTACAAAAACATTAATTTCATGTGGTTCAACTTATAGTTTTGTTGCACGTTGAGCTTGAGAGTATGATGAACCAGACAGTGTAGTGCCAAGCCTTATTAGACCTGAGGCAGAAGGGAAAAAAAGTCCGCCTATGTTGTACAGCACTATCAGGAATTGTTGATCAGAAACCTGTAGCCAGAGGACAAGGGCACCAATGGGGCAGGATAATGACTGTTTTTTTCTGCCTTAGCAGCAGCAAATTTTATCTGAGCTCCTGTGCTCAGGGGTTCTCACCTAGGTACTCATTCTCTGTACAGACCTCCAAGTGGCTCATATCTGAATCCATTTAATTTTCTAACTTGCACCTGAGTGATTTATATGTATGAAGATCTTAAGCCTTCGTTGTTTGTAAAATAATAGAACTTTGAAATTAACAGCTCAAGTTCAAGGTGAAAAGAAATGAATGAGTCTCTATCAACACTTGTACATTCATTTTTATCCAGAACAGTTTTGCATTAATCAGGCAAGCATAAAATGTAGCAATGCACCAACCTTTTCCCATTTGAGTGCAACTACTGGTGCATACCAGGTGTAGGGTACTTAAAACGATTATGCCATTAGTTTAAATTAGGCTTTGTAGTAATCCACATTGTAGTTTTTCCCACTCCCTTAGGCAATTAATTTTGAGCTACAGCTAATGCATGCAGTTCAGATATACATTGATTTCAGGCTGGATTACTTGTTGTCAAATTCAATTTAGTTCTTTAGTTCATAAGGAATGTGAGAACCTATAGGATTTGTTTTAGTATAATACTTTATGCTTTAACTGTAGCATACATTGATAAAAAAAGTAGAATCTCTTCATATACATAAGGATACTAGAGGGGTTTTTTAATGAAATTCAAGAAGCATAATGTCCAATATATATTTATTGAATGAATAAAATATACTGAATATTTACTATATGTTCGATGCTGTGATATTGAAGTACATAAGACCCTGCTATGGCGGGAAAGTATGGGAATATTGGGGTTTCTGAGTGAGTTATAGGGCAGCAAGCATCAGCGGCAATTTTTCATCTTGACAGTTTTACAAAGTGATTTAAGTCCTTTATCCTAGGAATTAGTTTAAACCTAGTTCTCCTAGTCCTAATCATTAGTCCTCCTAGCAATTCTATGAGCCTCTGAATATCACTTTAATGAACTGTGTCTTTGGATTAATTGGCTAAAGTTAGTTACTGTTGCTTGCAACTCAAAGCCCTGACTGACTCAAAGGGGAACCCCTAGTACAAGGAAGATGCCCTTTTTGTAGATAGCATAGTTTTGCAGTGAACCTGAGGAGTATATACCTAAGGAGTAAGTCAGGACAAAGAGTTTTGAAATAATTGGGGCACAAAAAGTTTTCCCATGAGGCCTTCTAAAAGGAAATGAGTCCACTTCCATAGGCCACCTATTGTGGCATTAAGTCCATCAACCCTGTTGTCCATGGAAAAATTTAATGGGTTGGCAAACTAATTTTTATTTACTTCACTAGCATCATTATATGGAATTTTAAAAATGATGTTCCTGATTCATCAACAGCTCTTAAATTATGTTTACCTATTGGCTATGCTAGTGAAATCTGTAACACCTTAGACAGATTTAAAGAGATTTTAGTGAGAAACGTTCCAAGATACATCTCCATGAATTGATTATAACAGCAGGTTATTTGTAAAATTTATTTACATGATAAAATTCATTCCTCAACGTTGTCAGATAAATCTGTTGTTGCTGTAGTTGCTAGATACCTGATTCATTCATTTTGGTTTAAATTCAGGAGTAAATTTTTGCTAGTAGCCATATACTAGTATAAACTTCTCATGGATGGTCAGTTCATTTAATAGAGAAAAAATTGATTTCTGACTTCATTGAGATAACTTACTTTCTTTACATGTAAAGATAAAAATGAATTAAGAAACATTTGACAAAATTATTTGTAAAAATAACTATAATTTATTTAAATATTAATTTATTTATAGTATTTTCATATAATATAGCTTCAAAATGCTTATATTTTAAGTATCCACTAAAACTTTTACTATCCAAAGTAAATCTTCAGAGATGTCAAAATTCCAGTATCTCCTGATTAATAAATATTAAGCATTGATAGGATATCAGATCTTTCTGACTGTTTGTCAAGAATGTTGTAGAAAAAAATCTCATCATTGGATAGCAGGTTCATTGGACTAAATGAGTGACTTTTAAGCTCCTTCAAATCTTGATATTCTGTGAGCATCTATGATATACAGTTAGAGTTACCAAATTAGAACTCATAATTTAACAAACACTTTTTATATTTTGTGACTTTAATTCCATATCAAGTTTTTAAAACTTGATAAAATTTTAGTAATATAATTATTTCTTATAGAAATTGCCTTTATTAAAAGAATAGAGTCAAATCAATTGAAAGTTCCACCAAATTAGTCCATTACAGATTCCTAGTTATATATAAAACACTGTATTTTTAAACAAAAACAAGTGTTTCATAAAATACTTACAATTTTTTATTTCATTTAAATTATATATATTTATTAGATGTTTGATGGTGTGATATCAAAATGCTTGCCCTCTTGCTCTCATATATATATAGTGTTCCCCCCAAAAGTATACACATTTTAACAGCTGATAGCATAATTTTGAAAATGAAGTGTATTTTAACAAACACTGTCTTTATAATTATTCAAAGTGTGTGTATACTTTTTGGGGGGACACCCCATATTTATGAATGTTCTAGCTCTAAAATAGCTCTCAAATCCATCTGTTTTCTGCATCTTTCATTCAATATCTCCTAATTCAAATACCTGTCCTGTCTCACCTGGGCTTCTGCTGTAATGTCTACTGCTCTCCCTGCTTCCACTTTTGCCCCTTCAAGCCATTCTCTAGACAGCAGCCAGAAGGAACTTTTAAAACTGTCAATCATATATCATCCCTCTCCTTAAACTCCTTCTGTGGCTTCTCTCTGCCCTTAGTACAAAATCCTAGTTGTATAATTTGGCCCACAAAGCCCTCCAACTTCTCACATGTGCCTACATCTCCAATTTCCTCTCTATCCCTCATTTCTTTTTTCCTCTCTGCATTTTTTCTGGTTACAATATTGAGTTATAATTTACATCTCATACAATTCAGTCCTCTAAAGTATACAATTCAATGGGCTTTATTATATCCAGAGAATTATGCACCCTTCACTACAACCAATTTTAGAAAATTTTCATCACTCCAAAAGGAAACTCTATACCCTTTAGCAATCACCTTCAATTTTCCCCAACACTCTCAGCCCTAAGAAATCACTAATCAACTTCCTATCTCCATAGATTTGCCTCTTCTGGATCTTTTATATAAGTGGAATTGAATGACACAATATATAATTTTTGTGACTGACTTCTCTCACTTAGCATAATGTTTCCAAGATTTATCCGTATTATAGCATATTTCAGTACTTCATTCCTCTTTATTGCTGAATAAAATTCCATTGTGTAGATGTGTCACATGTTATGAATCCATTCACCAGTTGTTAGATATTTGAGTTGTCTCTACTTTTTGGCTATTATGGATAATGCTGCTGAAAGTATTCATGTACAACTATTTGTGTGGACATATGTAGTATTTTCATTTCTCTTCTATGTATATCTAGGATTAGAATTACTGGACCCTATGGCAATTCTACAGTTAATCTTTCGATGAATTGCCAAATTGTTTTCCAAAGCAGCTGCACCATTTTATATTCCAACCATCTGTATATGGGTTCCAATTTCTCCACATCCTTGCCAGCATTGTCACTACCTGTCTTTTTTATTATAGCCATTTTAGTGGGAAATGCTTCTTTATTGTGGGTTTAATTTGTATTTCTATGATGGCTAATGTTGTTGAACATATTTTCATGTGCTTATTGTCTATTTGCATATCTTGGGAGAAATGTCAATTCAGAACCTTTGGCCATTTAAAAAATTGGATTGTCTTTTTATTAATGAATCTTAAAAATTCTTTATATATTCTAGATATAATTCCTTACCAGATAAAATTTGCAAATATTTTCTCTCATTCTGTGGATTGTCTTTTTCCTTTCTTGAGGAAAGAATATTCATAATTTTGATAAAGATCTATCTATCTATCTATCTATCTATCAATTCATTGTGGCTTGTGCTTTTGGTATCATATCTCAAAAATGATTGTCCAATACAAGATTGTGAAGATTTAAGCCTATATTTTCTTCTAAGAGTTTTATTCTTTAGCTCTTACATTTAGGTGTTTGATCCATTAAGAGTTAATATTTGCATATGTTATGAGGAAGAGGTTCAACTTCATTCTTTTGCATGTGGATATCCAGTTATCCCAGCACCATTTCTTGAAAAGACTACTATTTCCCCATTCAATGGTCTTAGCACCCTTGTTAAAAGCAGTTGATCATAGAAACATAGATTTATTTCTGGACTCTCAAATCTTTTCCATTAATCTGTAAGTATATTCTTATGTCATTACTACATTATCTTGATTACTAGTCATTGTAGAAACTTTTTAAATTGGAAAGTGTTGGTCCTTCTACTTTGTTCTTTTTCAAGATTGTTTGAGTATTCTGGTTCCCTTGCATTTCCATAAGAATTGTGAGATCAATTTGTCAATATCTGAAAAAAATGGCAGCTAAGATTTTAATAGAAATTGCCTTGTATCTGTCCATAAATTCTTAACAATATTAAGTCTTCCAATAAGTCTTGTAACGTGGGATATCTTCCCTTTTATTTATATATTTTTAATTTTTTCAGTAATGTTTTCTAGGCTTTCGTATACAAATTTTGTACTTTTTAAAAATTTATTCCTAAAGCTTATTTATTTTGATGCTTTTAGAAATGAATATTTTATTAATTTTATTTTCAGATTGCTTATTGAAATCCCACAGAAATACAATTGATTTTTGCATGTTGATTTTATATTCTGCAGCTTTCCTATACCCATTTATTAGCTCTAATGGTGTTTTGGTATGATTTTTATGATTTTTTGTGGACACCTTAGGATTTTCATGTACAAGATTATATCATCTTCATATAGAGATCACTTCTTGACTTTTTCAATCTGGATGCTATTTAGTGTTTTTCTTGCCTAAAAATCTATGTTGGATGAAAGTGGTAAGAACCAATATCCTTGTCTTGCTCCAGGTTTTAAGGGGAAAGCTTTCAGTTTTTTACCTTTTTTTTTAGTGGAAGTTTACCCTCGGTTTTATTGAGATATAATTAACATACAGCACTGCATAGGTATAAAGAATAATAATGTGACTCCTATATTGTAAAATGACCACTACAATAAGTTTAGTTGACATCCATCACTTCATATAGGTACAAAAAATAGTATTTCAACATTAAGTGTGATGTTGGCTATGGATTTCAACCCCCAATTTCTTATGCACCCACCACCCACAGTTTCCAGAACTTTCCAAACTTTTCCACCTCATGGCCTTTGTAAGCCTGGTTCTTTCTTATGTTTGGCTTATTCTCATTCTTTAAATTTCAAAAAAGCCTTTCCTAACGATCCCAGCTAAAATGGACTGCCTCCTCCATTAAGTTTTTCCTAGAAGAACTTCCTATTTTTATTGCAGTAATTATCCCAATCTGTGGTTATTTTGTATATTTATTTGTTTGTTTATTTTATGTCTCTTCATGTTTCATGAAGACCATCTTGGTTGTATCTCTAGTCAGTGTCCAGAACAATAAGTACTCAATACATTATGTGAAGTAAATGGTGTAAAAATAAGTACTTACCATATATCCATGTGTCTTTGAAGTCATGTGATAAAATTTGAAAGACCTCTTTTAGCCAGAGCAGCCATTTCAGAAACTACCCAGTTGTTTCATGATGGAACTATTTTTAAAAATGTTTCTAGAATTCTTCTTTTCGAATTCTTCTTTATAGCCTGTGGCATTTTCTTTGCATCATATCAATTCTTAAAAAAAAATGAGTTGTGTAAAATGAAATCTGAATCTGTACTATGAGACATAAATACTTGATGATATGAAACAGCAGTGGATTTGGCGTTAAAATTTAAATCTCCCAAGTCTACAGAGAGCCACCCTTAGCATGCTCACTAAGAGAGCAGACATGTTATTTTTTTCAGTAGCATTTTGGAAAACTCTGTGTATGCTTCTGAAGTTAAAATACTTAGAAATGTGAAAAAAAGGAAACCTGCAAATAACGCTTGTCTGAGATTCACTTTGTAGATTGCTTTTTGTTAGCCTGTAAATATGCAAGAAGCAATCCCAGATAGCCTTGTTTTTGTAGGCATACCTTGTTTTATTGCCTTTCTCAGATATTTCTTTTCTTTATTTTTTATTTTTTTTTATTGATTAAGGTATTACATATGTGTCCTTATCCCCCCATTGTAATTTTTAGCATTTTAATTATGATGTGTCTGGGCATGGGCCTCTTTGGGTTCTTCTTGTGCAGGTCTCTCTGTGCCTCCTGAATTTGTGTGACTTTTTCCTTCACCAGGCCTTTTAATTGAGACCTCTAGTTCTATCCTGGCTCCAACAGCTACAGCTCTAGGATTCTGGTAGGTTATTTGATCCATCCAAGCTTCAGCTTCTCTCCTGTAAAATCATTAACTTTTAGGGACTTTTAAGAATTAGATGAGATAATGCAACTGCAAGGGCTCACTTCAGTGCTAGGTACGTTGTACATAGTATTCTGTCAATAAATGATGGCCGTTATTATCAATATAATCACCTCTTTAGCTCAGCCTCCATCATACAGCTGATGAAACGAAGAGACTCAGTGATTTGCCAGAAGGACTATTATTAAAAAGCTAACTGGATCTGCACATTTCTATTTCATCATGCAGAACAACCCTCAGTTTGCAAAGCCTAACACCTGGGAGGGACAGGCTCATTTCATGGCTATAAATAGACAGAAAAGACTGTGGCATGTATACCTTCCTAATGAAGAGTAAACAGAAGGACCTTTTTAGTCCTTTGGCTGCAAATCAGAAGCCTTTTGTGCAAATTGAATTTATTTTGTTATTGCTTCAGGTAAAATAGATTCTATTACCATTCTCCATCACTGTTTCTCCATTTTCCCTGCTCTGAGTATATCCCATCTCTTAGAATTAGATTGGGGGAACTTAGTTGATCACAATAGCCATTGGGAAGTCATAGAAAGAAATAAAAATAACTTTCACTGATGCAAAAGAAGAAGTAAAACAAAATAACCTTGGGGTAGCATTAACATTTTAATTTGAAACATTTCCATAAGATTAGACTAGAAAGTCTTTGTGACCATGTATAATACAGTACAGTACAACCCTTTTAATGATTTGATTTCACCTGGCCTTCAGGAAAAATCTTGTCAATAAGAAAGAATAGGTTGAAAAATACTTTGAGGGAAATTTGAATTTTTAACATTTAAATATATTCTATTAGGTGTTTTTTAAAACTATTGATTATATAATTTATTAGAATCTGGTCTTTGAGAAATGACTCCACAAAACAAAATAGCAAGAGTTTCTGATTTTTGCTCCTTCCTTTATGATTATTCTGCATTTTCATAGATTGAGCCAGGTTTGTACCACTTAGGCTTTCAACAAAGATGAGGATATGGGGGTGGAAACTCAACCCAGCCCCTTGTCACCTCCCCAAGTATACCAGAAAATGGGGCACCTTTTATCTTTATACCATAGTTCCACCTTTTCACCAAGTCATATCCCAAAGAGCTACATCCATCCTTGAAGGACACCTTCTCTAACTATCTAAAAACTCTGTGTGGGCTAGTATGGCTCTGACATAGGCATTATAACCATACTAAAAAATGGCGTGCTAATGCAATCAGAAATTAGCTTACATAGCAAAATCTTTTTTGCAGGAATAAGCAAACACTCCAACTTTTGATCACACAAGTTCATAACAGAAAATTAACTCTGTGTGAAAACTTCCAAAGTTCAATTACTAGTTAATTCACTTCATTCATGCTTGCATGCATCTATTCATTCAATACATATAATAAAAGAATAATGCCATTGTTAAGGAATTTCAGAGAGAGTTCCATAAACAGTGAAAGAAATTTAACCCATTGCTATTATAAGCTATCGCTGTTTGATTACTGCATATTATTGTGATCACTCATTAATTTATAACACTACACATTTAGCATGATTGTTAAAAACGTGCCTGTTTTCTGAATAGGCCCTAAGAAGAAAATAGCATTTTTCACAACCATATGATTAGCCTCTGGCCCCACTGTTTTCTATTTACCCTTTGAAGAAACCCCCTGCTGAATGTATGCCATTCTAGCCTTTGTTGAGTTTCAGAATGTGTTCTTATGGTTGGCTTCCTGAACTCATTAGGCTTCCATACCTAGCTCAGGAAGCATTAGCCAGTAGGTTTATTTTAATATAAACAATGTTACTGAATGTGTTCTGTTGTATTACTTTTCTGGAGTCTTTATCTCTGTATGAGTTCTCTTTTTACTTCCCCTTAAGCCCACAACAGAAGCATTTCATAGCTTTTTAATGAGCAGCCAAATCTTTTCAAGATCACAGCTTTGACTTCCATGGGTGCCCTCTTTGAAATCATAGGAGTTAGTGCTTTATGTATTAATCATGTCAGTACAGTTCTTCACAGATTAATTAATCTATCCTGTGAAAACATTTCAAACAAATCAAGCTTCCTTTTACTTAAAAGTGATTTGTGGGCACTGCTGAGAAAGGCTCCCTACCTTTGTGATAAGAGGGTGATACTGATATGGGGCTGGTCACCTTTTGTGGAAGTCTTTAAAGATTAACCACGTTCTCTAACTCTCAGTGCTTGACAGGGTTACTAATGGGGGTTGTTGAAATATTTTAGATTCACAATACTTATTTTCCCTTCTCCTGATAACTGTATTCCCATTTTTCTTTATGTGTATGAGATAGTATTGTTTTGACACCCATCTAGGTTTGAGTAGTACCTATGTCTGTGCCAATTAGTGTATCACATTTTCTGGTTATAATGACTTGTTCAGAGAAAGTCATGTGATCATTGGATCATTGGCAACATCAGGACACATGAATCTTTGGTTGGGTGGGAAAGCTGGACAAGAACTCTCACTCTTTTCTACTGGATATGAATGAGGAAAGATATAGCCCTGTGACCTCCAGGGAGCTGTTTTGAGACTACCATGAGAGAATCTATCTGAGATTGGTGTCTACGCTGCATAGAACACTCTTCCCAGATTTGATTTGGCCCCATTAATTTTGCTTTTTAACAGATTAGTTTACTTATTCATGATGCTGATTCCAACTTAATTCTCTGGGAATGGAACTGACATTAGATATAAAGCACTTTAAGCTTTTTAAAAGTCAAACACTAAAAAAAGTATAATGCTGTTTTATTGTGGTTGTTCTTCACTTGTTTATTTAAGCACTCAAATATTGCCAGTCTTAGAAGAAGTTTTTTTTTCCATTCTTTTTAATGTAATGAATATTATTCACTAAAGTTTCAGATTTGGTACCTGGAGCACATTTATCATCATTTTATATCTATCTGTCTGTCTGTCTGTCTGTATATCTAATCTACTATCTGTCTTTCACTTATGTATCATCAAACACTTTAATTTTTAATTGTATTTGACAGACTGATCAATGCAATGAGATAGTTGTAAAGTTAAAGTTTCTTTTTTAAAAAACTTTGTGATGAATATTAATGCAGAGTTGAGTTGTTTTCCTGGTTGTGATGAATGCTGTCTACTCTGTGTGCCTCTGCCATTCTCCTTCCTTGTGTGGCTCTCTGTTTGCAATTGTGATTCATTCTGCCATGGTCTGAGCTGGCACTTAACCACAGTAAATAAAGCATGGATTGAATTAAACAATATTTAAAGCTATTATGTAAGATCCACTTGTCAGTACTTTAAAAATTTTTCCGTCCCATTCTTTTTACCCTCATTTTTCCTAAATCTTAAATTTAAAGTGGAATACATTATTTTTTCGAATTATCATAGTGACTTTTTTCTAAATGATCTAATTGAGATAATTTATGTAAACACACCTATTGTGAGTTTGAACACTTTACACCCACTTAACAAACTTTAGTTTTTAAAAAAATTCCTTTCCCTTGTTAACTCCCTCCCACCCCCTGTTTTGACCTAATGTTTAGAGTACTTTGTAGAAAAACTTCCCTCTTGATAGGGGGTGGGAGAAATTAGAAAGATGAGCAGAGAGCTTGATCATTCACTAGGTTCCAAACATGTCAGTCATTTCTATTGTGCAAAGCAGCTTAGCACTTGTAGCTTTCCTCAGATCATTTATAAACCTGTTTGTGGGAGCTGCAAACTCTGAAGTGGGAAATAGCTTAGATCTGACATGGATAATGGAATGGAGCTGATGATACTGCTGACAGATTTCAAGGATGATGGCTTTTCTAATCAGGACCAGTGGTCCACAGAATAGTTGGATCAGATAATTACCAAATGCAGTGAACACTTTTTAATTCTTATTTGACCTTCAGACAGCATCAAGTCAAATAAATGTTAGGTTCTAAGGCAGAGATGATAACCTTCCTCTACAATGTTGTGCCAAATGACTTCTTCACCTTTCTATAAAACTTCCTTCTCTGTTGATCCTCATGCTGTCCAGCTCTGCCTCTCATTACATCTGCTATCTTTTAATAACATACTGATCTCTTAGCTACTCATTCTTACTCATTCAAGCTTTTCTCTTAAATTTTTTATTTTTAAAGAATTCATAATTATAAACTATTGTAATAAAGTATATGGAGTTCCCATATACCCTTCAGCCAGCTCCCCTGATGTTTACCTCTTATCTAACCTTGGCACATTTATCCAAACTGGAAAATTAGCATTGGTACAACACAATTAACTAAACAACAGATTTTATTTGGACTTTACCAGTTTTTCCACTAATGTTTTTTTTTCTCCCTCTAAGATCCAATCCAGTACTACATTGCGTTTAGTTGCCATGTCCCCTTAGTCTACTCCAATCTATTTCTCCTTGTTTCAGTCTTTCTTGTTTTTCATGACTTTGGCACTTTTGAAGATTACTGGTTGGATGTTTTGTAGAAGGTCCCACAATTTGTTTGTGTGGCGTTTCTCATGATTAAACTGCAGTTATGGGTTTGAGGGAGATTACCACAGAAGTGAAGAGCCCTTCCCATTGTGGTAAGCGGTTAGAGGGACATGAGCAGAGGCAGGATGAAGGGACAGGTACAGGAGGTCAGCAGAGCGGAAAGCCCTGATACTTAGCAAAAGACAGTTGTGGGCGGGCGGCGGGGGGGAACAACCAGACAAGTGACACCACTGCTGATCTCAGGACCAGATGCATTATATAATATTAACCCCTTGTCCGGGTGTTGACCAGTCAGTGGAGACCTAGACCCTGAAAGGACACATCTAGAAAGCTCATGAATATTCTGTTAAGACCTTCCCCTGGGACCTCCCCTAAAATCTCCACCTTTAAAACCCTTAGGACAGAGGACCCCAGTGCGCTCTCCTTCCCAGGAGCACGCCTGCCCCTTTCTCTTCCCACTGCCCTCTTCCCCAGGCACATCACCTTTACCTTCCTCACTTCTAAGCTCCAAGGGCCCTTCCTTTGCCACTATAATTTTTTTCTTCAGCCCATTTCTTCCATGAATTACTTCTACCTCTGTGATGTTGTAAATAAATGTTCTCTTATAGTTTGAGTTTTGCCTCTGAATTCGTTCCTAGCCAGAACTCAAGTACCAAGGTTGCTGAACCCATATTGGGTCTGACCCCACTGGCCTAACACCTGGTACCTGTGTCTAATGCCCCCAACACCATCACATCACATAAGAGGATACATGATGTCATCATGACTTCATGCTGATACTGTACATCTTTATCACTTGGTTAAGGTTGTACTTGATGGATTTCTCTACTGTAAACTTACTATTATTTTCCCCTTTCATACTCTTTTGGTTAAAGGTGAGTTACTAAATC